>NC_054758.1:7215000-7562500 GCF_018143015.1 Lytechinus variegatus | reverse complement strand
TGCTTCTAAAAAGTTATGTAGCACCCTGGTTATGTCTAATTTTTTTGCATGGTCAGGCCCCCCCCCCTATTCAAAAACATTTCCTCTTCCCCTAATAAATATCCATCTTCATCTAAGCATGTTATGTTCATTTTTTTTCATCCATCCATTCATTCATTTTATTCTATTTTATTTATTGTCTGTTTACTGTCATAGTCTTTTATACATGGCAGCTTTATCACTAGTATTAAAAATGCTGCTTTACAGGAAATCCTGCTTGTTTAATAAACAAGATGCAACATTAAAAACAGCATAATATTCCAAACAAAGTTAAACTAAGGATTAATCTTAATTCACAAATTCTGGTTACTAGCATTCAGATGATGGGCATGTATTGTAGTCTGCTGTGCAAACCCTTCACTTGAGTAAAGGGTCTGAATTGCAGCCTACACATGCCTTGTGTACTAAAGGTCCTCTCGTTCTTGTACAGCAAGTTTTGTATGTGCTAGTCTTTGCGTGGAGACACACTTGTTGATCAAAGTTTCAATCAGGGTCTGTGCCTGCAGACTTCATGTACTGTATAAAAGTTATGCAGCTTTGTATGGTTTACGCAGTGTTAGGAAAATTGTTTTAAAATATATGCAAAACCGATAAGTAAAAAGTCAGCAAATGGTGGAGTATAAATATTGGTGTGGTGGAGTGGTCACGGAAAATGATGAGAGGAGCTTGATTCAACCCACCCCAGGCTGGGAGCATTTTTGGGGGGATTCTGGCCAATATAATTTTAAGGCTGTTACAACAACTGGGATTAACCTTTAATTCTCAACCTTTTGGCTACATGTACATTTTCTAGGTGTGCCATACATGTCTCTTCATGCTAAGCCTGTACCGTACAACGGAAAGGGAAGGAGAGTGTTCATTGAAGACACTCCGATCTCTATCAAGATAGTCGACTGCGGTAGAGTTCATTCAACACTTCATCTAAACCCAAATCAGTAAGTATTGAAAAGTATCAGGAAATGCTCACAAAACATTATTGAATAAAAAGTGACACTTGGTGAATATGCATTTATACCACAAAAGCTCATTTCCTGGTTGCACAAGATGCATTTTGTGATCAAGTTTTCAAAACATTCCTAATTTCCTGAGATATTTACATGTACAATATTGAAGTTTCAAATTGCAGGAAGTCACATATTGTGACAAACAATCACAAATTTTCTTCTGCCATGGTATGATTTGACCCCTTCTGTATAATGTGTGTTCAGTTTCTGAGGAAGGTAAACATCCTTGATGATTGTAAAGTGTGTCCAGGAAAAATATAGAACACATTTAAAGGTCAAGTCCACCTCAGAAAAATGTTGATTTGAATCAATAGAGAAAAATCAGACAAGCACAATGCTGAAAATTTCATCAAAATCGGATGTAAAATAAGAAAGTTATGACATTTCAAAGTTTCGCTTATTTTTAACAAAATAGTTATATGAACGAGCCAGTTACTTCCAAATGAGAGAGTCGATGACATCACTCACTCACTCACTATTTCTTTTGTTATTTATTGTTTGAATTATACAATATTTCAATTTTTACGAATTTGACGATTAGGATCTCCTTGCCTGAAGCACAAAATGTTAAAATAATGGAATTCCACGTGTTCTGGGAGGAATGAAACTTCATTTCACATGACAATGACGAGAAAATAAAAATATTTCATATTTCATATAATAAAATACAAAAGAAATAGTGAGTGAGTGATGTCATCAACTCTCTCATTTGGATGTAACTGGCTCGTTCATGTAACTATTTTGTTGAAAATAAGCGAAACTTTAAAATGCCATAACTTTCTTATTTTACATCCGATTTTGATGGAATTTTAAGTGACATGTTTGTTGACTTTTTCTCTTTTTATTCAAATCAAGTTTTTTTTTGGGTGGACTTGTCCTTTAATACTAGACCTGCCAACCAGTACGTTTTTGGCAACCAAAATATGGCAGTACGTTTTTTCTTTTAAAAATATGAAAAAATCATCTCTATATGTGTCTATATGGATATTAGATCAATGTAATTTCAGGTAACTTGTTTTTTTTTCAATCATTTGTTTAAAACTAGGGTGAGATATACACATGTTTCAATGTTGTTTTTTTTCATCTGCAAGAGCAGTGCGCATTTTAGCTTGCGTGCAGCTTGAGCGCCGCGATGAGCGAGTGCGCCACGCATTTTGTTATGAAATACACTTTTTTGGGGAAAAATACAGTTTTTTTTATCACAGAATAAAGTTTTTCATTCCCAGAGGTTGGCAGGTCTGCATTACTCCAACATAAATAAGAAAAGAAAAACATTTTGACAATGATTTAAAGGAAACCAAAACCCAAGTAAAGAGGCAATCTTATTGGAAAGAGTAAAATGAGAGGAACAATTTGAAAAAAGTTTCATCAAAATTGGTTATGAAATAAGCCAAGTTATGGGAGTTTAAAAACTCTTGTACTTCCTATGGGCATCCTCAAATTGGCAAACGTGCTTCAAATTGGCTGATTTTGTGGACAACTCTCCATTTGTTTTGTACACAAATTTTCAGATTTTCCTCATTATCTTTCAAATTGCATCTTGCCTCCTCCTGAGCACAACATATGTCATGGGAAAATATAATCCACACCATATATGTCAAGGTCAGGAGAAGATAATGTGAAATATGTAAAATCTGAAAATATGTGTAGAAATCAAATGGAGAGTTGTCCACAAAATCAGCCATTTTGAAACACGGTTGGCAATTTGAGGATCCACATAGAAAGTACAACAAGACTTTTGAATCGTATAACTTGCTTAAATTTCATAACCGATTTTGATGAAAGTTTTTTTAAATTGTTCCTCTCATTTTACTCTTTCCAGTAAGATTGCTTCTCTTCTTGGGTTTTGGTTTCCTTTAAACAAATATGTCAGAATTTTGTATGACTCTAGCTTTGCCAGGAAAGGCTGTTTAGAGGCTTAATTGCAGGGTTCCCAGCCTATTAGGGAAAGTTATTTTACTTTTTTTCCAGTTAGGGAAAAATCAGGGAATATGATGAACAATACCAGAAATCGGGGGAAAAAATGACTGAAATGATGCAAAAGTCAGGGAATTTTGATCAGCCCTAAAGGCGAAAGCACGGTAGTCAGTCAGACTCTCTTATATGCTGTTGAATATCAAAACAACATCCACTGAATGACTGGTTATGGGGGTATAATTAGTTTTACATTATTGTTTTCATATGGTACTGAAAATACATGTAATTCACTGTGCAACCACTTGCAAAAAACATGCAAAACTGGAAATGGGTTTAAACAATTATTAGGGAATTTTAAAACTTCATTAGGGAACTTTGTTTTCTTGAAATGCTGGGAACACTGAATTGTGATGACGATAATCTATCATCACCTTCTACATCACTGTTATCATTCATCACTATTGTTGTCTACATCATCCTCGGGAGCAGTAACCAAAAAATAGTTTTTCCTCACGAAATCCAGTCTTTGGTTGACAGGCTACCTTGCATTCTTTTTTATTTCATACTATACATGACTTGTACACATGTAACCTGTAGAGTACATTCATTTGACAGAGTCGAAAACGATAGTGAATATCATAATTCATTATTGACTTTATTAGTTGCTTAAAGAGAAATTCCAGTAGTTGCAGTAAACACTGATTTCATGAGAAAGTCTGTAAAACAAGGATATCAAGGATCTAGATCTGGTACAGTTACATAAACTGAACTTTGTGAAATCTTGAAATCTACGCTGAAAAATGTTCAGACTGAAGATCCCCAACACAGATAAGTGCACGTGGGACAGTGTATAATTATTGCTTTGAATGTCTGGCCCGACGCTCTACCCGAATCCTGTGCTAATTTGCTGATTTCTCAGCAATTACACAATTTCTTCCAGAATCCTTTGGCACATACGTTTTATTTATTCAAACAGACACTTTAGTGGTCATTTTATTGGATTTTGTACAAACTCATTTTTATATCGTTACCAAAACTAGCATTTACCTTTAAGGAGGAAGTTCTGTCTGAATTAGAGTTCCATTTTTCCAGGACATCCAGCATTTAAACAAGGAATTGAAAGATTTGATCGCATTTCAAAATCGATCCAGTCTCACTTTCTATTGATTGACAAATAAAAACAAACATCCTGAATTAAAGGTCAAGTCCACCTCAGAAAAATGTTGATTTGAATCAATAGAGAAAAATCAGACAAGCACAATGCTGAAAATTTCATCAAAATCGGATGTACATTAAGAAAGTTATGACATTTCAAAGTTTCGCTTATTTTTAACAAAATAGTTATATGAACGAGTCAGTTACATCCAAATGAGAGAGTTGATGACGTCACTCACTATTTCTTTTCTTTTTTATTGTTTGAATTATAATATTTCAATTTTTACGAATTTGACGATTAGGACCTCCTTGCCTGAAGCACAAAATGTTAAAATAATGGAATTCCACGTGTTCAGGGAGGAATAAAACTTCAGACTTTGAGCTTTTAAAAACAGTGTTTTTTCAAAGTAAATAATTCTGTATTAATATACACTTCCAGGTCTCAAATTAAGAAATAGTGTATTTCTATAATTTTTTTCACCATGAAATATTTTGCATTGCGCAGGTACCACATTGAGATTCGGCATGGGCCTTGCTTGTGGGCTGTGCGTCGACGGTACAACCATTTCCTTCGACTTCATGAGGAGCTCATCTTATACAAGGCTCGGCTGCATATACCCGTGGGTAGAGGGAGGCAAGTTTTCATTATTCTATTGCATTGAAAATCTCTCCAGGAAGTGTGAATGTCTATGTGTGTGTGTAAGACTGATTAAATCTAATGGTGTGCTGTCTTTGAAGTAAAAGATCCTATTAAAAAGAAGATTGACAATAGTTACATTTTAATCACTTTTGTGAAGGAACATATTGTGCACAGTTTAAAATAAATTGATAAGTTCTGATTTTTCCATTCATAATGATATTGTAGAGCAAAACTACCTCCTCATTTTTTGCCCAATGCTCACAAGACGTAGTACATACTGAACACACTTTCTTCTTGGAATGAAGATGGGCAAGGCATGCAAGACTCTCTTTCTCCGCAACTGTAAGTCACTTTTCAACCACACTTGGATAGTAGATGGGCTTGGGGGACCTGCATGCTAGGGTGATTGTCGCCATGATAATTGTATTTATTTGTTAAATTTCTGTGTGAGTTCTATATATCGCAATGACGGATGACGTGGTGGGTTCGGGGGATACATGTGCTCGGCTTAGCGACCCGCTGAGCATCTCCAGCTATGGTTGGATTTTCCTGTAAATTGATACAATGTCTGATTTTCTCTTTACAGCCATCGGGAGAGATACCGATTATTCCGAGAACTACCCGATGATGTCAATGATCTTCCTCACTTTCCGAGGACATTAGATGCACTTGTTCGTGCGCACCAGCTTGCCAAAAGAATGGTAACGTCAATTTTTGACAGTCCAGCAGAAAATCCACAACGAGTTGCCCAAATTGAAACAGCCCTCCAATAATTTTTGGCTTTTTCTTATAATAGTGTGGCTCGGTATCATTCTCTACATGTAGATTAATCATTTACTCCAGAAATGTTTACACTATGCCTGTGTTAAGAAATTATATCAACATTCCTTAAAGGGATGCTCCAGGCTTAAGACATTTATACTTCAATAAATAGAGTAAAAAATTCACAGAGCTAAATGTTGAAAATCTGATCAGACTCGGATAACAAATAAAAAGTGTTTTTTTTTTTTTTTAAGATTTGTGTTATTCTGGTGAAACAGTTCTAGGCATGTCTTCTTGGATATTCACCAGCTGGGCTGATGATATCATATCACCACTTGCTCTTTTGTATTTTATTATACAAAATTATGTTTATTGAAATTTTTCTACCAAGAACTAAAGCGATTGGATTGACAGCTGATCAAGTGCTTTAGGTGTTCACTGCTGCAACTTATTTCATCATAATGGAGACACATAATTTACACATGTATGAAGGAAAATAAAAAAAATTGATTTCAAGTAATAACATAAAAAGGAATGTGGGGATGTGACATGAATCAGCCCACCTAATGAAAATTCATGACGACGTGCATGTAACTGTTTTACAAAATATTGCTAATCTTTTAAAATCAATAATTTTGTTATCCAATTTTGATCAAATTTTCAGCATTTTCTCTGTGAATTTTACTCTGTTTATTTAGATTTAATTTTTTTTCAGCCTGGAGCATCCCTTTAACCTTGATCAGAAGATAAGACTGTTTGCCAATTGTTTGTACACATTCAGACATATTTTTGTGTGTTTTATCATCCCAATCATTGCATCCTCCCATCCCTCACTCTCCACATGCTGCTATATTGTTGTACCCTCTTCACATTGTTACCAGAACAAAAAGATATGATTCTGCATCATTTGTATTATGATCCTTGCATTGGTTGCCGATCAGGTCACGTATTGAGTTCAAGATCTTACTACTCTCATTTCAGTTTTTTTCAACAAATGGCTCCATCTTATCTATCTGAGTTACTTGTAAAATAAGAACCTGTTTTCGAAATCTTAGATCACTTCATAAGGATTTATATAACGTACGTACCTGTTGTTAAGACAAAGTTTTATGGGGAATGGGGGTTTGCGCACGTAGCGCCGGAAATCTGGAATAGTATCCCACACTATTTAAAGGGATGGTCCAGGCCAGCTCCAAAAAATATTTAGCAAGTTAATACAATCAGGCAATTTAAATCTGCATTGAAAACATATTTATTTAACTGTAAATAACATTGTCAAAGCATTACCAGCAGCTTTCCCTCATCTTTTCTTTTTCCTAACGTGTATTGAGACCTTTGTAAGGTGTAATGCGCTATACAAAAACTGTTCTACTATTATTATCATTATTCTCTCTCCATGCTTTCATACACACCAACTACTTATCTTGCTCCTCCCCTCCCTCTCTGTCTGCCCCCCCCTTTCTCATTTCATTCTGCTCAGTCTCCTATAATGTATTTTCAGTCTGAATTTTCTAGCGCCCTTCTTTCTGCCTCCTTATATTGATATTTTGTTTTATTTAAGATAAACTGGATCTCAGAATAGCAATCCTCGGCTCCGTAACACAAAGGTTTGCAATCAATCGCCAAATACCAATGGCCTATCTCCTATCGAGATCGTCGTTGCACGCTCGCTCTGTTTATAATACTGACCAGGGACCAATTAGTGAGGTTCTTTCATTCTTGCAATTCAGTGCAAACCTTTGTGATACGGAGCCCAGATTCTAGCTTAGGCTAATGGGATTCAAAATGATTACAAAGCTGATTTAGCACCCCAAGCAGGTGACTATTTGTACTTGTAAGTCATGCTTAAAGTCATGTGTAACTGAGAAACAGCTATATGAAACAGTATCCAGTGATGATAAGTATCTTTCATTGTACTTCCTAAATACAGCATCAACTTGAAAAGTATCTCCAAGGCGTGGCTAATAATCCTCTCTACAGGAACCATCCGAAAATGGTGAGAATACTGGTATTTCAAGATTGTAAATAATGGGGGAAAAATTAGATGGAATTATGTGAATTTGCCCCAGAAAAGCCCAATAGATCTAATGGATTCCCAGAGAGTTCGATGCAGATTCTAACATAATGTAGGAAATGTTGGCTATTAAGCTCAGAATGCAGCCCTGGAAAGAGTTCATAACATGCATGTCCCCTGGAATAATAATCCTTAAATGGTGAAAATGCCACAAGGTTTCTTCATGTTGGTGAACCATTCATATTTCTATTTTTATGTTTTTAGCGACAAGCATAAAAAAATTGAATGTTATGGGAATTTATTGTTTCATGCTTGAGTAAAATTAAATGCTGGAGTTTTCTTTTTAAAGAACATGTATTCCGTTCATAGTAGCACGTTAAAGCATATATTGTATAACACTGCCATGAAAAGTTTCATAGCACATGGCATTCGCAATTCATTCTGCATATGAGAAAAGAGTTTAACATTCTCTTTACAAGAAAATTGAATGTGATATTTTTAATGTTTAACTAATTAATTGCATTTGTTTGTAGTGGCCTTATAAAAGATTTGACAAAATTATATATTTATATATATTTAAATCAACATACCCACCTTTTTGACCACAGGGGGTCTTTTCTTTCTTCAAATGTTGGTGATACATTATATAAACATATCTTATTTTGTTTTTAATGCAGTTAGAGTTTTTGGAGGTCAGTCACATTTCTTTTGTAGATGAGCTTGGAGAGAAAGGGAAGTAAGTACACTTAATTACCTAACACTTTCATAATAATTATATACACACACATTACCTAATTGCCGAACACTTCCATAATGATTGTGTACACAATTATGAAAAGGATTTTCTTTCAAAATAGGACTTTGATGGTGATGTAATCAGTTTTATGCTAATAACATCAGGATAATGATGATATTTTTTTGACATTTTTCCAGGGAAGGCTGGGTGATGAAAAGGTCCGGTGGAAGAAGGGTCCAACTTGGATGTTTCTCATCTCTCTCATGCAGTGCAAAAAGTCACTACAGTAAAAGGCAAGTCTTTCCTCTTCTTCCCATTAATAAGCTTTCACTCCACAAATCGGCATCATTTAAAAAGATATTTTTCATACATGTATCAAAAAGTTGCCATTTTGCATTTTTAAACTGTGATTTTATTGTTTTCTTTGCGTTGCCAATTCAAAGTTTGTAATGATTTTAGAGTTAAATAATGAAAAGCTGTGGTGAAGGACAGGTACAACTTGGTTGCTTTTTCCTCTCTCTTTCAAGTCACTACAGTAAAAGGCACATTTTTCTGTTTTTCACCTTACGGAGGTACACCACTCTTACGAGATCAACATTTAATTAATCTACATTTGTCAAAAATATGATTTGTAATCTATAAAGATCGGATTTGAAATGTAGCTGACAGCGTAGGAAAATATCCCCCTAAAATTCCCCAAAATGCATGCTTTGGGGCAAACATTCTTTCTAGAGTCACCCCAAGATCTGTTCCAAACAATATATAAGATAAAATCGGTATTCTAATTGTGGCAGAAGAATGATATTTTCTTTTACTGCAAAAATACTTTCTATGCCTAAAAAACCGCCCTTCAAATGAAAGAAATAGCTCCCGAAATTATGCAGTCACCCAAATGTGGAAAAGAAAAATAGCCCCTAAAAATTGAGAATTATTTCCTACCCTGTTAGCTGATGAATCAAAAGAATTAAGAAGCTGAATTTGAGCCCAGGAAACAGGGGAGCACTTCATGAAACATAGTCATTCATTCTCATTGTACAACGCCTACTTAGCTTGTTGTACGCGATCAAATGGGAGACTGAATGTCACACATTCGTACCGTTGCACACAAGACGTACCATCCAAAATGTACCATTGCACGGCTTTTAGGAGGTGACGTCACAATGCGATTTCATTGAATAAGGTGACAATGCGCGTACAGCCCGCTGGCTAAATGCGCAATGCTGTCCAAGATCATGTGCACTTGTGGGCCCGGCTCAGCCTGGCTTGTGGGATTTTGCTTTTCGCTTTCAATATTTTTGCTCCCTTTGCATAGATTACTGGAGGGAAAAAACTCTTGTTTTTCCATATTATCGCTTGATTCCGAGGCGTTGTACAACACAAATAGCGAATATTCTTATTCGTGCAATGGTGCGAGATTTCGCATTCGGTGAAAGAAAAACGCTCTATTCACCATTTGTATAATGGCTATTTGTTGTAAGCTATTGAAATTCTTGCATCTGATTGGCTCAGAGCAAAATTGTGAGTGAAAATCTGTTTGTTTCATGGAGATGCTCCCTATGTCATGAGTAGTGCATAACTTGAAAAAAAAAAAGCGAATGAGTGAACCATGACTACGTGAACATAATTTTAGAGAGTCAAAAGGGGCCTAAGCTTTCGATCCTAGCAGAATCTTCTTCGGAGGCAAAATGACAAACACATAAAGTGGAACAACCATAATATAGACCACAGACATTCAACAGCAACACTAGAAACAAGGAGACAAAAGGGGCATTAGTGAGAAGAGATGACCAATCAGGTTAATGAAGGGGATGAAAGAAAAGGAGTAGGCAGACACAAAGGGAAGTTAGTGTAAGTAAGGCCAAAGAAAGACCTCAAGCCGAGAGGGATTAAGATATAGTTTTGTTCATCTTGTATCAGGTGGCTGGTTGTGAAGGATTCCTTTGTAGCCTACGTCCGACCCAAAGATGGACTGTTGAGGGCGGTGTTGCTCATGGATCAAGATTTCCAGGTGGCCTGCGGGAGAGAGGACACCGGCCTTGCACATGGTCTAAAGATCACCAATACATTCAGGTAGGCATCTGGTTATTGTTAGTATCATGGTAAATTACCGGAGAAAAGAATGCTTGTAAAATGTACATTTCAGTACAAATATATGACTCATGAATCAATATTCAAAGTAGCTTGTGGGCACGTATGTTCATCACCCATAGAATATGTATCAACCCAGCGGAGTTCGCCATTAAAGGCCTTTGCACAGTTTCAACGTTGGTGTCGTGATACTTTTCAATAAAGAAAATGTGTGTCGTACCCATGACAACATGTATTGTTGCTGGAATTTCCAGGAATTTAAAATGGATATGGTGTGATCAAACTATGAAAATTTATAACCCATATGTCAATGGTCATATCATGACTTTAGTTCAGAATATCGTGCACAAATAAAGGCAGATCAGCCTAATTTCATATCATTGTCTAATACGTAATAGATCGAGTGTGGGGGTGGGGGTAAAAAAATTCAACATTTTATTCTCTTTATTCTACCAAGTTCTCAATTTTTTTATACTTTCTTTCTATAGTATGTCATTTTGTTGTTATTTTATTGTATATTTCTGTTGAGTTTGACAACTCTCCGGTTTTTTTTAATGTGTAAGCTAGATGAATAGTCAGTGGATCTTAGGGCATATGGCAATTGAAATCACGTACGTCAAGTGGCGTTATCATCTGATCGGGGGGAGGGGGGGGGGGGGGTTGAGAGCAATATACAAGTATCGAGCTGCAAATTAAAAAAAATGGTGCCCCCCCTCCATAAAGAGCTGTTAGTAGACGGGGATATATAAATCGTGTGTGAAGGGGGTGGCGGTCAAAGCAATATATTGAGTTAAAAATTCAACAAAAATATTTACCACCCCCCGCCCGTCAAGAGCTTTCAATAGACAAGGGCGGATCCAACCTTTGCCAATGGGGGGAGGTGATTTTTTTTGCAGCCAAATTTTCCCGATCGGCCGCTTGAAGTTGATTTTTGTTTGTATGTTGAAGGGGTAGTCTTATGTCATTTCTAAGCTTTATATGTATAATAATCTTTATTTAAGTAGTGCGAGTGCAAAGAGCGAGCTTTTTTTCCAAGTATTTGTCCTAAAATCTAAATATTCTTGGCAATGTTTGTGATCCTCAATGTGTATCCACCAACTAAATAATTACTGCCAGCGCGAAGCGCGAACAGACAATTTATCTTATCAAAAAGGGATTAAAATATTTGATATTCCGATCTGTAAAAGGGACAATTTAGGCTCTGTATTTCAAGCACTTTGTGGGAAAATTGTTATAGGTGGATATGGATCACAGTTTGAAATAAGCTGATATGTTTCAATATATTCCTTTGAGCTTTGACATATAGCACCGGGACATCCTTAGAAAATTATGTCATCAAATGAAAATGATGACTATGTTCATATTTCTCTTCCAAAGCGCGAAATAGAACTTGTCAATATTCCATTTTAAAAAATGACATAGTGATTATTAAATTGACATCTTATCTATTAATGTAATAAGCCTAATGAGCCCGTGAAAATCTGTACTATGGCTTGAAAACTGGACATTAAAAACACTTTTGTAATTATGATGCACGACTTAATATATTAAGAGGAAAGGATTAAGACATAGTAATTTTACAGCTACAACTGTAGTAAAGTATATTCATTTGCGAAAAAAGGGTAATTCTTTTTTATCTTAAAACCGTTCCGGGGACATTCATAATGTAGTTTATAGTCAAAGAAGTAAATTGTGTCAGGAACTCGTTGGCTGCAGTAAATAAATAGTTTTTAAATGGATAACCGTTATTAATAAAGTATCATATCCAATTTTAGTCGAAGTGCCGGAATCGAGCTCTTTGGTATAAACACCGCTTGCAAACCAATTATGTACATTGAAGACTAAACGCTGACTAAACAAAAGAAAAATATAAACTGATTGAAATTGCCATTGCATACAATGACATACATGCAGTATTTTGTTTGTTTACACAAAGAAAACTCAGACTATGCAGAATCGGATCCAGGGGGGGTGGGGGGTTGCAACTCCCCCCCCCCAAAAAAAAAAAAAATCCGCGGACCATTTTTAAAAATCTTTTTTTTAACTTGTAATTTTATTTTATTCTATTTCTATGTATTCATTTGACCTCGATACCTAAAATAGTGGAGTTTTAGATGCAAGAAAACGCCATTTTCACACAGAGATTTTCAAAAATTTTCTCTACTGTGGGAGGGGGGACTCCCCCCTCGCTCGCTCCACTCGCTTGGACTCGGTCGCTTCGCTCCGTCGCGTACCACCCCAATCCCCCCTTTATAAAAAGCTGGATCCGCCCCTGCTATGACACCCATAATAATTTTTGCTTACAAAATGATTATATTTACATCACAATTTAGATAATTATAGACACCCCCACGCACACATAATGCGCTATGTATACAGTCAATGTGAGTATGTTACATAATGCAATCTTGACTTAAATTTGCCTTTTGGTAATTCAGGAAAGAAATAATAATTCTCGAAAATGAAATCATTCATGTGTCAGGTTTATTCCGAGCATTTTCCGAAATCGTTTAGCCATCAATTTTCACAGATTAAGTGTCAAAATTAAGCACTAAAGTGCAAAGTGATCATTACAAGGGGAAAAGGTACGTAGAAAATATCACCTTACACCAGTATGGGACTAGATATCCGTCCCCGCAGACACGGCGATCAGCCAGTGTGAGCACGCTAAAATTTATCATTCTGCGGCTCGCGTGCTAGGAAAGAACTGGATTTTTCTCTCAATTAGGAAACTCATCGTGGAAAAGGTTATCCAACATGCATTGATATACTCGTAAAATTTAGCGTCATGTATCATTTACACACAAAAAATAGAATATAACCCTTCTTTTGGAGAACTATTAGTAAGTTGTTCGAATCTAACTATTTTCTTTTGAAAATAGAAAAAAAAATACCTGATTTCAATTGCCTGTCTTTTCCTTAAAAAAACTGGAGCACAAAATCCACCGCCGTTATCATTTATGAAAAATTCTAAAAAATGTACTAAGATGCTTTTAAAGAAAATGAAAATTTAAGGGGATTCGAAAATAAGGATTTTGCAATGTTATATCAAATTTCTGTTATATTTTCATCAATTTTGGGATTGCATCGAAATGACTGATAATTCGAAGTCTACCCACACAGTGCTTGTAAATTTGGTATATGTTGGTACACTGATAGTTAACGTAAATGATAAACATTCATAGCCTCACTAAAATTTAACGATTCCGTTGTTTTTATGATTTTAATGTCGCAGACATTTTAGAGAGTGAAAAAAGTGATGCTCACGAACGTCTCTAACAATACGGCTAAGCGAGAAGACCTTTCAATGGCGCGCTCCACTGATTTGAGGCCGTGAACATACGTGTGGGAGATATGACAATGGCCTTGCAAATGGTCTACAGATCACTAATACATTCCGGTACAGGTGGATGTTTCATAAACGTTTCATAACACTGGTGATCCTTTCTTGTGGTAAATGATATTCACCATTAAATGTTTATTGGTGATTATGTAGCACGTAAGAAAGGATCACCAGTCGTTCTTAAAGTCGCTGTTAACTTGTGAACAGCTTCATGAAACTGCCCCCAGGTCTGATTCTTCTTAATATCATGGGAAATTACTGGAGAAGAAAAGACGTACTTCAATTTTTGAAACGCAGAATCACGTAGTATTTGCTTTGCTAAAGCCAGGGGCCCGTATTCTGAAGTTGGGTTTAACTTAGACTCGGGTTTAAAGTTGTGGTTTAAGTATGGCGAGCCAATTGTCACATAAATCACTAACAGTAGAGATATCATACTTCAGCTCATTTGGCCCTTAAATCATTCATAATTGTCTAGGAAGTATAAAAAAATTATTGGCTTCACCATCGATGAATCAGGAAAGAGCACAGTAAACATAAGAAACATGCAACTTAATAACAAATTTGATACGTTTGGCTTCCCATACTTAAACCACAACTTTAAACCTGAGTTTAACTTAAACCCGACTTCAGAATACGGGCCAGGGTAATTATGTTGCTCAGAGGGCCTTGTGACTTGGAGATTACTTCATGAAACAATTTGCCAGATGTTCTAGGCCAAAATTCTGTTTTATTCATCAGCCAGGGTTCCCACAGTCATGGAAAATTCTGGAAAATCCTTGAAAAATTTGTGATCCAGGGGGCCGTTTCATAAAGCTGTTCGTAAGATAAGAGCGACTTTAAGAACGACTGGTGAACCTTTTTTACGCGCTTAAACATCGCCAATGTATATACCATTTACCACAAGAAAGGATCACCAGTCGTTCTTAAAGTCGCTCTTAACTTACGAACAGCTTTATGAAACACCCACCTGGAAAGTCAGGGAAAAGTCATGGAATTCTGTTTTTGAATTTCTGTGGGAACCCTGATCACTTAATAGTAACAGTGTTTCTAAGCCAGTCACACTCAAGGAAAGTTGTCAGATATGATAAGTTATCCAGTTACAAATGTTGGTGAAATGCTCCATTGATATTAAAATTGACTGATACCTGCTATATAGGCAAATCTAATTATTTTTCTATTACGTGTTACTTGTTCATTTCTGATCAGGAATTTGCTCCTGCGTTGCAACCACAAATCAATGGCTCTTGATTGGAAGGCTGACATCGAGAGGACTGCTCGGTCCTGTGAGTACACGTCTGTTAATCCTCACGGCTCATTTGCCCCTCCTAGAGATGACACACTGGTTCAAGGGTAAGAAATTATTCAAGGACAAGACCACCCCAAACAAAAAGTTGATTTTAATGAAAGGAGAAAATTCTAACAAGCATTGCCCTGAAAATCTCATCAAATCGGACATAAAATAAGAAAGTTATGACATTTAAAGTTTCGCGTAATTTCTCAAAACAGCTATATGCACGCTGGTTGGTACGCAAATGAGCAGACTGATGACGTCACCCACTCACTATTTCTTTTTCATTTTATTATATAAAATATGAAAAATTCAAATTTTCTCCTCATTGTCATGTGAAACAAAATTGTATTCCTCCCTGAATGTGTGGAATTACCATTATTTGAAAAGTTAATGGTTAAGTCAGTCTGTGTCATTCTTAGCTTATTTATCTTTAACTGTATCTTCTACTTCTCTCCTTCTTTCTCTACTTCGGACCGTGCTTCTGCTCTAACTTATTCTTTTCAAACTTCTTCATCTTTTCTTTAATTTTTTGTACCATGGCCATACATATAACTTTAAAACTTTTTGAAGAAACTCACTAAAAAGTGAGGGAGCAAAGTGACTAAGTTGTTGTGGTGCTTCTGCATTAAATCAACTGAAAGTTAGGATTTTGTGCTTACTTTTGAGGAATTTTGTCAAAAGTGTCAGTAAAAAATGTAAGTTTTAAAAATTACTGAAGGGGGGGGGGACAACTAAAATCCAAATCAATGTTAATTGAATGTTTGTAATATTGGATTTTATTTTGTCAGATTCTATTTGAGTCCATTATGAGATGATTACTGCAAATAAAATTTACATTTAAATCATTGTGTCACTAGGTTTGCTGATGGGTCTGACTACTATGAGTGTATTGCCGATGCGCTTGAGGTTGCTAAGCAACAGATCTTCATCTTAGATTGGTGGTAAGTAATGTTCTCACCACCTTTCTTTAATGGATCAATGCATTGCTATATGTACTTCTTAGATGCAGTCATATTCGTTAACAGGCAAGTCCATTCCAGTAAATGAATACGATGATGATGATGATAATGATGATTATGATGATAATAGTGATGATGATGACGATGATGATGATGATGATAATGATGATAATGATGATGATGATTATGATGATGATGACAATAATGAGGATGATGATGATCATGTTCATGATAGTGGTGGTGATAATTTTGATGATGATAATGGTGCTGATAATGATGGGGAAAGCAATTAGTCTGCAGGCACAGACCCTGATTGAATCTTTGATCAACAAGTGTGTCTCCATGCAAAGACTAGCACATACAAAACTTGCTGTTTCAAATCAGGGCCTTCACTACACAAGGCATGAGTAGGCTGCATTTCAGACCCTTAAGGGTTTGCATAGCAGATTAGAAAACAATGGTGATGATGATGGGGATAATGATGACAATGATAATGTTGATAATGATGGTGATAATTTTGATGATGATGATGATGCTGATAATGATGGGTAAAACAATGGTCAAGATGATGACAATGATGATGATGATGATGATAATGACAGTGATGATGGCATTCATGACGATGGAGACGATGATTATAATGGTGCTGTTGACTACATGCATGATGACAAATTTCTCACAATTTATCAAGTATTTGAATCCACTCCATAGAGTATTGCATGTACATTTTTTGTTCATACAATTTATTTGAAACAATAACATCTAATTTTCTTTAACATGAATAAACAATGAATAAAAAGTTGATGGTGAGTATCTCATATACCCTATTTTGTGGATTGCTGTGAAATTGCGTCATTTACTTTGTTGTGAAGCAGGGGAGCGTTTCATCAATATTTTCATCCGACAAGTTGTCAGATGTGACATCTTTCCTTGATTCTGATTGGCTGAGAGGCACTGTTCCTATGGTAACTGTCGGATAAACTGGTACTTGTCGGATAAAATGTCTGACAAGTCCTTTCATGAAACGCCCCCCAGATGCCCAAGTTTGTAAATAAACTTTCTATGCTATATGGTAATGGTTGCTTTTAAACTATTTAGCCATGTAGAATGCTACTTTAATTACAATTACAATATTATTTTTCTCTATTTCCTTTATAATTTGTTAAGTATACAAGCATTCAATATGTACAATTATACAATTGAAAGAAAATTAAAGTTTTAATTCAAATCATCTGCATACACATACATGTATGCAGATGCAGCATGTATCATGTATCATGAAGTAATTAAGCCAAAATAGTGCCAAAACTTAAAGATTTTTAAGTGATATTTACATCATCATTCCTTCCCCTTACATGTATACTGTATCTGCTGGCCTGCATTGTTCTTAAATGTGTGCAAATTGTATTTATATTCTCTCTCATGCATGCACATCTGAAAAAAATTAAACTTTGAAGGTGTTCTATGCATGGGTGACTATTACAAGTATCAAAAGATTTTGTAGACCCTATTTGTAGTATTTCTACTTCAACTGAATGACGGCACAAAAGAAAATAATTTCTAGAGTGTTTAGATTATAAAAGTGACCCTCTGTCCAGTACTACAATGTGTGATGGGTGTTTGTGTTTGTTTTGATGTTCATGCGGTAACTATGCAGTCATGTGATCCCATGCATTGAGCTCCAACCTGGGGTGCTATAGTAAATCAGTAACATCACTTAGTGCTTTAGAGGTGCAAGCACCCATAAGTGTTAAGCACCCTGCATGTATAGTGTAATTTGCTGTGGGTTTACCTAAAAACATTAACAAAATTTTGATTTGTGCATGCTACTAGCATCTCCTTGCTTTCATAATACCTGTCAAAATGGCATTCACTACTGTGATGATACCTGAAGCGTGTATGGGCAAAAAAGCCGCAAAAATACATAATTTTTTGTCTTGTTTTTCTGCTTTTGTGTGTATGAATTTCCTCTGTATAGATGTAAATGTATTGAAGATTTTGCAATTTAAGCACTTTTATTTTTGATCACTTACAGTTCTACATGTATATTACATTACATGTAGATAATCTCTATTAAAGCAGGCTACGTTTATTTGATATTAATAAAATATCTTTTTTAAATGCTCTTAAGTTACATTTTTTTGTCTAGTTTTTCTGCTTTTGTGTGTATGAATTTCGTCTGTATAGATGTAAATGTATTGAAGATTTCGCAATTTAAGCACTTATTTTTGATCACTTACAGTTCTATATTACATTACATGAAGATAATCTCTATTTAAGCAGGCTACGTGTATTTGATATTAATAATACATCTTTTTAAATGCTCTTAAGTTACTTATTATTCATTCAATTTTTCTCAAACATTTGTTGATCTGTTTCTTTGAATTTTCTGTTGTCACACAAGCCATCTTGTTCCAAAGGTTTCATTTTCCTTTAAATCTCTCCCTATTACAGTCTGCATCCTCAGATCTTCTTGAAGAGACCACCCCAAGATGACAATAGGTGGAGACTGGATTGCATTCTGAAGAGAAAGGCGGTTAGTATCATAATTGATGGATTGAATTCATTTTCCATTTATTAGATACAAAATCAAGATGTACAAGCAAACAAGCAAAGCAAAGATTAAAAATATGCCATAATACAATTGCAGTATTTCATATCAAACTTAAATGCCAATAAAAGCAGTATATGTGTGATGTTGGGCCACATGAGAAATAAAATGAATAAAAAGATGGAATGCATGCATGTCATTATTGTACATCAGTCAGCCATCTTTCTCTATTTGATTGATTGAAATGAATCCAATGACCGGGGTAATAATATGCTGTAACACGCTTTGGGCCACTCTGGGAAAAGCGCTTTATAAAAATTGGCTATTTTTCTTCATTTTTGCTTCACTTCATAAACATCTGAACTCATGATACTTTTGAGAGCATTACAGCTTTTCTTATGAAGCAAAAGTTGCAGATGAATCATTTCAGGAAATTCCTGCATGTATAATGTGTCACAATTACAGTACATTATTTATGGAATTGCACATGTGCAGTGATCTTCATTTTATTTTTCAGACGAATAACATGTGCCGTGTACACTTTCAGTATATATCTTTTGTTTGTCTTTAGGCGGAAGGTGTGAAAGTGTTTGTGTTGCTGTACAAGGAAGTAGAAGTGGCACTCAACCTAGGTAGCCTTCACACTAAGCAAACTCTCCTGGGTCTTCATCCCAATATCAAAGTAAGTACACATTCACATATTTTGTGGAAGTGGTTTATGGTATACCATGTGTTAAGTCAGGAAGGATTGAGATAAAAAGTGGATAGAGAGAGAAGTCAAATGGAAATGGACAGTGGAGGTTAGGAAGTAGGGTATTCTTTTTGGAGTGAGTGTAGTCCTTAAAAGGACTATACATACATTAACAACTGATTGTCATTGTTTCACTTGATTTTCTATATATTTCCTATAATGCTATAATTAATTCATCACTATCATTTCAGTGTTAGTCAATAAATTATACAATTAGTAATTTTATAATTAGTAAATGTTGTTCCCTTTTGATAACTTAAATACTTCAGTTTGATTCATATTATCATTATAAAAATATTTGTTTATTTATGTTACCAAGCATTGTTATCTATTGCTGAGATTTTGACCTTATTTTCATGTATGATATGATGATTTATGTTGTTCTTTATGTTTTCATCAGGTCAATGATAAAAAACAGTTTTATGCTGATCTTTTGCACGGGAATAAATATGTTCTAGTAAATAATAAATAAATCAACCAGAAGTAATCGAAAAAGACGATTCTTCCCAGATGATGAGACGTCCTGACCACATTGGGAGCATTTTATGAAGCAAACAAATAGGGAATGTATACTAACAACCGTTATAAGCTACTGAAATCCTTGGTTCTGATTGACCGAGAGCAAACTTGATGTTCCATGAAAAACTCCCTTTCGCAGGTGATGAGGCATCCAGACCACATTCCAGGCGGCGCTGGGGTCGTACTCTGGGCCCACCACGAGAAGGCCGTAGTCGTTGACCAGCGGATTGCCTTTCTGGGGGGCATTGACATCTGCTACGGCCGATGGGACGACTTCAGACACAGGCTTGTTGATACGGGTGCCGCTAAGGAAGAGGATTCGCATGGAGCAGTAAGTATTCTAAACTAACTGAGGTTCGTATTCAGTTCAAGACTGACTTAATCAAAAATCATAAAAGATATTTTGCTTTGCTATCAGGTTTACTTTAATAACGGATGAATGCTAGACATAACACTTTCAAAATGAGGTTGTGCATAGTACATTAAAATGGCTATGGAAATGTCTTTATTAATAAGTAAAGAATATTAGCAAGTGATTCTGGTAAGTAATGTTTAACTATTGAGAATATTGGACAACAAAGCCTTGCTGGCATTACAGCTAGGTTTCGGGTCCTTTTTTCATGCTAAAATAAGACACCATCCCACATTTACTTATCAGTGGTGGTGATCTCAAGCAGTTCTGTCATCATTTTATAGAGTTTGTCGATGGAAATGAACCAGATAAGGATCTAGGATGACCTTGATATCGACAGTTTTTCTCCTTAAATCATTGTAACTACAGCCACTGTGCTACAGTTGTGAGGCCTTGTATTTCTAATTTAAAATTTTGTTTCTTTACACCAGGAGGACGTGCCTGATGGAAGAATGTCGGCCAATCGTTCAAGAAAACAAAATGGCAGCTTAGGTTTGTGTTACTCAGACAATTATTATTTTTTAGAAATAATTGTTATAATCCCCCATTCCATGCTTCCATGCCTTTGTGTAGTACCTACAGTGACTCCTATAATAAAGTATGCAGACCTGGGGCCTGTAACACAAAGGTTAGCAATGATCGTAGAACATTTTTCTACGATTGATTACATAGAGTACAATGTACAATCAACCGTGAAAATCAAGCGTACGATTAATCGCTAACCTTTATGTTTCGGGACCCTGAAGGTCATATTTTATTCTGTAAGCTTGATCATAATTATAGATTTTGGTCAGCTATACATTTATGCAATTCAGAAATTGATGTAGAAATTGGTTTTATCGATTTAGGATAAGTATTCATTGTATGCAACTTGGTTTGCTTATTGATACAAGTACAAAAACAAATCCTCTATGAACTTAATCCATTTTGGATGCTACCTGAAATGGTCGTGCTGATTCATAATTTACTTATATATTTTTACAATGTTTTTACAGGCAATAGTGGACACATGACAGGAGTAGAGAGGAGAATGCGCCAACTTGGGATTGAAGAGGGCGCTAGGCAGCTTTGGCTTGGTAAAGACTATTACAATCCCATCATCAAGGATGTGATTCAACCAGAACTTCCCTTTGAAGGTGAGTACATTGTGAGGTGGATTCAAATGGGAGTATAATATTAGCCAATTTTTATAAAGCGCTTTTCCCAAAATGGCTCAAAGCGCATAACAGCATATTATTACCCCGGTCATTGGATTCCTTTCAATCCCACATGAAAAGTGCACAATTTCCACTCCCTGGGGAGCATTCCTTGCATTCATCGCAGCCGCATTATGGCCCTGGCAAAATCAAACATACAATATCTTTGGCATCCTACCGGGTACCCATTTAGCACCTGGGTCGAGGAGAGTGGCAAAGTGTGGATTAACGCCTTGCCAAAGGATGCTAGACCGCGGTGGGAGTCGAACACACGACCCTCTGTTTACAAGGCGAGAGTCAGAACCACTACACCACGGCTCTCCCACTATAAACAGTATTTAGCTGAAGGTGGTAGCGGCATCATGGGTGTAACATTTTCATACATATTTTGGGCGTTTTCCGCTTTGCTGCATTCCACCAAAACACACAAAAAAAATATTTTCAGGTGTTATGGATTCCAGTGTCTTGATTTTGTCATCATGAAAAGTTGGAATTAGGTCAACTTCCACATTGTTACGTGTATATGGGAGAGAAAAAAGTGGTGAAGTGAATTGATTTGGGGTTGCCAGGTCAAAGATTGTTTTTTTCATCAAAATGATTTTTTTTCTTGCAGTAGTGTCAGAACCACTGACCAGATCAAATTTAGGCCTTAACTTAGGGTTTTGCTTTGTATTACCTTGATCTGCTGGTTTTATCATCGGATTGATTTGATTGATTACTCTTTATCATCAATTGAAAAAAAATTAGCTTAGCTTCGAGTCTTGAGGGGCCCCAAGAAAATCATATCTTTTTACATCTTTCTCAAAAATACTTCTTTCTGTATTGAGTAACTCAATAACATTGATCGTTTATCTGTCATCTTAATATTGGACATATCACAGAGCCCTGAAGGACTCCTTGATGATATCTTTGTTCTTAAATCTAACTCGGTAATGCATCTTTCTGTATCAAATTACCAGAAAACGTGGATCGCTTATCGGTACCAAGATTGCCGTGGCATGACATTGCTGCAGTGGTTTATGGGAAGGCAGCCCTGGATGTGGCGAGACACTTCATTCAGAGATGGAATTTCACAAAGGTAAGCTGACAAAATGACACATCTTTAAAGGTCAAGTCAGAAAAATGTTGATTTGAATCGATAGAGAAAAATCAGACAAGCACAATGCTGAAAATTTCATTAAAATCGGATGGAAAATAAGAAAGTTACGACATTTCAAAGTTTTGCTTATTTTGAACAAAATAGTTATATGAACGAGCCAGTTACATCCAAATGAGAGAGTCGATGATGTCACTCACTATTTCTGTTGTTTTTTATTTGAATTATACAATATTTCAAATTTTGCGAATTTTGATGATTAGGACCTCCTTGCCTGAAGCACAAAATGTTAAAATAATGGAATTCCACATGTTCAGGGAGGAATGAAACTTCATTTCACATGACAATGACGGGAAACTCAAAATATTTCATATTTCATATAAAAAAAAAATACAAAAGAAATAGTGAGTGAGTGATGTCATCAGTTCCTCATTTGCATACCGACCGAGATGTGCATATAACTGTTTTGTGAAATGAAGCGAAACTTAAAAATGCCATAACTTTCTTATTTTACATTCGATTTTGATGAAATTTTGAGTGTTATGTTTGTTGAATTTTTCTCTTTTTATTCAAATCCAGTTTTTGTTGGGGTGGACTTGTCCTTTAAAGATCAGAAGCAACTAATGTGATGATTACATTAGTAGAGGATGATAATAATAAATGCAATTTATTAGGCGCCATATCCATCTCATTGGAGATGCTCAAGGCGCACAAGTGAAGAGGGGGGAGGGGAACAAACACAGAAATCATGGATAAAAGGAGTTATAGAGAGGTAAGTTTTTAGCTTAATCTTGAATGTTTGACACACTTGCTATTACTGATCTCTCACTGATAAAGCGAGTAATAACTGGAATGTTCTCAATGTAACTTTATTGTTAATAAACTAAATATAAATAAAAAATACATCAATTCAGCAAATGTTGGCTCTATAACACAAAGGTTATTGCAAAAAAACAGAAAAAAATTATTCATCAATGTTCACGATATACAAGCTCAAATATAAGATATTGTAATTAAATCTCTTTTCCCTCAAACTCAAATTTCATATAATACTGGTTCAATTTTCTGCTATTTATTTTCATCTGCTATATTATTGACATATACATCAGTGACATATGGATGGATATTTATTTTGCAGATCATTGGCTATGAACATAGAACTTGCTATTTATTTATTTGTTTTTTCTATTGAATTATGTGTTTGTGTATAATATGTATATGCTTGTAAGAGACATCCCTCACTGCCTTACCTGGAGTTGGAAGGAATGACTTGCGGGTTACAGGAATTTTATATTTCTTTTTTTCTTCTAGGCAACTCCAGGACTGCAACAGGGAGTCCTTTTTTAAAATTCTGTCATACTTTGTAATGTCATCATTCTATGGTCTTTGTCTGAAATGCTGAATTAATAATAATAATAAAAATTACCAGTCAGAGCTAAATGTCTAATCTTCATTTGTCCCACCCCTTGATCTGAACAGGAGCAGAAGAAGAAAGAGATGCCTAAAGTTCCGCTACTCATCCCTAAATCATCCACAACTCTTACCAAATCTTTTCTTCCATCCAATCCAGATGCTACTTACTGCAGGTGTCAGGTGAAGTCAAAATATTTAATATTTCTGTGGTTATTCTTTTACTAGTTTAACCCTGAGGCCAGTATTCTGAAGTCGAGTTCAATTTAAACCCTGGTCTAGACTTTAATTATGGATAGCCAATTGTACCAAGTATGTGTAAAAGTAGAGGTACAGTTTATTAGCTAATTTGACACTCAAATTATTCTTAAATATATGGGGATGATATACGCCATTATGGAATTAGGAAAGTGAACAGTAAACATAAGGCAATGTAAATGAAATCTGGCACCTTTGGCTGCCCATAACTTTAGCAGAGTTAGACCTTGGTCTAGGTTAAACCAATCTTTAGAATACTGGCCATAGAGTTACAGGGGTTCCCTGAGGTCTTGATTACTCAGGAGTTGGGTTAAACTTCCAGCAGTCCAGGAAATGGTGTAAAAGGAACCCTTGTATCCCAATTTAAGTTTACTTAAATCAACTTAAAATTTTGACGGAATTGAGAGAAACGGTTAATCTTTCAGAAGGGAAGGGGGTGACTGAAGAAGACATGGAAGAAGCAAGTGATGAGGAGAGTAAAGGCCACCGCACACCTTACGACCCGACCGGTCGCCGACTGGCTTGCGACTGGGTGAGGGGAGATGTGACGTCACAGCGCTTGTCAGCTTCAGAGTCGCAGACCGGTCAGAGACAAGTCGCAAGGAAAATCGAAAGGATTTGACATGTCGAATCCTTATGACTGGATCGCAAGCTCAATCTAACCTCCAGCCAATCAGACAGCAGAGTTGCATAACGCATATTATGATAAACAACGCGCATACGCAGTAGTAAGCGCAATTTCTCAGATGCTATGCCAAAAAGCAAAAAGCGCATGCGTGAGTCGCAGATCGGATCGCAAGGTGTGCGGTGTCGAGGCTTATGACTGCCTTGCGATTCATCTTCCCTCACTCAGTCGCAAGCCAGTCGCCAACCAGTCGGGTCGTAAGGTGTGCGGTGGCCTTAAGAGGGTTGGGTTGGGGGAGGAGGATGCACTAAATAAAATGAAACGGAGGGAAGCGGTAAGAGTTCTCTATGTGTGTGCAAGGTGAAATTGTCTACCGCTGTAGTTGGGGACTAAAATTGATTTAAAACCTGGATGACCGATGGACTAGGCTAATTTCCAAAATTTTGACTTCTTGAATACCAGATGACTATTTTGGTTAATTACAGAAAAACTTTCCTCAATACCTGTTGTTGGTGATAGGTGGAGGGTAATGTTTTGTTCTGTGAAAAACATTATTGTTAAAATGAAAGTGTTTTCCAGCAAAAATGCTTATGCATGTCCAGAGCTGCAAACCAGTACTAATTTTCAGTATTTAGTACTGAAAAATGAGAAGAATACTGATGGTTTCATGCAAAAATACTGATTTCTGAAGTTCAGTCTTATGTGTTGTGCTATGGTATTTCTTTGAAAATACTGATTTCCTCACCAAAATACTGATTTTCAGCATTTAAAATACTGAAATGTACGTGTTCAGGTTGGCAGCTCTGCATGTCTGTAATTTCTCCTTCCCCTTTTTGTTTTGGTAGATCTTACGATCAGCATGTCAATGGTCAGTGGGAATGCAGCATGTTGAGGATTCTATTCATCAAGCCTACATCAGCGCCATCAACAAGAGCAAACATTTCATCTATATAGAGGTTGGTTAGAGAATGTAATGTTTATTGGGGATTCTTGGTGGTAGTGGTGGTGGTAGTAATGGTGATGATGATGGTGATGATGATGATGGTAATAATGATAGTGATAGTGGTGATGATGATGATGATTAGAGAAAATATTATCTTAAGGAAAAAATATAGCCGGAGGAGAGTTGTAATGGCAAAACAGATAGACCAGGCAATATCTTATATGCATGTAGTCTTTATGGATTCATCATCAGAGTCTGCATTTATGATTTGACTTTATGAAATGCTTGTTTCTGCTGTGGTCCTTTTGATTCATAATAGAAAAACACAGCAAGTGCACTTTTCATGTAATCTATGCGTGTAAATTAAGCAAACAACCGGAGTACGCAGCCTAAGCATTGAGTGATGTCAATACAATGCAGTTGTATATACTGAGGTGATGTCAAAACGTAGAATATCTGATCCTCGCAGCTGATCATGTGATGGCATATTGCCCTGTCACCAATTAAAATCTGCATAAACTTATTTAATATGTTTTATTTTGTAAACCTTCATATTTTTTGGTAATGTTTATCTAATCTATTCATCTGGACATACATGTAATTAAACATGAATACTAGAACATAATACATTTACACAGATCATTCATTCAAGTTTCAATAAACGAAGTACTTTGATAAGATGGCATGTCTGCATTTCATGTTTATTTGCCTGGATTTTCATTTTGTGCATGTACAGAATCAGTTCTTCGTCTCCATAGCGAATGATCCCGATGTATCGAATGGAATCGCGGATGCAATCTTTGAGAGGATTGTTAGGGCTCATAGGTATGCATGCTACATGTACCCCATCCTTATAGGTTTAAGTTTTATTTTCTTACTTTTCTTTACCTCCTCTTCCTCTTCTTTTCTTCTCCATCTTCTTCTTTTCTTCTTATTATTACTGTTCTATCCATTCCCCTTTCTTCTTGTTCTTCATTTTCCTCTTCCTCTCTTTTTTCATCTTCTTTGTCAACCTCTTCACTACTCCTCCGTCTTTTCTTTTTATTTCCATCCCTTTTTTAATGTAGCATTTTCACTGCATGCTTTATCTTTACTTCACCCTTCCTCTTCTTAAATTTGTCTCTAAACATTATCCTTCATGAATATTTTTCTTCTTTCCTCCCTTTTCTAAATCCCTGAGTATTTACCTGCCTTTGTGGCTTATATTGTGCCAAGCATGATATAATGGTGGTTATTCATATACGCGTGCCTTGCTAGTGCTTTCATGTACATGTTTGTCATATGTTCTCATAATTAACATTTTTGGTTATTCATTTCTGTAATTGATGCTTCACACCTAATTTTAGAAGTCTCAATAATTTTATTATTTTCAGGATCGTGATGAACTAATGGGCAATCCCATAAATTATGTACGTCTGTCCCACTATATACATGTATATGGGACCTTCCTTAAATTTTCTGTTTCTTATTGTTCTTTTGACTGTGTAATATTCTCAAAATATCATGACTTGGTCAGTTTATGAAGTGAAGTTAGACTTGAGAAAAAATGGGGGTCGGATTTACAAAAAGGTTGATCATTTTATGGAATTCCCCCAATGTATAATATCGTAAAATGAGTTCAATTCTTTTAGGGTTTTTTTTGTTTGTTTGGTTTTTGTCTCACCTGCATAGCAGAGTGATACTATAGGCGCCGCTTTTCCGACGGCGGCGGCGTCAACATCAAATCTTAACCTGAGGTTAAGTTTTTAAATGACATCATAACTTAGAAAGTATATGGGCCTAGTTCATGAAACTTGGCCATAAGGTTAATCAAGTATTACTGAACATCCTATTAGAGCAGGGATTCTCAAATGGTGGCGCGCGCGCCACTTGTGGCGCACCGAGCCTTGAGGAGTGGCGCTTGGGAGCCGGTATAAAAAATAAGGGAAAATTGGGGAGAAAAAAAATGTTTCTACCAGTAACCTGGAAATAAGGATTTGGTGATCATTTTAATACAGAGAGAAACAAAAACTCTTTATTTGATACTTAATTGTTAATTGATTTCTTCAAATTTTGTCCAATTTAGCACCGCGATAACCCCTTATTATGGAGGATCGATGGTGTTCTCCTTTTTATTTATT
Organism: Lytechinus variegatus; assembly: GCF_018143015.1. Taxonomy (NCBI): domain Eukaryota; kingdom Metazoa; phylum Echinodermata; class Echinoidea; order Temnopleuroida; family Toxopneustidae; genus Lytechinus; species Lytechinus variegatus. The sequence goes on along the minus strand of NC_054758.1, from coordinate 7,534,671 downwards.
CTATGTATAAAGTTTATGTGCCACACAAGCGATTTGAAAACTCTGTTCTTAGGATTTCTATTTCAACGGTGAGAAATTTTGTATTTCCAGAGTATACGTTTTGGTTAAGAGTTAAACATCAAATGATATGATATTCAAAGAACATCCTGATCATAAAAGAATATGAATTTGGGACATAACAAGCAGAAACTTTGTTTCCGGGGCCGATTAAAATCCAATGTTGTAAAAGTGAAATACATGTATGCTCAGATGTATTGGCTGCCGTGATTGCATGCCTGCATGCACTCGAACTGAATGAATGATACCGCAAGTGAGTTGTATAGGGAGAGGGGCAGTTTGGGCGTTTAATAGTGTAGTGCAACGCCTAATTTTCAGCCCTTGCAAAATCGGGGGACGTAACTTCAGCCACTGGCGTACAGATGGGGGTGGGGATTGGGGGCCCCACCCAAGTGTTTCACGGCCAAGAAAAAAAAGGGAAGGGAAAGAGTGGAACATTGTATCATTTTCTTAAATATTATGTCAAAATACAGAATTTTGTATTGAAAAGTTCAATATCTTTGCTTCAGCTGCCATATCTAGCCCCCTCATTTTTTTTTACTCATTGCGCCACTTGATTTAGCCAATATATCTGGTGCTGAACAGTCTGAACTAGTAGTATCATTGGTATATGATGTGAAAAAGTCACTGGTCATTTTTCTTTTAATATTAATATTGTGTAGTTTGTTGGCATTTGTATTCTTCTGTTGATATTAGAGCCCCTCTGGGCAATTTAAAAGGCTTCATATTCCAAAACTTCTGGGGGCTCTGCCCCCTCGACCCCCACCAGGGGCCCCTGGACCCACTCCGCTGATACATTGCTGGTTTGCGTAATGGATAGTGGAGCATTATAGATTCTAAACAAGAAATGTGGCGCTTCAAAAAAAGTAATTGAGAATGGCTGTATTAGAGTTTCATGTCACATGACCAAGGTCAAAGGTCATTTAGGGTCAATGAACTTAGACCATGTTGGGGGAATCAACATCAAAATCTTAACCTGAGGTTAAGTTTTTGAAATGTCATCATAACTTAGAAAATATATGGACCTAGTTCATTAAACTTGGACATAAGGTCAATCATGTATCACCAAACATCCTGCATGAGTTTCATGTCACATGACCAAGGTCAAAGGTCATTTAGGGTCAATGAACTTTGGCCGATTTGGGGGTATCTGTTGAATTACAATCAAAACTTTAAAAGTTTTTTTATCTGATTCATGAAACTTGGACATAATAGTAATCAAGTATCACTGAACATCCTGTGCAAGTTTCAGGTCACATGATCAAGGTCAAAGGTCATTTAGGGTCAATGAACTTTGGCTGAATTGGGGGTATTTGTTGAATTACCATCATAACTTTGAAAGTATGTTGGTCTAGTTCATAAATCTTGGACATAAGAGTAATCAAGTATCACTGAACATCCTGTGCGCATTTTAGGTCACATGACCAAGGTCAAAGGTCAATGAACTTTGGCCATAATGGGGGTATCTGTTGAATTACCATCATAACTTTGCAAGTTTATTGATCTAACTTTTGAAACTTGGACATAAGAGTAATCAAGTATCACTGAATATCCTGTGCAAGTTTAAGGTCACATGATATAGTATAGAGTATAAGTCCCATATACAGTGACCTAGTTATATGGGAAAAGTCTCATTCTCATATGCAGCCACTGTTTCTTGGAATAATCTGCCAGAAAATCTAAGGAATATAACAACATATGAAAAGTTCAGATACAGTTTGAAAACACATCTATTTAGCATTCTGTAGACAATTGGGAAGTCAGTGCTCTCCATTCCATCTGCACTTTGCAAAAGCACTTAGAGACATGCAATTTTGCCTAGATAATTTTGTGCTGTATGAAAATGTTTCAGTATTATTATTTCTTTGAGTTACCATTAATTTCAACTTCCACTAATTCATTAGTTATCCATTCCGTTCTACAGAGCTGGTGAAGTGTTCCGTGTGTACATCCTGATGCCGCTTCTGCCATCCTTCGAGGGTGACGTTGGGGGCGATAGCGGTTCTTCCATACGAGTGATCCTTCACTGGGAATACAGGTCCATTCTCAAAGGAGAGAACGCTATACTACAGAGACTCTATCAAGAGGGCAGTGAGTAGCTTTCTTTAAGCCTTAGTCCTCAGCTCATGTGATTCCACTTTGCATTCGAGACTATAGGCGCAGCTTTTCCAACGGCGGCGGTGTCAATATTGAAAACTAACCGGAGGTTAAGCTTTTAAAATGACATCATAACTTAGAAAGTATATGGACCTAGTTCATGAAACTTGGACATAACGTTAATCAGGTATTTCTGAACATCCTGTCTGAGTTTCAGGTGAGCTGCAGTCTGTACATTGTTCTTGAATCTGGAATTTGAATTGGATTGGGATTTGACTAAAATTGCCTGCCTGTTTATTGAGAGGCTTTTAGAGCCTTCCAGTAATCTGTCTGACTTTGAAAGAATAATACAGAGAATGATATAGTTCTATGACTTGCTCCTGTATGAATTAGCCCATACATAAATGTTATATACAACTTCAAAACTTACTCTGATATTAATAGTATTTATAACATCATTCTGAACCAACTATGATTACACTAAATCAATTGTCACTTGATCAAATGTCGCATTAATAATGTAGCAAATATTAATTACCTAGGAGTTAAAGAAAGAGAATAAAGCCAGTGTCTTGTATAATTCATCCAACTTCCTGATACCCAATTCCTAGTCACTTCACCCGAAGACTACATCAGTTTCTACGGTCTCCGCACCCATGACAGTCTCAACGACCAGCTCGTCACTGAGCTCGTCTACATCCACTGCAAGCTGATGATCGTCGACGACAACACTGTCATCATCGGCTCGGCCAACATCAACGATCGCAGCATGCTTGGGATCCGCGACAGCGAGCTTGCTGTGTTGATTGAGGATACACAAATGGTCGAGAGCGTGATGGATGGTGAGAGGTACTTGGCAGGGAAGTTTGCCCTTGACTTCAGGCAGCATCTCTTCAGGTAGGATGGTTCATAGAATAATAATTCTAATTAATTTGATTAAATGGAATTATATTATTTCAAAACTACCTTACCTTACCGCTGTTCCTTCTCTTTAAAGAGGTTGGATGTCATGGTTTTCCATCTGTCTCTGCCCAGTGCTATCTTGCAGCATTTGTATATCTTTCTGCCTGTCATCTCTTCATATTTCCAAGCCATCTTTTCCTTTTACGTCTCCTTCCTCTTTTGCCTTCAATTTTTCCCTCCATGATTTTCCTTAAAACAGATTCATGTCTTCTAGTATGGCTATAATATGAGAGTTTATGTTCTATTATTGATATCAATAGTTCTCTCCATGTGAGCTCCAATAGTTTCAGGACATCTTTGTCTGATTTCTCTTCCTTCCGTGGTATCCGGCACATTCTGCGATAGGACCACATTTCGAAGGCCTCTATTTTCTTTTCCATACATGAGTTTGATGAGTTCAAAACTGCAAACTGTGAATGAGATGCGTTTTAATGCCTTTCTGAAAATTGCTAGTGATGGAGATTGTCTAGAATTATAAGTGGCGAATCATTCCAGTACTTTGAAGCTCACACAGAAAAAGTTATATCACCAGGTGGGTGTTTCATAAAGCTGTTCTTAAGTTAAGAACGACTTTAAGAATGTCTGGTGATCCTTTCTAGTGGTAAATAGTATATTCATAGGCGATGGTATAGCACATGAGAAAGGATAACCAGTCGTTCTTAAAGTCGCTCTTAACGTACGAACAGCTTTATGAAACAGCCCCCAGCTAATGTACAAGTTAATGAATACGTAAAGGTCACCAGTTAACCTAAGTGCTCTTGTTGGTGTACATAGACTAAAAAAGCTACATAAATACCTTGGAGGCTGTTTATTCAGTGTTGAATTTCAAGTCTTCTATCTAAATCTGAACAGAGAGCACCTGGGCGTCTTGAAAGGCTGTGAGGATATTGATGTATCGGACCCCATCTCTGATGAGTTCTACAACAGGACGTGGAAGAGGATTGCCTATTCCAACACCAACATATATGATGAGGTGAGTTTATTGGTTTATGTTCATTTAGTCTGCAACCAATTTTTTGATTCCTGAAATTCCCCAATTTTCTAACTTATTTTCAATTCTGATATTAAATCAATATTATAGTCCCCCGCATCGGATATTAATCAGTTGTACCCAGTTATTGTTCCAGGTATTGTTATTGTTCTTGTAATGTACAAAATACAATCAATTGTAAGGTCTATTCAATGCTTCCGACTCTTAATTGTTCCTTCATTTATCATTGTCTATGTACTTTTCTCTCTTATTCTTTCTTTCACTGGGTGTTGGGCACTCTTCAGAGTGGATTTGGTACTTGGGCAACATGAATGAAAATAAAATTGATATTAGAACAAATGGTTATGAGACAAAATGATCATAGACGAACTAGTGATTAGAGAAAGTGATGATGGGACCAAATGGTTGTTAGATGAGATGTTGATGGACAAAGGGCATTATACTAAATGAAGGTAGACCACGTGAACAAGTGGACAAGTTGGAAGTAGACGAATTGGCAGAATTGGCAATTTACCCAAGTGATGTACAGTTACAGTCAGTCACGAGTATTACATGTATCTCTTTTTGTTACACTCTCAGGTGTTCAAGTGCCTCCCGACCGACAGAGCGTCAACTTTCCTGGGCTTGCAGCAGTTCAAGAAGGAGCCTCCTCTTGCCCATGTCGATCATGAAGCAGCTGAAGAGAGACTGACAGAGGTCAGAGGTCATCTAGTGTGCACGCCTCTGAACTTCCTGTCTGAGGAAAACCTGCAGCCCAGCATAGTGGCAGCCGAGGGCCTTGCCCCGACCAAACTGTGGACATGATAACACTACCAAGGGAGCGTTTCAAGAAAGAACTTGTCTCACATTTTAAAAGCGCTTCTCAGCTCATCAAAATCAAGGAAAGTGGTCAGAAATTGGGATGTAAAATGTTAATGAATCGCTCTTCAGACATGATGACCCGACCCAGAGTAAATTTGCTGTTTGGTCTAAACAAACTTTGTCTATTGTCAGTATGGTTTCATCCAAAATGGTCTTGACCTAGTTGGTGTTTAGACAGTACATGTACATCCTATTTGGTTTAGTTGCCCTCCCGTACATTTACCTCTTTAATTATCATATCCACATAGTCTAGCACCATGTAGTCTAATGGGTGGATGATTAGTTTGTTAATGAAAGACAAAGTGCAAAATAAATATAATACATATGGAAATTGCGGCTATCTGGACATTGGACTATGAATTAGGCCAGCTGTTTCCTAGAGAATTGTGTACTATTGAGAGCAGTCAGATAGGAACCATTTCTGACTGATCTAAAACAAACAGGTAGGGTACTTATTCTATTGGTAAGGCCATGGTGCTTGCCACGATAATGTTCCACAGGGCGTGGAGAATGTTCACTATCTAGAGCAGTGTGAAGTCCTTGGCCCAAATTTACAAAGACTTGTGGAAATTGTGGCTATCTGGGCATTGGACTAAGAATTAGGCCAGCTGTTTCCTAGGGAATGAAGGATGTTTACTATTGAGAGCAGTAGGATCGGAACCCCTTCTGACTGATCTAAAACAAACAGGGTGATGTACTTATTCCATTAGTAAGGCCATGGGGCTTGCCATGATAATGTTCCACAGGGAATGGAGAATGTTCATTATTGAGAGCAGTTGGGTGGAAACCCCTTCTAACTGATCTAAGACAAACAGAATGGTGTACTTATTCCATGGGTAAGGCCATGGTGCTTGCCATGATAATGTTCCACAGGGAATGGAGAATGTTCATTATTGAGAGCAGTCGGGTGGAAACCCCTTCTAACTGATCTAAGACAAACAGAATGGTGTACTTATTCCATGGGTAAGGCCATGGTGCTTGCCATGATAATGTTCCACAGGGAGTGGAGAATGTTCATTATCAAGAGCAGTGTGAACTCCTTGATTTGAGAACAAGGTTGTGCTCTGATTCCGTTGGTATCGCAATGGTGCTTGACATTATTTCCCAGGGAATGGAGAAGGTGTACTATCATCTACAGATTAGCATTGATTTGGAGTACTACCTATTACAGTGTGATCCAAATTTCGCTTTGAATACTTTTTTTATATGCTTCTATGCATTATCTTTACTGAATTTCAAATGTTAGAAGATGAGAATTTTGTATATTGGAGCTTGAGCTTAATACATGTGCCTTGAAAATCATTGACATTTCTACTTAGTTATGCCTTGAAAATCGTTTAGATTTCTACTTAGTTATACCTTGAAATTCCTTTAGATTTCTACTTAGTTATGCCTTGAGAATATATGTACTCTTTTGATTGCATTCCCTTTTTAATAATGTACATTAAATCAATTTGTTTTCTTTTATAAATTATGAAATTACTGTACTGCATATATTCTTAGCGGTCAAGAGCAGGTGCTTCTTGCTTTGACCCCAGTCCCCCCTCCCCCCCATAAGGTCATTGTGGTCTAGTGGTAAAGACTCCCGTCTTTCAATCAGAGGTATGTGAGTTCGATTCCCAGCCATGCCGTGCTTTCCTTCAGCAAGAAATTTGCCCTTGTTGTGCTGCACTCAACGCAGATGAGGTAAATGGGTAGCGGCAGGAAGAAATTCTCAGAAAAGAGTACCAGAATTGGTAGATTAACTTAGCAGGGGTAATATATGCGTGCCTTGAGCACCTAACAAGGTGGATACTTGAGCTATACAAATGCTATGTTATTTCTGTATTATTTTGAGAGGGATCACTTAAAGGGGAAGTTCACCCTGAAGAAAACTTTGTTGTAAAAATAGCAGAAAAAATAGTAAAAAATATTGGTGAAGGTTTGAGGAAAATCCATTAAAGAGTAAGAAAGTTATTAGAGTTCAAAGTTTTGGATTTGTGACGTCATAAACGAGCAGCTGCCCCATGTGTTATGTAATACAAAATGCATGAATTTAAAATTTTGTATGGTTCCTGATGACTTAAGTTTGTTTTCTATTCATGATCGGGTGTGAAATGATTTGTCTATTGATATACAAAATAATTGAAATCCTAATAACTTTTTAATTACTAGATGAATTTTTCTCAAACCTTCAGCAATATTTTTTATTATTTTTTCCGCTATTTTTACAATAAACTTTTTGTCAGGGTGAACTTCCCGTTTAATTATTTGACTCCACTCGGCTACGTATAAAGGATGTATGCCTTCTTTTTTATTTAAAAGAAAATATATATTTTCAGATTGTGCCAAATTTTGTGAATATGTCTTTCAAACTTGCTCAGTTATCCAATAGTTCAGTTGGGTAGTAAATGAAAAACATAAAACTATCATAAGCGTCATCATACGGATGTATCGTGCTTCCATTTTGAGGATGAGCATTTAATTTATGATATTTTGTATGAAACAATAAAACAGGTTCATGTACAGTATCTAGCCAGTTACAAGTGCATAATAATAGCATGGTCATTCTTTATTTTTAGGCAACCCTCCAGCCATGCCTTTTTCAGTACAGTATTTAGGGAGCAGCACTGCATTTTTGGTGCATCGACCTATGGCATATAAAAACAAGAAATAAGATTACTGTGGTATTTTTCTGTGCTCACTTAGGCATAGTTAATATTAACCCAGGGAGCTTCGGCCTGCTTCGTGGGCCGGAGCCCAGGACTTGTCTGTGTAATACTAGGCAGACATGGGTACTCTCCAAAATGGGGTAGAATGGGGTCGCAATAACACTCCACAAATAAAAGGGGAAAATTCAAATTATGCACTCACCTCGATTAAATGGATTAGGGTTTATTGTGACACAGAGTCCTGACATCGAGGCACAAACTGGACCCTCAAACAAAGGAAAAGTTAGACCTCTATGTCGCATTCGTTCTCGATCGGCCATTTGTTTTCAATTTTAAAAGAAGGAGAACAAACGAGACAGAACTTTTTTTTTTTTTGAATGTCCAGTTTGTGCCTCGATGTCAGGATTCTGTGTCATGATAGATCTTCATCCATAAATTTGAGGTTCTTGCTCATAATTGATTTTCCCCTTTTTTAGAGAGTACACTCCTAATATTACCCAGACTAGTCCTGGGCTCTGGCCCGCTTCACAGGCGGGGTCTCTGGGTTGGCCAGTGTTCAACATCATAATGAAAAGTAGACATTGAATTGTTTTATGTGCCATCTACAGAAATTTGGAGGGGGTGTAACAAGTTATTCACTATCAATTTATAGTGATGACCACTTTATAAAACAAATAATGTACCAGTAATATTTGTGATGTTGGTGGTAATGCAGGTATTTCAGCTGTTTACAATGAATATTAAAAGCACTTGTCACAAGTGCCTCATGCTTATTTCATTTTGTAATACCTTCGCATGCACCGCATCCCCAGAACTTATAAAAAAATTTGTATTATTGTCTGAAATATAACAGCATTGCATTTACAGAACAAAAAACTTAAATCTTTGGCTTTTTGATAGCCAAATATATGTCCAATTGAAATCTAATCGTGCATTAATCCTTGTCTTCCATTCCATGCAATTCAATTGAGATTTAAAGGAGAATGAAACTATTGGAACAAGATAGCTTGTGTGAAAACAGAAAAATCAAAGAAACAAATCAATGATAGTTTGAGAAAAATCAGACAAATAATGAAAAAGTTATGAGCATTTGAATATTGCAATCACTAATGCTATGGAGATAGCATATTGGCAATGCGTGATGTCACTTGTGAACAACTCTCCCCATTACTTTAGTACATGTATATAGTTCACTTAAATTGCCTCTTTTATCACATCTATCCGTAGATAATGTGTTCTTTCTATAGGAGGGCATGTAATACAGATTTTTGAAAATACATCATGGATAAAGTTGTTCACATGTGACATCACACATCCTTGTCACATTGCCAATAGGAGGATCGCCATGGCATTAGTAATTAAAATATTCAAATGCTCATAACTTTCTTGTTATTTGTCCGATTTTTCTCAAACTTTCTTTGTTCTTATTCTTTGATTTTTCTGTTTCGACACAAGCCTACTTGTTCCAAAGGTTTCATTCCCCTTTAAGCATGGCTGATGCTTGTTGTCTTTTGAAGATAACAATATGTGTATGTTATTTATATAATTGGGTTGTGTTTTTTTTTTCATATTCCCACCAAAAGCTGCATCTGAAATTTGCAATACCAACACCAATTTTATTTCTGTTCTATTTCTTTATCGTTAAGTTTATAGACAAAAATGATATTATAGCTAGATTAATAATATAGATATTATTTATATATTGTGCATTTTATTTTTATATGTACATGTAGATTTATTTTCTGTGTATTAAATACAATAGATATATCATTTACTGTGGTAGTATAGGGTCAACCACTGTAATATAAATTGAAAAAGGTAAGGGTAATGAGACCACGTTTTCCAGTAAAATTATACATATATTTCAAGAGATGAAATTTATGTTTCATGTTGAATACATCTTTATATTACTATGTACAGTCTTCTGAAATATTTCCTGGTCTTGGCCCGCATCATGTCAGCCTCATCCGAGGACCTACCCCAGGGCCCAAAGTCAAGGACCTCGGACCCGAGAGTTCAAGGCCGAAGATTTAGGCCAATCTTCAGATGGAATTAGAGTAGATACATTTTGAAATTGAAAATGCAATAACCTTAAAGTATGCATAATCCAACTTTACATATGTCAAATAATTGGCCATAATTATTGGAGTATTTTTCAGATCAGCACATTATTTATGTCCTCCAAGTGAAATTTAATCGAAATTGAACAGATTTATGTTGTATCAAGGAATTTGACTTTTAATATCAGATTCAAATGTCCTTATATAGCTATGATATTGAAAAAAATTGTGAAAATGTAGATTATTTCCTTCTTCATGTAAGATGAGATTTTGAATTATGTTTTGCAATTTTTGAATTGTTACCTGTTTAAAATTTTACATCTAAAAAAGAATATGATTTGATTTATTTGTGAAAAATATTATTTACATCCATATTACTTGCTATGAAAGTGACAGCTCTGTAATACTCTAAAAAGTTCTTCAAGTGTAGGGGGTTTTATTAATAAACAAAGGCATATAACGAGGGCCATGGTCTAACTCTTCTAAAATCAAGGAATGCTGAAAATGTCACAATCTTGTTAACATTGTATGTTTCTTATGTTTACAAGTGTTCTTTCTGTATGATTTGATGGTGAATAAAACCTTTTTTTAGTTATTATTCCAAGATGGTTATGAATAATATGAATGTCAAAGGATCTAACAAATTAATCTTCGAAGAGAGATTTGTGTCACAATTTGCTATCTATACTTCAAACCTTTGAATTTAACCCAAGTTAATGATATGATCCAATTATTTGGCCATTATATTTATAATTGCTACAATTATTTTTCTATTATGCAACTAGCTCTTATATGATAATGAATTTTCTTTCAGGTTTGGGGGTTACGTTTACAGTGATGAACATGTTGATTTTTTCTGCCAATTATAGGCCTTTGCTATGAAACAATCTGTAACATTAAGCATTTTTTTTCTTTCAGGTAATTGGGTAATAATGATATGCATATTGATGTTATGTGCCTATTACGGGCGATAATGCAGTACTGTTGTTACAATTGCCTGTAATTACTTTCAGCCTAATACTACAAATTGTTGTGCCTTGGAATCAAACGCTTGCAATTTTGTATCATTATTATAACAGTTTTGCACTGTATTCATATGCAACTCTCTCATCAGCCTTATAATATTTCTTCCAACTGTAAAATGTATTTTCATATGCTCATGCCATTGGTTATAGTATACATGGTAATAAAGAAAATTATTGTATTACATGCAGACAAGTGATTGAAGTTTGTCTTTTATGAAAAATGAGAAATTTAGAAATGTGATCATTTGGATAAAAACCCAAATTCAGTTGGCCAAATGATTTTTACTTATTTTTATTTATTTATGTATTTATTATTTCATTTATTTATTTATTTATTTTTCAAATAGCAGTAGCCAAGGCTTATCTTGAAAATGATAACTTCTGAAATTAATTAACTTTGAATTTTTCGACAAGTAATGTATAGATAGTCATGAGCATTGATTAATCTCTCATGCTGCTCTTCTTTTGTTATTGTTGTTGGGTTATGTTGATAATAATTCTTTATGTAGAGAAACCCCTTAATTTGAAGAAGTCTTTCTTTTAAGAAACATCTCCCTTTGATAGATGAAACCCTTGTCTCTGCGAGGCCTCTATTTTGAGAATCCCCTATTTTGAGGAATTATTTACTTTTAGGAATCCCTAATCTTGAGGAGTTCCTTATTTCAAGAAATTCCATCTTCTATGAATCCCTTATTTTGATATATCCCCCGATTCCATGACATTTGCTCCGGCGACAACTGCATCACTCTAATTTCCAAACATGGAATCGCCAACTTCAACCCTGGATTTAACACTATACCCTACCCTAAACCTAACATAAAACCCTATTGCAGCCCTAACCCTACATATTAGACGAAATTAAGCCCAGAGAAAATGTCATATGAGCAAAAGTGTCACCAAATCCCTTATTTGTATTTTATTAATTTATTTCACATATTTAAAAAGGGTGGCCCAATCAGTACAAACACTGGTTTTAGTTGGGGCCCTTTAATTACAAAGTAGATACACATAATATATACAGATATAGCAAATTAATAAATACTAACTTATGTATACAATAGACTAATTTCAAATGTTACACGTTTAAAGAATAAGGTACAAATTTAATAGTTAAAAGTTAGAAAGGTGATGGTAAACAAAGCGAATAGCAATGCAGCTACAGATTATGGGGGATGTATTCACTTAAAAAAATCTACTTCTCGACATGTTAATTATATGCAGAAAGAAATAATAATTTCAATACTCATTGAAGTATCACATGGCTATTCTAGCCATTGGTCATCTTTAGGAATCGTGAATAAAAAAAGTGACCGTAAACTTTCAAACTACACCCTTGACCACTTCTGAAAAACGATGAGCAGAAGCAGGCTAGCGCTACATGCATGTACAGGGGGCAAGGGGCACCCTTTCCCTCTATGGTTTCTCAAGTAGCGAAAAGGGGAATAAAACAAAAGGAAAACAGAGTATTAAAGAGAGATGTCTGGGAAATTCGATGTGTCACTGTATGCATCTCCTATAATACTATTTAAAAAAAAAGACGTCCCCTTTTAAAGTCGTCCCACCTCCCGTCAGATGACCCAACAAACACCAATGGACAAATTAAAGACACAAAACGAAAACAATGACGTGTCTTCTCGCAACTGTCTGTGTTAAGGTTAGCAATTATCTAATGACTAAACAGGTAATGATTAATGCTCACACCAGGGAGTCGTCTATTGTTTAACTACCCGTCGTCAACATGTTCAAGGTTTTGAAAAGCTCATCATCAGTTGCTCAAAATTGCTAATGATCAACTATGGTATTTGTCATTTTGAAAAGTTGTGACACAAACCCCTTTTCTTCCTGTAATGCGCCGTTGAGAATCTGATGATGGGGAGATTGCGCATCGCGACGCAGAACACTTTCTACAACAAGCAAACTCTATCGTCGAATGCTTATCAAGACAATGAACAGCTGAGAGGTAGGTCTTCGTCGAAAATTATTGAATCAAAACAGCTTTGTTCTGGACTCTGGACAAACGAAATATTTTCAATTTTGCGTCAGTTTTGAAATTTGGGACAAACTGCTTCTCCGGTTCACCAATTTTCGACATTGAGACCCTCGATCCAGCTGCTCATTGTCAGTTGACAGGCATTTTCAATGCATTTACTGCCAGTGTTTCTTGAATTCGTTTTGCGTGGTGGTGCGTAAACTCCCCATTGGTATGTTGAGACGGGGCGATATGAATTGACTATAATCATCAATGATTATTGATCCAGTGGCGTAGCTAGGATTTTTTTCCTCGGGGGGGGGGGGGCACTGGGAGGGTCCTTGCTTTTTCAGGGGGGGGGGGGCACCGGCCATTTTTCCGGTGTGTGTGTGTGTATGTGTCCACAAGGGCGGATCCGACTTTCGCCAATAGGGGACGGGGCCCGAAATTATCTTCACCTATATCAGTCACTTCTTAGTTTTATTCTTATAAAACAACATAAACATAAAATAATCTCATAAGCCTTATAAAAAGTGCGAGCGCGAAGTGCGAGCGATTTTTTTTCTTTAATGTATTTTTTCCTGAAAATCTAATTTTCTGGGCAATGTTATGTGTGATCCTGAACAAGATTCGTATGTACCCCCAAGCGCGAACAGAAATTTTTATCAACTGTTCTATCATTATCGAAAAGGGACCTGTTAAGGACTGCTTACAGTTACCCACGAAGACGGTATATATTTCAATAATGCGAGCGCGAAGCGCGAGCAAATTTTTTGACATTCCGACCTAAAAAAAGGTCATTCTAAGCACTCTTTGTATTAATTAATGGGATAGGTATGTAATTAAACAATTGATGCGAGCGCGAAGCGCGAGAGAAAGAAAATTGATATTTTAGACCTAAAAGTGGGACACTCTATTCATATTTTGTAAGTCATAAATAGGATATAGTCAATTGGGTATCATTGATAATGCGATCATGAAGCGTGAGCAGACAATTATTGATATTCTGATGTGAAACTGGATAATTAAAGTACATTTTAAATAAAGAACATGCAGGCTATCGCGCATGTTTTATATTTAGACCTAAAATCTGGGCATTCTGAATACATTTGTTTAATGGAACATTATGGAATACACATTGACAATATGAACTTGGCAAATCAAACAATGTGCAGCGTGAGCTTAAAATGCTGATATGTAGACTATAAAACGGACATTTTACAGAGCACTTAAACATGTAAATGAAAAAAAAATAATGAAAGCTCGATGTCCGAGCTAAAATATGTTTTGCATATTGACTTCAAAACTTGCTCCACATCAGCCTATTGAGCAAGATATGAATCCCATCGAACATGCAATTATGGCGCGAAGCGCCAGCAAAAATTTTATATAGTAAAACATGAAAAGATTTTTTTTTAATTGCACGTCTTCCCCTCACATTATTTCATTCACTCGTCTTCCTCCTCTTATTTTCCTCTTCTTTTTCCCCCTGTCTTTCTTCTTTTCCCTTTTCTTTCTTCTTTCTCCCTCTTTTCTTTTCTTTTGCTCTGCCAACTTTTTCTGGGGGGGGGCACCTGGGGGGCACACCAAATCTCAGGGGGGAGCACGTGCCCCCCCTCGGCCCCCCGTAGCTACGCCACTGTATTGATCGCTTTATTTTGGTCATTTTGAGGTGCTTTTGTGGTGTATTACTATAATGTATCACATATGATAGAGTAAGCACAGTTTTTAATATAACGAGCATTTCAAAATATAGGATCGAACTTGAAGGATGCATGTAGCATATGCTATTACAAACAAAAGGAATAAGGATTTTTGCAATCTTGGCCCAATTTGTTAAAGAATCTACTTCATCTTTTACGAATTTACAAAAGAGAGGGTGAGCATATTTGGTTTATAACCACCCGCAGTATACACCATCAAAGGCATTTGAAGATCTTCAGTTATATGACATTTGGCGTACATAAAAAGTGATTCACTTTTGAACTCACCAATAGTTTTTGTCATAATCCCTTTAGCATTGAAAACTAGTTTCCAAGGCAAAACTTTCGATTTAATTCCGACAAACTAAATCGTTCTTCAGTTCTTTACCCATCATCTTCCGGCATCTAACGACCTGACTGCTGATAATCCGAGATTGAAGACTTAATAATTGATTCTTCATAAGTCGGAAATTGAATTTGACCTAATTTTTTGAAGACGTGTGGAAGATAACCTGGACCTGGGACTCGGATCTCCAAGATCCATACCGGGGTTTAGACCATATCAAACGGCAAGTTCAGGGGCCCGTTTCAGAAAGAGTTACATCTTTTGTAACTTAGCCATTATGGCAACTACCATGGAAACATGGCTCAGCAGCCAATCAAAATCAAGGTTGCCGTGGTAGTTGCCATAGTGTCAAAGTTACAACAGTTGTAACTCTTTATGAAACAGGTCCCTTCTGTTGATTACAATGATGCTTCCTGCGTCATATCTGTATCATATCTAATAATTCAATATATAGTGGATTTATTGCACATCAAAATACAATCACAAGCAGTCAAGGACTGAAATAAGTGAAAGTTTACAAATAGAACAATAACAAAATATAAAGTAAACATTATATCATAAAAAATATAAAATCAATTACAAATTCATAAAGATGAGAAAGAAGAGAAAATTTCAAAGGTCATAACATTACTACAATGAGGAATTAGGGGAATGAAAGATAAGGAAGAGATAGGAGAGGAAAAAGATGAGATAAGGAAAGAAATAGGGATAAGACAAAAGAGAATGGAAACAAGAGGTGGAAATTGGAAAGAGAAAAGAGGCAACCTTAATAATTAAAACTAATTTTGCAATACATGACATTTAACAATGTTTGATATGTAAATATACAAAATCCCTGCAGTAAACAACAAAAATATAGGATATTTATATTGCGCACATATCCACCGTGTTAGGTGCTCAAGGAGCTCCTATATTACCCGGCTAAGCTAGGCGTTCATAGCGCACACATGCAGCTTCTTGAGGAAAAACTTCCTACCGGTACCCATTTACCTCACCTGGGTTGAGTGCAGCACATTGTGGATCAGTTTCTTGCTGAAGGAAATTGCGCCATGGCTGGGATTCGAACCCACTACCTTCTGTTTCAAAGTCCGGAGACTAATCCACTGGGCCACAACGCTCCATAAAGAATGGCACATAGCGATAAAAATCACAATAAAAATTAAATCGTTTTGTATTTTTTTTTTGTGTATGGGGAATGAAATACACGGACAGAGATGGAGTGATAATAGAGGGGGGGGGGGGGCAGCTAAAGAGGAGAAACAGAGAATGGGTCCATAAACGATCTATTAATATGCAACGAAAGAGTAACAGATCATGTAGATATCAACAAGAAAACCTTGGACATTATGTGAAGGGATAAAATAATTCTTCTCTGAAATAGAATTTATGACTTATTAATCCTGATATAAATTAAAGCGATCATTATCGTAATTGGCTAACGAAGAATATAGGCTTTTATGCCTATAGGGTAGATAACAAGACAGATGGAAATGAGCTATGGGATTAGTGTCATTGATATTTTGAATTGTAAAGTTCAATAAACAACAATATGGATAAAGTTTACAATTGAATCGGTCACCTCACCACATAGCAGGTGCCTTGGTCGAGTGGTCTAATAGACGCCCAACCATAGGCGGCGGAAGCGGGGGGGACGTGTCCCCCCCTAAATTTGAGGAGGGGGGGGGGACGGTCCCCCCTAAATTTGTTGTTGATGACCTTTTTTTTTTTCTTTTTTTTTTTTTTTTTTTTGCTTGTCAAAATTTTTTTCTACGTCCCCCCTAAAATTTTGGGGTTGAGAACCTTTTTTTTTTTTGGCTTGTCAAATTTTTTTTGTTTTCCCCTCCTAAAATGTTTTGCTTCCGCCAATGTAATGCGCCCAACTACACGATGAAAGCCTGGGTTCGATTCCCGGCACAGCCCTTAACCAAGGCATTTTACTTTGCTCTTTCATCAAATAAACAAAATGCTTAATGCATTGCTAGTATTGATACCAACTTGTTTTTGTGTAATATACCGTAGACCTTCTCACTGGCATACTTGAGAATGTTTATGAATACATAATCTATGATCTCCGGGACTCGTTGGGGAACAGTTTATATAAGTAGATGAATTCATTGAGTAGTGACCACTATCACTACCATCTTTAACACGTTTAAAGGACATAATTTCATACAAATCTGACTGATAGCATGGTTTGTTATAAAACTGTGGGTTTGTTTATAAAACTAGCTTGTTTACCTTTCATTCTTCCTGAGACTGTATAGATCAATTTAAGTGATGCAGTTATCAGTTTATATTTTGGCAAGAAGAGGAGCCGATGATATTTTCGTCGATAGCAAACTGACCCCTTAATTATTGATGTTCACTCGATAATAAAACTTGATATTCGTGATCAGAAAAGATAATTCCTCTGGCTGCTCTTCAAGATTTACCCGAAAGACTGCCTATCATTTCAAGCAGGAAGCGATCATCTTAATCCCATAATTTGGATTCCTCATAGAGGGAGGCCATTGGGATTATGGATAGGAGTTTTGGGGGCCCGGAACACTAAAAAAAGTTCAACGACAAAAAAAAAGAGAAAAGAAAGGGAAAGGAAAAGAGTGAAACATGTCATTATTGGCTGAATATATTTAGTATATTATTAATAACCTTGTCATGTTAATCAGGGCCCACTGGCAGAACAGCTTTCGGAACTGAAGCCGCCCCCTGGATAAATAGGACGTTATTATTATCATTATCATCATCATCATCATCATCATCATTATTATCATCATCTTCATAGTTGTTGTTGCTGCTGTTGTTTTGTTGTTTCATTGCCAAACTTTATCATAAAAATCAGATTTCCATGTCACTAACGTCAAAACTTTCGCTCGGTCCTGACTTTCCAGAAATCTTTAACCAACACGCCAGATTGTAACGTATTGTAAGCCTATACGCAAGCAGGTCAAGGTCAGCATACATATCTCTCCTGCGACTATTCTTAAGCATAGTGATGATTTTCCTCTTGACACAACCCCTAAGGTGGGGCACCAAAGACCTGATAAAACCCCGTTACTGGTTCTAAAACTTACCATCCAGGAGCCGTTATGGGAATAAACCCGCACTTCCTCTGAAAACGGTTTTCACTGGCGCAAAGATTGAGATAAGTTTTCGAGTTGGTGTGGGGTTTCTGGCGGGAAGTTGTTTGAAATCCCAGTCCGCTTCCGAAATGCATCAGTTGGGAAACGGGTGATGGCGTATCAGGCGTTGACATACGTTACCACAAACATGAAACGAGTTTGTGCTCTTAGCAACCTCGGACACTGAAAGAGAAATACCGCCAGGCATACAAGCCTATCGTAATGACGGACTTGATGTTTTATCATAAGTAGATGTGACTAGGCAAACTACTATTCTGTGGGGGTGTCGTGGTCTAGTGGTTATGACTCTTGTCTTTCAATCAGAGGGGCGTGGGTTCGACTCCCAGGCATGGCGTGTTTTCCTTCAGCAAGAAATTTACCCACATTGTGCTGCATTCAATCCAGGTGAGATGAATGGGTGCCCGGTGAGAGATTCAGTGAATGCTTTAGCGCCTATGCAAGGGCTGCAAAGCTAAAGCAGGGGTAATAATTGCAGTGATTTGTACCCTCAGGCAAAAATCACTTTATAAACACAGCTATTATTTCTTTATTATTACTAAAATGACTTTGGATCATAAATCCGAAAAAAATTAAATAACAATTCATTAGATTGCGTCGATCAATCACTGTAAAAACTGTGGTGTTAAAACTGACACCAGTTGGTGTTAATAGAGGACCACACCCTGAGGTGTTAAAATAACACCCTAGAGATTGAACATAACACCAAAGAGTGTAAATGTAACAACCATGGGTGTTGTAATAACATCTATAGGTGTGAAACTAACACCACCAATTTAACACCGGTGTAAAATAACTGGTGTGGTCCTCTATGTACACCGGTTAACACCACAGTTTTTGCTGTGATGGAATCATAAGTAGTTGAGCATTTCCATATTAAACCATTGACTACGATGACGGGGAATCTTGTCTCCCACGGGGCGTACTGTTCCACAAAGGGGCGGCCGAAACGGGGCGGGGGGTGTGATGGCAGCATCCACTTTATCATTAAACGTGTTCCAAAACATACAAGTGATCAACTGATTGTGTTTTTTAAAACATGATCACCCCCCCACACACACACATACTTTCAAAATGCTCTATACTCTCAAATAAACACCTAGATTCTTCATCTCAGTTTACACTCGAAAAATATGCAACTCGATCGCCCCGGTAACTCGCTTACACCACTTCGCGAGCATACAGCCAAGCCTCGTGATTAAAATAAATTATTTTTATGGTTCAATTATTTAAATCGTATAATATTTCACAAATTAATATAGAAAATCTCATTCCTTTCACCATCTCATAAATATCGCCCTTGTTCTGCCGTCTTTGTCTATCAAGTGTGGATGTCACGACTAAGATGTGGGGCGGTTGGTTGTATTCGTCATCTCCTCGCCAGGGAGTTGGATTGTTTTCCTTAGGAAGTGCAGAGGAGTACTCTTGACATGATTTTGACGCAAGTTAAAGGAGTAGTTAAAGAAAGATTTCAAATTAAATGCACCTCCAAAATTTCGAACGCATAGGCCTTACTTAAACATTGGCTCGTGCCATCCACATGATCCGCAAAGGTCCGCCACAATCACCATGCAATGCGTATTGTTTTAAGTTAATCACAAGCGAGACCTGAGTTTTATTTCCATCATTTGAATAACCTATTGGGTGATTTCAAGTTCATAGTTGACATTTTGGTGTTGGTGTTAGGCCAAGTTTTACACGATTATAACGCCAAATATAAAATAAAGATGGTCCCGAAAAGTCACTTACTAGTTGTTGAGATGTCAAGAATGTGATCTGGATCAGATTTAAGACCTCTGAATAAGTTTTGGAGCTAGGAGAAGCTATCCAAATTTCAACACCAAGGCCAACACCGGACTTGAAATCATCAATTGAATCGTTCATGCCTTTCACATGCCAAGACATCGATCAATGCATTTCGTGACTGGTTCAAGTTGCTATGGAAGCTTGGTTCATTTAACATGATGAAGTTTGATCTCATTTCCATCAGCGTTACACTGTTTCATCTGTCGACGGACCTACGGCAAAATCACAGATGCGATCTCTGATATCTTAAAGGTCTGAATGGATGAGAGGTTTCTTGAATTTTGTGATGTGCTCATTGAGATATCAAAGTTCACGAAAATGCGGATTTGGGGCTATGTGACGTATGCATTCTTACTTTAATATTATGATTACTGGAGGTTTATCAGCCCAATTACTAATGTTTTGCCCTAAACACAATCTAATGGATCATTAACATCTCACTGATGCTCGAATACACTCTTTTTGTTTTCATCATATTTATATAATCCATGAAATCAATGCTTATTTGCGTTATAAAGGCATCGATATTCCAATAGTATGAGAACGATGGTGTTCTTTAATTCTTTTCTTAGAATGTGGATCAGTTACATAAATTAAGCTTTCAATGAACATGCTTATGCAATTATGATTAATTTGCTTGCAAATGTACGAACCATAACCAAAAATTCAGCTTCATAATTTCTGTCAGCCTACATTCTGAGCACTGTGAGAAAGGCTTGGGTCGAAACGCGCAACAGCACTCCCTCCAAATCGTTTAGAGGAATGCTACTGACTTCTGGAAGCAAGTTTGAAATAATTAATCATACACCCGCAATACAAGCTAAGAGGGGCAATTGCGCGCGCCTTAATTGAAGGAGGGTCACCTGTGAGCTCGGGATTTGCAAGCTCCTTGTCGCGGGCAATGCGAACAGCTGATCTCTCTACGGGATCTCATGTCGTCCGGAGTGAGTTCGAGATTGGAAAGCAAGGGATTCTTTTTCTCTTACTTCTGTTCCCGGGCCAGTGTTTCATCCCGTTGCTCAAGTTCGCGCTTAAGAGTCATTGGGGATATCACACTTCAGCTCAAGGATGCCTGCGTCGTCACCTCGTTTTGCCGATTCTGCATTCATCCAGTTACCAACTGAACACATGAGAACAGAGACCTGCAACCCCTTCGCCTTAGTTCGATCTCTGATGTGACATTATACCTTTAGCTTGGCCTTACAAGTAAACATTAATGAGATCAGTGTTCTGAAAGTGTCCCGAATCAAGTTTGCAAACCCGCTTGATCAGTACAACAAGGAGATTAACCTGTATCTAGTAGTGCACATCTCAGGAAGGGACACCTTTTGTGGTTGAACTTCATCTTTTCTACAGTATTCCGAAAGGATGTTTTGCATGTGATCATTGTCATTGCCATTGTCATTTTGCCTGTGGTCAGTGGTGTTTTCTTCCCCGGGTGTCTTCTCATATCGAATCCAGGTGCGAGGGTTACAAATGAGCAGATGATCTGAAAATAGTTTAAGCATTATGCGGCAACTTTATTTCGCGATTGGATTTTATCTTCGTCTTTACCCTATATAGTTCTTTCTTTCAGAGAACTTGAATCTGTGAATCTTCGATCAAATTTGCATCGAAGGCAAATAAAGGTATCAAATTGGATACACTTTTTTATCCAGCAAAGGGTGACCAGTTTCGCGTTTTGGCATCTTTGGTGGATTACGACATAAACAATTAAATTGGAAGAAGACATAATTATACTTCAATGGTTGGCATTGGTATAAGCTCTACTATATATAGCTTTAAAACTGATAATATCTCATCATTGCAAAAGATTAAGAAAGATAGCTATCTTTTATTGATAACTGGATAGCCTTAGGCCTCTGTTTGAGGCAGACGGAGTTTTTCAGTTGTCTGTTAGCAATAGAAACATCATCCAAAGTTTCCGCTTGCCATCGCATTGAGAAAATATCAAATAGTCCGGAGGGAGCACCTCACTAGCAGTGTTTATCAAGATGTACTATTCATTCGTCGGAAGCATCATTTCATCGAAGTACTGAGGATGAGCTATTAAACAACGGGTTTTAGAGCGAAGCCTTTGGCATAATTGAAGCATCTTGCCTTACGGAATCTGTATCGGGATATAGCCACATTTTGGAGATTCTCTTTTGTCAACTGTGGGACGAGTCTGAGAGGATAAAGGTAGGACTAATGTCATTAATTTTGTAAGCTTGTACTTTCGTAGACTTGATGTTAGATTAGAATGAAGAACATAATTTGCACTGGCGTGAAGATGGGGAGGGGAGGTTGGGGGCTATTGACCCCCCCACAAAAAAAAAATCATGATCAAGAAAAATGGTGGGAAAACGAAAGGAATAAGGGTAACATATAATTTCTGCATATTATGTCAATTTACATAAAAAACTTGGATTTTTGTAATAAAAATGTCAAATTTTTTGCTCGCTCGTTTAGATTTAGATTAGATTTAGATTTTTTTCCATTCCGATCAACAAAATACAATCGAAGCAATAATACATATTCAAAATAACACAAAAATTCAAGAGAAAAAATGAATATAAATCAAATAAGAAATAGAGTGGAACACTGACAGTGATGAATTCCCTCTAGAGTACTTGGTATTTTCTCAATGCGATGGCAACCTTCACTTTTCATTAAGTTTATGCGATACGCCATATTGAGCCTTCTCAAACTTTTTGGCTCGTTACGCCACTATAAGAACTTGGGGTAAGAGAGAATGTACATGCGTGTGACAGATAAAGTGCGTGTGTGTTTGTGTGTGCGTGAGAAAGGGAGAAATAGTGATAAAGTATGCGTGCGTGTGTGTCAGGGAGGAGAGAGGTAAAGTGTGAGTGCGTGTGTGTGAGAGAGATGGGAGTGGGTGTGCGTGTGTATAAGAAAGAAATAAAGCGTGTATGCCTAAGGGCCTAGGTGAGAGAGATAAGGGTGTGGGCGTGTGAGAGAAAAAAAATACGCGTGCGTGTGTGTGAGAGATTGGGTGTCTGTGTGTGTGTCAGAGAGAGAGAGAGAGAGAGATTGGGTGTGTGTGCGCGTGTGGGAGAGAGATTTTTTAGCGTTTGCGCGTGCAAAGAGCAGCAGTCCAAAAGCAAATAAACATTGCACCAGAAGAAATTGATTTTTTTGTGTGTCAGTCAGTTTATTGACTAGCTGAAAAGTAACAAAAATGTAAGTCCAACTAGTAAACAATTTTTTTAAGAAAAGGAAGTAATACTCTCCAAAGAAAATTGTATAGGTATTGCGAGTGTGTTGCTTGAATTAAGAACTTCCTCCTTAGGGAGGGTGGAGGTGAGTGTAAGGTAATGTGTTATGACAATAATAGACATCGTGCTAAATACTTTATGACAACCCCCTGGGGCAGGGGTCGGTTTAATTAGCAACGAAAATCGTCTCCTTTGCCAAATTTTATATGAATACCCAGTGGAGTAATTAGCCGAAAGTTTTGAAGCGTATGGTGAAAAATTCTTTAAAAACAAGCTGCGAGCGAAATTTATATTTTTTTCAAAACTTTTTATACAAAAATCTAAGTTTGTGACAGATTTCGAAATAATATTTAGAAAAAATACCTTTCAGTTTTTTCAATTTTTTTCATTCTTTTTTTTGGACCTTGTACCTCTTGGCAAGTGGCAAAATTAGAAAAAAAAATGTTGGGGGGGGGGGCATCATTGCGGATGTTACAAAATTTGTCTTGGAATGTCGATGTGTTCTGATGCCATGGGAGTCTGGGACAGTGCCAAAGGTATTCCATGCAAGGGCAAGGTGACCTAATCGTGGATTAAAATTTTCTTAACAAGAACGTGAGGGTATCATGATTGCACGATCGTACACATGTCATTTCCATAGTTTTTCTCATTCATTTCATATTCCTCGTCATTTTTAGCACTTGCGTGTTGTTGATGTAAATTTGAAAAGCAAAGGTAAAAGAGAGAGAGAAAAAATAAAGGTTTTTCACTCCAAAATGGAGGTGAAATGATTGGTCCCGACACGTTTGAAAGCACAACAAAAAAAATGGATTTCACTACAAAATGAACGCCATTTTGGTGACATTTTACATTTCTTACACATCTTCCAGAAAACCCAGGGATGCTGACTTTGGAAAATAAAACACGCAGCACCCCCAACAACAACGCTTCTCAAGGCCATTCACAATTTATTATCCCAATCTCAACTGAAACAGATTAGTAAGGAATGAGCGAGGTGTTCGACCGATTTTACATTCATTATGCTTTTGTTCGGCATATATGTGGTTTCATGTCGAGAAATAACAGCATCACAGAAGTTGCAAGAGGAAAAACGGCGCAAGTAACATCTTCCTGACAATTGGACAAAGCCTGTTTCAAGTACTTTTATTTGGCTTCTCTTTATTCATTCTCTTGCTCTGGTGCGTTCAAGTGCTATTTTTACATCACTGATTAGGAAAATGAAGTAATAAAGCAAGCATACAACCTGTCATATATATATATATATTACCTTTAGCTGTCCTATTTATTTCATTAACACGACTTCCGGCTTGAATGAACTTGCACTTATAAAAAATTATTTTGGGATTCGGATTACTTTGTTTACTTCATTGTGATGACATACAGACCACCCTTAAATGAGGTAGGCCTAATGAGAGGACAGAAATGATAAGAAAATTAACGTTTAAGAATAATTTGAGAGAGAGAGGGAGAGGGGGGGGGGGAGTTGGAAAAATAAGAGGGTTAATTTTTAAGGCAAAAATTAAGTAAGTCGAAATTGACCATGAAGGGGAGAAAAGAATAAGAAATTAAGGAAAAGATGGAGATGTTAAAAAAGAAGAAGAAGAAGAAGATGATCATGATGATGGAGAATGATGATCATGATGAAGAAGAAGACGAGGATGAAGCAGGCAGAGGAAAGGAAGAACAAAGAATGGGAACAAGAACAAGGGACTGAAGGAGGAGGAAAAGAAGAGAATTAAGGATAATAATAATGATAATAATAAAAGGAAGAAGCAGAAGAAGAAGAAAAAGAAGAAGTTGAAGAAGAAGAAAACAAGGAGAAGGAAACGAAGAAGAAAAAGAAGAAGAAGAAGTAGTAGTAGAAGAAGAAGAAGAATAGGAAAAGAAGAAGAAGAAAAAGAAGGAGAAGAAGAAATAAACTAAGAAATTAAATTTAAAAAAAAGAGGGAAAAGGAGAAATATACAGAATAAAAAGAAAACAAATAAGCGCAGGATCTTGAAGGATGGAGTTCGCAGAAGGTTCATATAGAGTGCAAGTCATATAGCCTTCTAATCGCAACGTACCTGTGTGTCAGTATTAGCAAGAAACCACAGCTAAAATTATTTGAAATCATGTCAATCATGTTTTATATCTACTTAAACAAGGACAAGTTGTGGTTGTGGTAAATAAATAAACATGCTATCTTTGTCCAATATAAGTTTATTCACAAGTCAAGGGTTCTTTTTGCACAATCATGGCGGAATTTTACCTGTTTTGGATTGATTTTCACTTAGCAGACTCTAGGAATGTGAAAATGGACGATAATATTCTGTCATCAAATCAATCAGACCATGTTCAGTGATATAAGCTTACTCATGTTTAGACCACAAGGTTATTGTTTTGACTCGAAAAAAAAACATCGATCAAAATCAATCAACTATGGTAAGAATATTGGTCGATATTGACAAGTTTTATCTGTCGGACACATATTATCCAATCCAATTTAAAATCGTAGGTAAATTGTTATAAGATAATAATTAAGCTTTTCTCATTTTAGTTTTAAAAGTGTTTATTTCGTTTTTATGTTTCCTATTATTGTCAAGTATATATGATTTTGTTTCACATTAGCATGATTAGTTTGCTATCACTTATGCAATTTAATTTCTGTTTGTTGTATTGAGTCCGATATAACTTCAGGTTATTTCATATAATTTGAGTTCATTTTCATTTCAATCTTTTGCGTTTCATTTGACTTTTTATTTGTCGCTTTATCTGCGTTAAGTGCCATTGAGCTCAGATAAAACGAAACTTTAACATATCCAAACAAAGATAACGTAGAAGTATTTTCCAGGAAATCTAACGATGAATAAAGCAACCCTTTCTTAAAATGGCATCGAACTCAGCTAAAACGACAAATGAAAAGTCAAATGGAACAGTCGGTTTGGAGACGGTTTCGAAGAGAGTGTGATTGTAGCAATAAAAATAAAGCGAAAAGATATTGGGGTACATATATAACAAAATTTACAAGATAGAGTATAATAATCGTAAGGTGCATGTAATCCCGAAATTCTTAGGTTCAGACATCTATCGCGAAAAGGGGTTGGTAAGCATCACCTTTCCACCAATCACATCAACAGCAACTCTATTTTTGAAATATGAATCCTATTTCTGCTTTTTTGATTTGATTTGATTTATTGTTTTCTTCTGCATCCATAACATTCGTATAATACATTTTTCATAACATAATAAACATAATATGTTAGCATTTTTGGCATGAATCATAAATGAAGAGTATTAAAAAGATAATTCCAGACAAAATGGTTAACTATATGATATTCACAATTTGCAGGAGAAGGATTGACATCATACGCAGATTGCTTGAAAAAATGACAATCCCTCAACCTTTTCCCCTCAATCTTTTACTGCTTATTACATTAATTTCAAAACAAAGAAATCACCCGATTAAAAACAGGCGTAACTGGAGGGAATTATAATACATGTAGCACTCATTTACTAAACAAAGACGGGAAGGGCAGTTTTTGCCAATCATCATGTGCTAACAAGAAACAGTTGCAAGGCACATCTTTCTGAATAAGTATTTCTCAGGAAATCTTAAAATTAATAAAGCAAATTTTTCTGAAATTGAAATAAATTATGTCAAACAGGTCTGTTTCCATGTTTATTGCGTCTGTTAAATACGTGTTCTTCTGGTAGAATGAATAATTTTAGTGAATGTTTTTCTTCTTAGAAAAAAAGAAGGCTAAGTTGGTAACTCCGACGAATGTACCAAATAAAAATTATACTAGAAAAATAAAAATAATTTACAAAAGACGCTCAACTCAAAAATCAGGAAAGATTTTTTCAAATAAAAATTATAAAGTAAATAGATTATGAAAGCTCTTCTAATAAAAAAAAGAAATCCATTTTGGAATATTGAATCAAAGAAGACACCGATAATCATGATAATTGATTGAATCTATATTGACAGCTTTTTTGATGAGTCACAGATGATATCATAAGATGATTTGCATCCATTTTAAACATGTATAATAGGCCTATGTCAAAAGTTGTATGTATACACGATCCATGGACCCATCAAATTTTAAACAACATCATGTTCACGATGTCACAATGACGTCACAAACGATTGAGGGACCGTGTATGGACAGACAGTATATAGATCGGGGGCCATCGCGTTATCAAACGTCACAATCATATTCTAACACATATGATTTGATTTAGAGAAATATCCGTAATAAAGAGAGTTTAGTACTAACAACGGAAGGGTTGAGAGAGAAGATTTTTAAAGGGTTCGTTCAAGGTTAGTACACAGCAAAAACTGTGGTGTTAACCGCACCAGTTATTTTACACCGGTGTTAAATTGGTGGTGTTAGTTTTACACCTTTAGGTGTTATTACAACACATTTTGTTGTTACATTTACACTTCGTCTTTGGTGTTATGTTTAATCTCTAGGGTGTAATTTTAACACCTTAGGATGTGGACCTCTATTAACACCAATTGGTGTCAGTTTTAACACTGCAGTTTTTACAGTGTATCGAGCAGTGATTATATCACTTTGGAGATTAACTTACACTGTAAATGGTATCTAAACAAAAAAGCAAAACATTGGATTTTTCAACAAATTCTTTTTAAAATACAGTTATTGGATATTGAATTTGAGTAATAATTAATGAAAACAGTAGGCCTATATTGTATACGCATGTTATCATGAATATACTATAGATGGGCTGATGAAGCTATTTTCCTACTTTTCTATTTCATATATCCATATATTGCTGTATTTTGATACATGTGTGTAGGATATGTCTCCCTTGTAGCAGACTAAGCATGGCACGTCAGAAGTCAATATCATGTTTACATTATTAAAGGCCAGAGTCTGCTCATTGCATATGAATTAGGACATCCCAGAAGGAAAAACCAGTTCCACTGGACCAGTTAGACCAGTATAATTTTAACTGGTAACTCTGGAAATTGGAACATCGGTTTACTGGTCTAACTGGTCATACTGGTCCAGTTAAAAATTAAACTGGTCTTGAAGTACTGGAATTTTATACTGGTCTTGTTTCTGGTGGTTGTTACTGGTCTCACTGGTCTTCATACTCCATGGTCCTCAAACTGGTCGAACTGGTCCTCGTACTGGTCTTACTGGATCAGTTTATTACATGCATTTGGTTTGTTATATACCATGGCCAGTGAAATGTGATGGAAAAGATAGTTAGTAAATTAATCTTTCTGCTGTTATTTTGAATGTGATGTATGAAATTACACATTTTCATTGTGAATTAGTTCACACACTTATTTTGAAGGTTTTCAAACAACAATGAGTGCTATTGCAAGGATATTCCATTATAAATCCTGATTTTTCTTTAAAAACAGGAAATATGCAAATGAGGTAAACCACGTGATCAGCATCATCAGAATTACTGGTCTTGACCAGTTTAATTTCAAACATTGAATTACTTTAGACCAGTTGACTATATATCAGAGGAATACATCTTGCTTTGATCTTAATCATAATTAGAGAAAATAATTATTTTAATGTTAATATCAAAACTTGATAATTATGATATTAATAATAATAATTACAATATCAATAACAATAATAACAGTAATAAGAATGATTACAACAATGATCATAATAATTACAATAATAATAATCGTGATAATCATAAGAGCAATGAAGATAACCATGATAAATGATAACGATAATAAGTTTGTCTGAATTGCAAGATTCATTTTTCATAATTTGTTAAATGATCTGACTTGAAAGTCATTATTTATTGGACCAGTAACCAGAATGCAATTGTTTGAACTGGTCTCCAGTTCATTTTTACTGGTCCAGTTAAAAATGAATTGGTCCAGTAAACATGTACTGGAAACCAGTAAAAATCTACTGGAAACCATTTATTGGACCAGTAACACCAGTTTAATGAAAAATTTAACTGGTATTACTAATTGCTTCAACTGGAATGCAATTGTTGGAACTGGTCTCCAGTTGATTTTTACTGGTCCAGTTAAAAATCAACTGGCCCAGTAAAAATATACTGGAAACCAGTAAAATTATACTGGAAACCAGTAAAATTATACTGGAAACCAGTAAAAAAAATTACTGGTCTTACTGGTTTTTCCTTCTGGGATGCATGGAACTATTTTACAAAAAAAATGCTAAAGTTTTAATTGTACTACGTTTGTTATTCCTTATCCAACTTTCATGAAATTTTCAGGGTTCGGTTTGAGAAAAGAAAAGGATGTTGGATATTCACGCGTCATGTGTAATTCTTTATTTTTGTGAAGTATAGAATTCAACTTTTTGCCACGGACAGTATAGGCGCAACCACTACAATCTGATAATTTACCCCATACCTGTAATTGGGTCATTTTACTGTGGACCAATCAAAAGCCAATAAGAGTTATTAATCCTCGTTTTACTATAATTTCCTATGTTCGACGTTCTTGTCATATGTCATCTTTATTTTAATTTTTGTCTATTTTTATCTGTTCGTTTGTTCCTAAAATAGTATTTACTCCATTGGCTCTTTTTTTAGATAAGCAGTTTACAGCAGCTTCTTTTTGCCATTGATCTCCTTTCTGCTGTTGTATCACTCCCATGTGATCCTCCTTATCTAATTTGTCTTGTTTTATCCGTATGTGTTTGATTTTTATGGTTGTTCCACCTTATATGTTTGTCATTTTGCCTCCGAAGAAGATTTTGCTAGGATCGAAAGCTTAGGCCCCTTTTGACTCCTAAAATAGTAAGAGAATACAGTTTAACTGAGGTAACAGCAGGGCTTCGTTTTGGTCTAAGTAAATATTAGTGATTTTGTATACATGTCGAGGACTCCTTGGATCATCTTGAAGGTATATCAATTAGACAAAACCCTTTCAAAAGCAGGGACGGGTTCTAAGCGGATTCCGAAAATTTCCGATCCTCATTTCCCGCCTAAATTAATCAGGAAGTATTCCTTCAACAATTACACACGCAAGGTTTCGCGCGCAAATACGAATAAGATGGGATGGCTAAAATTATCTGCATTGTGATATTTGTATCGAACATTCCAAGTAAAAGTGAAGGGTGGGAGAAAGGGGGATTCCCGTGCATTCTCATTAGGCTAAGAACTTGTATCTGTTTATTAGGTGAATCATCTCTAGATAATGTATTTGTCATAATTTAAAGATATCATTTTGTGGGCAGTTGTTAGGGTGGCGATAATAACCATGATTACGCTAATAAACCATTTGGGTCAGCAAAACAAGAAAGAGCTAAATAAAGTCGTCTACTGGAAATGAGGAGGTGCCGTCGTCGAGTGGTCTACGGCGCCTGGCTATACATGGAAAGTCCGGGGTTTGGCTATACATGGAAAGTCCGGGGTTAGAATCCCGGCCGCGGCACCTATGCCCGTGAGCAAGGCATTTAATCTACATTGCTCTTTTATCCTGCTTTCAAATAAATGAAAATGCTATAATGCATTTTTGGTAGCTACGTGTGCACTTGTTGAGAAAAAAATGTTGGTGTTCACACGGTCATGACAGGGTCGGATCGAGTATTGACCAGTTGCTTTGTTGGAGGGGTTGCAGTGGCAGAGTTGTATGCAAATCATTTTCTTGCATCTCTAAGTCAAGTCCCACGACACAACTCAATAAGTAGAGGTGCCTCCCCTTGAAAAAGCATAAATTTTGGAAAAATGATAACAACGGAGATTAAGAGGTAAGGCCCTCTGGCCCTTAACTCTGTCTCACTAGCTTTCCTAAGGGCAGTGTAAAATTATAGCAGGTCAAAATATCCACCTATTTCAAATTATGTAAGAGAATGCTAAGACATCAGTTTGTCATGTTGATTTTACATGTTTGAGGAAGATTATTATGAATATTATAAAATACACTCCTAAAAGGCATGAAGGAATATGTGACCACACCAATTTGATTTCATTGACCCGATCGACTTCTTGACTGTTGCCAGAGTTTCTAAATCAACCATAAAAATCTCCTTCCATCTTGTTACAAATCCTGTCTAACTGGCACCATAAACCAGTTATCTTCCCCAGCAAATGTTTCTGTTTACAAAACCGAGTTAGGAAGTAATCGATAGGCCTACGCTTTCTGAAATGAGAATCATATGTTTGTTGTAAATCTGCTAAAGTATAATAGCCTGATGATAAAATATAATCAGTGTTTTTGCTTTTTATTGCCTTGTAATCCATGGTTAATCGTATGTCTACATTAGTATTGTTAAAAGAAAATACAAATTGTTGTACATGTACATAATGAATGAAGGAGTTGTGTTTTATATTCATCTTTGGAAATTTTGTGGAGATTTTTTTTTTCAAGCCTTTAATGGACATGGATGTAATGGTATATATAATATGCGGGCGCGTCGTGGTCTGGTGGTTCTGACTCTCGCCTTTCAAACAGAGGGTCGTGGGTTCGAATCCTAACCATGGCGTGTTTTCCATCAGCAAGAAATTTATCCGCATTGTGCTGCACTCGACCCAGGTGAAGTGAATGGGTACCCGGGAGGATTAATTCATTGCATGCACTGAGCGCCGATGATGGTAGCTCGAGCTAAAGCCGGGGTAATAATAGCAGCGCTTTGTATCCTCAGGCAAAATGCGCTATTATAAATACAGCTATTATTCTTATATGTCTTCATTTTCAAATTATGAAAACCGGAGACGTATTCTAATCCAATATATCCAAAATATAACGTTGACCCAGTTTTGAAGATCCATGTGATTAAAGTAATCATGGATGGTTCATTCAGGAAAATAAGACGATATATTTCTTCATGGTCGGAGAATGATTGATGTCAAAACTTTGACCTTGGTCCATGGTTATTATTATCCGCGAATTAAGAGATCTTTAATATTATGACAGATGATGGCGAACGAAGCTATATATTGAAAAGCAATACTCTGTGTACTTCCTTAATACCAATGCCTCTTTGATTACCGGTGTGTAGCGGACATGAGACACATGGGCACACTGTAACAGAATATTGGGTAAAAATTTTCACCAGCACGGGGGTAATTATGTTTCCAACCAAATTGGGGCAGTATTTTACCCAATGCGGGAAACATATTGTCAAGTAAGGTTAAAAAACAAGCAGCAACTACTTTGGAATGGGCAACATTTTTATCACACTGGGTAATAATAATAGCCAATTTTTATAAAGCACTTTTCCCAGAATGGCCCAAAGCGCCCGAAGGATAAATAAAAGTGCTCCAAAGAAATGCCCAGTGTTGGTTGGACACAGTCATAATTACCCTCATGGAACATTTTTACCCTATATTTTGCAGAGTGCATGCGGTTCCCTTTGATATACATTTTCACTTATTTATCTGTTTATTCTTCTCTGATACTAGGTGCCGCTTTCGTCCATACATCCCCTTACGAAGTGAAGGACCCCTTTTGCCTTGTCATTCGTTTTAAACGGGGAAGTTCTGAGTCTTTTGAAATGATAACTTGACACTTAAAAATGTTCGTGCCAAGAAATCAAACTTTTTTTAGTAGTTCGACCCAACGCCCTGTTTTTGTTGCTTGTCTACGAAACTACGCCAAACAAAATTAATCAGAATATTTAAGTGATGGTTGTTGATGAAGACAATGTGTAAAGGCATTGGGGACACTCAGTTTGACATTGTCAATGTGGGTTTGCTTTTTGGTTGACGCCGTTTTCTCTCATGTCGGGGGAGGGGTAGTGGCATTGCAAAGCTCGTATTCCTGACAGCCGCGGAATTGGGGTTCTTTCCCCTAAAGTACATGATTTTAAGGAGACTGGTTGCGTGCAAGAATTAACAGGCGAAAGTAGTCTAAGAACGCCTGCTGATAATGAATCACAACTATGTATCATCAATTATAACACTTTAAAGACTAACCATATACTTCTTTATTGCTTGTCTGATAGCTAGGACAATGTTAGTCATTATATATACTCCGAGGTTGAGTGTCATACCTCCCATGTAGGATTTTGGTAGTTATTCTTAAATATTACGTTATAATAATACTGAGTGTTAATACTAATGATAATAATTATCATTATTACTTTATCAATGATTGATTTCACTACTAAGGCATGCGTTACTCTTATGCGGAACGATTGTGAATCAATAATTCTCTTAAAATTACAGTTACAAGTCTTTCGATAAAAATGTTGAAGTGACTAGATGTAGATGTGCAGCTAGGACGGCACGGGCCCTAGTCTAATTGGACCATGGAGGTAGGTAGATGTTTAAACCCTTCTGAAAAGGAAATTACTTTCCCTAAAGCTCAGCACTATGACTATCGCCCCCTCACCGTAGCACGCAATATACTGAACGGGGTAGCGCTGGGGTTTCGGAGGAATAATAGTGTTTAGCATCCACGTCGCAGTTGCTTTCTTCAACGTTCATAATCTATTGAAAATGCTCATCAAATCACAATGGACAGATCCGAGGCCATTGTCGAAAGTTGGTGTACCGGGACGACCACATCGTCCTACGATTCGGACAAGACCAAAACTTGCAAATTACGTCGTGACAATGCTCAGCACCCTCAGTAACATTAGAATAATCCTCCGGGGATGATGTCCAGAGTCTGTTTTGATTCTCCGAATTTCGACGAAGGCTTGTTTATTATGAAGAGCTTTTTGACAAAAGATTATCTGCGTTATGGAAAGCCTCTGCAAATTAAGAGATTGCTAAAATGCTCTGTGACTTTTGAGAGTTTCCATTAAATTTGGCTTTGGCGAAAGTCGCTTCCCTCTCGCAATTGTCCAAATTGGACTTAGGGCCGACGCCGCCGTGGTATCAAAATCGCCATGGAAGCTGAGTTATGATTTTACAAGGTCCTAGGATCATTTCATATCCTGGAAAAGTAAGACTTTGCAGGTGATCTACCAAGAAGCTCTAGCCACCTGTTTTGTTTTCGAAGTTTTGATTACTACTCACGTGTGATGATCATCTTCACACCAATCAATGAGTGAGTAATAGAGGAAACAACCAACTCATCTGAGTAGTCAGACCCGTATTGGTCATGAGGTGGGGATTTCAATCATGCCTTTCCTCGCTCCCTGGGTCTGCTGCCTGTCTAACCACGGACCCTAAATGGTCTAACATACCTCTACGTAGGTCTACCCTTCTTTGAAAAGCGCCCTCGACGATTGCGCAATCATATAATCTATTAATAGTAACATCAAAGAATCTCCAAGCCTTAATTCTTTCAAATATAAATTCAAAAAATTTCTTCAAGAGAACCATTGAATTTAACTCTTCATCACTCAAGTTCTTGTATTTTTTTAATCAAACATGTTTATCATGTCACGTACACTTATATATCTCTTTCGTTTTCCTGTTGATCGGCGAGGTCCGTCTGTGAGTGCTGGGGCTGGATTCTGGAGACCTTTAATCTCTCTTTTTCTTATTTCCTTTTCTATATTTATTTCCAATTTTTCTTTTTAATTCAACTGGTCATGCTCAAGTTGGTACCTTATTTTTTTATATGCTAAACAACTGCAAGAATATTTATTAGGAGGCTGCACTATACAAGCTCCGCTTTTTAGCAGCCTCCTCCATTGTCAACCCGATTTGTAATAATCTTGAATCTAATTTTCTGTACAGGAATAATTGAAATATGTTTTGTTATTTATATATGTCAACATGTATAGAAGAAACTGTAATTGTTGAAAATGGAAATAAACGAATGAATGAATGAATATAATCTTTGATCAATCATAATACCCCACCGATATATCTCGGATTTCGATGCGCTTATACTGATACACTTTATATGAGCATGCAGGTACCTATCTCGTTTTATCTGAATTTTGTAACGACTGCACCCTTTACCTTCGTTGTTTACCTCCCCTCCCCCTCTATCTCTCTGTCTCACCTTCGTTCCATCAACTTTGTCTTTCTTTCAATCAATCGCCACCCCTATCCTATATTCCTACCTTTCTTTTGATGTTTTGATACTGACACTTATCGCCTTCTCCAGTACTATCAACTGATTCAGTGATGTATGGTGAATGAAATTCCCGTACATGTTATTTCGTTTTCTTTTCGTTCTTTTGCAGAAAAGAATGGGGATCCTTGAGTGGAAAATATGGTTGATATTACCAGCTCTTTCCTGTGCTTACGTTCTCGGTAAGATTTTTTTGTTAAATGTCAAACATTAATCATTTGAAATTTATGGGTCCAATTTCTTTTGAAATCTATTAGCTCCAATTTTCTCGTGAAAAGTAAAAACAGTTCCTATGATTGGCAGATTATGTACACATGTATTATTCTTTGCTTATTCGTGAAATATTCTAAACTTCGTTTGTTCAATGTTGCAACCTAAGGAACATTAAAATCAAATTTGAATCCTGTATTATTGACACGATATACGGGGTTAAATCAATACAAATGTATATCGTCGAAGTTGAAAAACATCAACATTACATTACGCATGTTCACAGTTTTCATGATTAACTGAAAATATGACAATATTATTTTAAAACCGGTATTGGTACACAACCAATTTGCATTATTTTTGGCTTTCCCTTCTTCACTCTTGTACCTATATCCACACTCTTCCCCTTACAGGACAAGACATGGTGAACGTAAGAGGGTGCCCTACTAACATCAATGTCGGAACTGATCAAGGCAAGAATGTAGCCAGTGTGGAATGGACCGAGCCCAAGTTTACTGACAACGAAGAGCAGAGAGTCATACCTCTAAGATCGCATGCACCTGGAGACAAGTAAGACAGGATTTTTTTTTCGATTTAACGAATTATTTCATTATTGTGCTCCATGCTTTTTAGTTTGCTACATTAATAGACAACAGTTTAACTTAGGCCATGGAATTATATAAAGTCTACTAGTATTTGGTAAAGGGTACTATAGGCACTAACTCACCAAGAGAGACGTCTGTGCGACGCCTCAGTCATAGACTAACGGTCGCGGAGACATCTTCAACATGACAGCTGTTTCAGTCTAACCAAGCAGACGTTTCCAGAAGAGATGACAAGCGACGTGCCCGACAGGCGGGGATGTTGCTGCAAAGTCACCAGGTAGTCACTGCGACGTCTCAGTGACTTTTTTTTTATAGTTACAACGACGATTCAGAGAGGTTTTCGGGACGTCGCAAGTCGCAACGACTGCTTGGAGATTTTGCACCAACATTCCAGTGACTGTCCGGTCAAGTACACGTCGCCTTGTTTGGATGTCGCAGAGACTTCTTCTTTGGCGAGAAAGGTCTGGGAGTGGGTCTCCTGCAGGTCTCCGCGACGTCTCTGAGATGTTGCAGAGATATCGCGGTGATTTCCCAGCGGTCTGGGAAGATATTAGTCTGCATGACGTCTTTGCAACTATAATGGAGATGTGTATAGGACGTCATGGAGACATCGCGAAGGCTGCAATAAGGTCCTTAAAAATGTCTCAATAAGTCAAGCATGTTCAGTTTTCTTCGACTCCTTGTAGACTCCATATTTTGTACAAGATTTCTGCGAGATCTTACAGAGCAAGAAATCCCAATCTTAGGTCACAAACATAGTCGCGAACTCGTTACAAACCCAGTGCGATTTCCCCTTTAGGGGGTATCTCACTGGGCTTGAAACTAGTTCGCGACTAGTTCGCGACTACAAATTTTGCTAGTTGCAGAGACGTCTCCGCGACATCTCTGAGACGTCTCATGAAAATTACAGAGTCTCCGAGGAGTCGCAAGAAGATTAAACATGTTTAATATTTTTGGAGACTGTTTCTAGTCTCCGCGACGTCTCCGAGAAGTCTCCATCAGTTGCTGCGACGTCTCGGAGACTAATGATATCCGCGACTGCTGAGACGTCGCCGCGATGTCTCAGAGACGTCTCAGAGACATCGCGAAGACCTGCTGGAGACCAAAAAAAATTATAATACATTGCGGAGACGTCTCCGCGACACTTCTTCACACTGTTTGACCCACTTCAGAAACCACGTGACTGAACGCGTGCTGATATCCCTCCTCCTGCTCCAAGTCAGGTGCATGATCTTTCAAACGTTCCTTCGAGACGTCTCCTTGGTGAGAGCGCAAGCCATTTTTGTCTCCGAGACGTCTCCGCGACTGCAGCGACTGATAAGTTGGAGACTGTCGCGGCGACGTCTCCGTTGGTGAGATAGGGCCTTTAAGAATGAAGTGCCAGGCAGGTAAAGTCCTGAGAATGTGACATCCATTGTTTATTTGTTGTTGTTGCTGTTTGCTTGATTATTGTCAAAATGAAAGGAATTATGACGTGATACATATTGTATCTTAAAGTTTCTTTGTAGGTCAAACAACAGTTAGATACACAGCTTACTTCATGGGCACCAAGGCATCGTGTGCTTTTAATATCGCTGTGCAAGGTGTGTATTAACAACATCTGCTTGGTTTTTAACATTAGGGGGAACATGAATTAAGCTTTCACCTGTTGTAATGGTGAAAATGGTGGGGAAGATGATCATGTTGATGGTGATAATTATTATTATGATGATGACGATGATGATGATGATTACGAAGGCGTTTATCAATCATTACATGTTATGTGTTCAGTGATTTTACTTTGGTATAGGACTACAACTTATCATATATGGAGTTAGTATGCATTATTTGTTTGTAGAATTTATATAAATCTAACTAAACCTTTACCTGATTTTTAAAAGATTATATCCACTTGATGATTCCTGCTCGAATCCCATTTACTTTGACTGTATGAGTAACGGTCAGAAAGTGTTAGTTTTATGTAAATTGAGACAAAAATATACATCAACATGTTCTTAAACAAAGTTTATTATTCATATATGTATTCCGGAAATGTTTTTTTTTTTTTACATCAAAGCAAAGATGCAATCTCTGACTTTGTGTATTGTCGGCTCTTTCTCTATTTCATTTCTGATAATACAGACAGAGAAGCGCCAGTATTTTCATCATGCCCATCGAGCGTGGTCACCACCACTGACCCAGGAGAACCATTTGCTTCCGGGGTCACGTGGGAAAGGCCCTCAGCGACAGATAACATCCGATTGGCTGACTTCCGTTCGAATTCACCAATAGGATCACGGTTCCTAATGGGCGTGACCAAAGTGACATACTGGGCTACTGACCCGAGCGGCAACAGAGGAGAATGCAGATTTAATGTTATAGTGGAAGGTAATATGCCATACACCCACTTTGTCTTATTTCGTCTTATCCCTCATGTTCTAATCCTGTTATGTCCTCGACCAGTTTGGCCTTTTTTCTAATTTCCATTTAGGCTATAGCCATTTCGTCTTATATCCACTGGGTGTAATATCACGTAGCATATACGGCTAGCGGAAATGTTTGTGAACCAAATGTTCATTTGACATTTCATTCGTTCATTTGTAGTATGCCTAGCGATTGATTCTTGGAACGCTTGTTGGAATGCTCCCCAGGGAGCGGAGAAGGTGCATACATTGTATGCGGGCATGCAAGGATCCGGTGACCGGGGTAATAATATGTCTGTAAAGCGCTTAGAGACGTCGTTCCGATGTATTAAGCGCTATATAAATGCGGAATATTTTTATCATTATTATTTGACAAAGTAAAAAAAAAAAATGAGTGGAGGAAGTGTAAATTTGACCAACTGGGAATTCAACTGATTGGAATTGGACCAAGTGGGTATTAGACCTAGTGGGGGCAGACCAAATGGCTATCAGAATCAATATAGAGTAGATCAGGTGGGCTTACACCACGTGGTATCAGACTAACATGAGAGGAACGACTTGTAGACCAAGTGAATATATAGACCAACATTATGCTACACTTGAGACTTCAGGTATAGTTGAAAATTATGACAATTGGGCAATAAACGATACCGTAAATCAATTTCACTTTCAGACTTAACTAATAAATCTATCAAACATTGTCCGTGATCGTATTATGCATGTTGACTTCAATTTAATACACACCACTTCCTAATAATGACCTCTTTGTAGATAGGGAAAACCCAACACTCCATCAGTGTCCATCGAACATGGTGGTTAACGCCAACCCGAAGGAGACGATTCGGAGTATAAACTGGACCGAACCCGTGGCTCGGGACAATTCGGAGGTCGCTCGGGTAACTTCAACCCATCGTAATGGATCGTTGTTCGCTCTCGGAACGACACACGTACGATATACGGCCGAGGACTACTCGGGAAACACCGGCACCTGCTCGTTTTTCGTCACATTGAGGGGTAAGACAGTAACTGAGCATGGAGATAATTCTCCCAAGGTCACCTACAAGCATCTTTAGGTCGATTTTTTTTCACAGCCACCCAGCTAATGATTTTCCTGCCGTTAATGTCTTTACCAGTATGACAACGTAAAAATATTAAGGAAAGTGTCCTTTTATGCTGTTTAAAGGGGAAAAATGAAAAACGCGGTTATACATGTACATGTCTGTTCTTTAATATACAACTTTTCAAATAATGTATTACGATATCTGTAATAGGACGAATTTCCCCAAAAAAATTATATATATAGGCCTATTTCGTATCAATGTAAAACTAAATCGCCAAAGATGAATGCTTAGGGGATTATCATAAAATCACAATTATAGGGTATGATCCTTCATATTGAATAAATTAGCTTTGTAGTGTGATCAATTAAACATGTTAAAAGGTTAGTAATATTAGGGCTTCGGTTTGCAAAATAAATGTAAGAGTTTTTTTTAACCAAAAACAAATGTAGAACTGAAATAACCGCCTCAGATTCAACGTAACTAAACCGAAATATTACATATGTGGTTTTCCGTAATTTCAATTCTTTCGTTCCCTTATCACTTAGTCAGAGTGCCAGACGACAAGATCTTCATCCGTAACTACACCGCTACGTCCATCGACATAGCGTGGCCGGAGACGTCTGACCCAAAGGCATCAAGCTACCTCATCTACGTATGGCCATCAGGCGGAAGGGAGCCCTCTGCGTCAAACCATCTTTACCATGCTATCAACAGGATTGAGAGCTTTGCGTCAAGACGCCTCAGTTCATTGATGGTAGGAGTAGAGTATGACATCAAGGTGGTGGTGACGGGTGCGAACCACGTGATGAAAACCACACAGAGAACCAGTGAGTTTCAATTACTATAGACCTACTCTGGGCATACAAACATTTTTTTTTCTCTTTTCACTAGTGTGAGCAGGGTATGTCGCTGTTGTGTTTTTAATAGAATTTACCAAGTACAGCCCTGGCATGACCACAAAATCATGCCTGACAAATTTAGCAAGAATGGTTTCTGGTAAATTCCATGATTGTACGTCAAACCTCATACAAATTTTCCTTCCCGGCGTAAAAATACGGTTTATTGTATTAGACTATACATACTATGCATAGAGTATACATCATAAATTTTCATAAACGTGAATCTCAAAGCAAAAAGTTGTACGTTATGGGGATTCAAGTAGGTGTTTCTGGATGGTGCTGTACTCGCCACTATCTTCATTACCAAGGTCCACGTAATTCACTTGCAGAGCTCTGTCAATCTACAGCCAGTCGTGCAGCGCGTGCGTATGTACAACAGCGCCCTCTTGAATCCCGGGAACGTGCACCTTTAAGAGCAATTTTTAACTATTCTATTATCCCGTCATAGTGTTGTGGGATAAATCTTGCATATAAAATGACAAGGTTGGGGTTCGAATTCCGGTATGGGTAAAAACCTTATTCTGTAAATAGAAAACTTAAGATCTACAGTAGATAGCTTTGCTTTGACATGTGACATTTCTTGTTTTTTTACATAGGTCCTGCCCCTCCTCACAATGTATCAATTATACCGGGTAGTATCACTCCAGTCGCATTCAAGTTACTGTGGAAGCCGGGTAACGGTTCCTTCGAAAGTCACGAAATCACGGTTAGTCGGTTATTCGACAGGAGCGTCATCTTCTCCAAGTATGTAGAGAAGAATGTCAACTCACTCCAGGTAACCGGTTTGGAACCGTACACAGGTTACAAGGTTTCGATTCGCACTGTAAGCGGGTATTCAACTGGTATAACAAGGAGCGAGGAAATGTACATGTTTGCAAAAACAGGTGAGAAAATTATTATTACCCCGTTGGTTACCATCTTAGGCTTTATTTCTCTTAGACCTGTCCTTCATATTTTGAGGAGCGTTTTTTAAGCCTACACAGACTAACCGCCCTATGAGTCTAAGTTTCCATAAATAAAACATAATGAACCTATTTACGGCCAATAAACTCTACTTTTTCTTTAAAAAATCAAACTGGGACCTATGTAATGACTTTACCACTCCCCCCCAAAAAAATTGAATTTTAAGTCACCTTCTCTCTTATCCTTTGTCTTTACAGTTTTGACTAAGTACATGACGTATAAATAGGACTACGCTTCAGAAGCGGATCTAGAGGGGGGTGGGGGTCGCAACCCCCCCCCCAAAAAAAAAAATCCGGGGACCATTTTTTTAAACCTTATCTTTTTTTAAACTTGTAATTTTATTTTATTCTATTTCTATGTATTTATTTCATTTATTATTATTATTATTTCTTTTGGGGGGAGGGGGGGGGGGGTTGGGCGAACAAATGCCACAGAGTCCCTTGCCCCCCCATCAGCTTTTTTGAGGACACGGGCCACCGCCGAAGTGACAAGCTAGGCCAGCGTTGCCGATTCTCATCCCCAAAATCCCCACATTAAAAAAAATTGGGGGATTGTTGAAGTCTTTGGGGATGAAAAATAAATATTTGGAATGAAAATAATATTGAAATTTATGAAAAACGAATTTGGGGATTTTCTGTCAAAATTTGGCAACTTTGGGGATATTTGTATTTGTGTTTTAACTGGCCTTACATTGCAGGAAAATGCAACATAATTTTACAAACGACCTCTGTACCAAAAATAGTGGTGTTTTAGATGCAAGAAACGCCATTTTCACACACAGATTTTCAATAATTTTCCCTACTGGACATCCTCCCCCTGCGCTCGCTTGGACTCGGTCGCTACGCTCCCTCGCATACCACCCAATCCCCCCCCCTTTATAAAAAGCTGGATCCGCCCCTGCGCTTCATTCACGCTTTGCCGTTATTCTGACATGGCTATTCAGATATTATTGATTGAATATTAACACTTATTTCTTTTAATAGCCTTAATGCCTCCATCCGGGATACTTGTCCGTGAGATGACTGCAGACACTATCATTATAATGGGAAATACCAACCCATACGATGACGACGACAACGATGACGACGGAAGTGATAACGATAGCATCTTCGACCCCATAGATATGACGTCGCAAAACAGCGATGCACACATTCTTTTCATTTACTCCGAAAAGGGAGATTTGTTTACGGATGTAGTCTTCAACCAAGGCGTCTGGAGTTATACGTTTCGTGATCTGAATCCGGTCACGAGCTACACAATCAGGGTGGTAAATAATCAAAATGGCATCGCGTTTGAGACAAATTCAACTACAAGTGAGAACCCTTTCTTTAATGTTCCGTTCTTGTATAGTTTTGTTGGGTTCCTCGTTGTATCGTTTTGCCACATATTTTTATGATCCAGCCCCATTTGTCTTTCATTTTGGTGATTATAATAAATTTCATGTACATTTCGTTGCTTTGCTATAACCATGGACCCTATCTCAAACAATATTTCCAATGTAGTAAACTTATGCTGTAAAGGTTTACTTCTTCACATACTTTAATACCGTAGATATAGGCCTACCACGAAAGCGGAATTTCTGGTGACTATGTTGTTAACCGATAGGCCTTTAGATATAAAATAGGCTCACGTTTTGTCACTTTTATCTTTTCTTAGAACCAGCACCAGTGACCGATCTATTCATATCTGCCATTGATAGCTCCTCGGCGACCGTCCAATGGGCACACGCTATTGGATCACGTGACAGATATGAAATCACTCTTTCTCCAACACCAAAACACACGCATCGGACTATGCCAATCAGAACTCGGAATGACGTCATTACTTTCACCGGTTTGGAAGCCGGAACTACTTACGATATGCGCATTATTACGCGAAAGGGCATTTTAACCAGTGAGGACAGACACTTAAAGCTAACGCCAGGAAGAGATCAAGCAGTGTCCATGTACAGAGCAAGAGGTACCAAGGTTTTTAAAGCTGCCGTAATAATAAAGAGTTTTGCCATCGCTGAAGAGCATTGCGCATTCTGTTCATATCACTCCTCAGAAACTTATTTTGTAAAGTTTTATCCTTAAATATTATGTCATTTTTTGCAACCCATCGAAAATCTTAATATTAAGGGACGACCTATATCCCCATTACGCATTAACCAAACTCTCTGCTTCTCCTTCCTCTTTGTAATCCTCAAAGGATTCTGCAGCCTCTTTCCAAGAATGTTGCCCATTACCTCCAAGTCTAGATAAATGAAAGGTTCCAATCATTTTTTCTAATATTTCATTCGCCTTGTTAAGATAATATGTATTACGCGGGGATCCATCTTTGGCGGAAGCATGAAATTAATATACATCATTATTATTCATACAGACAATTTTAGAGCCCAAATACAAGTGTTATTTTGTTGGTGCACTCGACCCACTTAAAAAGTTTGTTGAACTCGCCTAATATTTTTTCCGAGGTGACACAATATTGAAAATATTCTTCTTCTTCTGTATCCTTCCTCCGCTGTATCGGAGATCCGCAGTTTTATACTGCATTAATGGTAGCGTTACATATTTTGACGTGAGAGTAAGGTAGATCGAGAGAGGTGAATCTTATGCAAGAAATTTAAGACAAGTAGGTTAAGGTCGTTTCTGGAGGAATCTGCTAATTCGACGTCAGGTAGAAACAGGACGGAAGTGGTAAATTGTTGAGGTTCTTGATCATTGAAATACACAGAAAAATACTGCAGTTCCTTGTCTTCTTTTATTAAGTGTAGAAGTGTTTTCCTGTGTGTGCTAAACGCTGGGCATTCTCCAACAAAATGTACAACGCTTTCCAGTTCGGAGTGGCAGAACTTGCAGGACGTTGTGGTACTACAATGCAGAGAGAATAATCTTCTATTCGTTGGGTATGTACTGCAGGATAATTGAGCTCTGATGGATATAGCTTCCCTCAAGAGAGGGCTGGAGACTTGCTTTGGGTAATAATTCTTTTTATTACGTTGGGTCATGCCTGACCATAGACTTGGAGAAGATTTTTTAGCAACTGCAATTTCAAGGGCTGCATAGTGTTGTTTATAAATTTTTCCCATTGCTAGCTTCTTCCATACTTTATATGGAATGCGCTCTCTAAGGATGTTAGTGAGACTTGGAAGCTCATAACTATTGAGAATTTTTATCCAGCGTCTTACCAATGGTGTATTGTTTGCTATACCATTCAATAGGATTCTTCTTTCAGTGCGCTCGTCTGAAAGGCTTGCATATTGCCCAAGTAAGAGAAGAATTTCATAGTCGATTCGCTTATCCATTGGAAGGATATCTAGCAATAAATAAACAATTTCGTCAGCCGCACTCCTTGGCAAACCAAGCACTCTTTTAAAAAGAAAAGATTGAGCCTTGTTCAGACGGGACAGCATGTAGTTGGTAAGTTGGATAATCTGAATCCCATACAGCATTCTTGGTATACAGAACATTTTCCAAAGATGAGTACATATTGGTGGCAGCAGGCGTAGAGTTCCTTGCTTTGTTCCAGTAAGCGAGAAGAAGGTGTTATATCCCTTTGATATGATGTCATTGGTGTGATCAATATTACAATTGCTTTTTATTATGCCAAGGTGTGGGTGCTCTCTGCTTTCCTTGATCGTCATTCCTCCCATTTTCCACTCGATTGAACTTACACTGGTTGATGTTTTTTTGTTTATTACTACTACGGCACTTTTTTGTGGATTAATTTTATATCTCCAGGCACAGGAATAATTGAAGGTGAGGTCCAGCATTGATTGGAGTTCACGAGGGCATGTACTGATAAGAGCAACGTCATCTGCTAGTACTATCACTCCCATGTAGCAACCGTTAATAGAGCATCCTAGACAAGCATTCCTTAGTGATTTGATCAGGCCGTCGATGAAGACTGTATAGGCCCATGGGTAGGGTGGGAGAGAGCACACTTCCCTGTTTTACACCTTGAAGGATTTGAAAAGGAG
Organism: Lytechinus variegatus; assembly: GCF_018143015.1. NCBI lineage: Eukaryota > Metazoa > Echinodermata > Echinoidea > Temnopleuroida > Toxopneustidae > Lytechinus > Lytechinus variegatus. Next base: position 7,489,750 of record NC_054758.1, on the reverse strand, counting down.
AGCTGACTTTTCCTTCCCACATGACTCTACTGGTACTACCATTGTAGAATTCTTCCAGTGTAGATAACAGAGATTCATGGAGGCCTAGGTTTTGAAGCTTAGAAAATAGGCCTTTATGCCAAACGATGTCAAATGCTTTCTGTGCATCAAGAAGAGCAAGATATGTTGTGCATTTCATGGCAGAGTTCAGTTGGATTATTAATTCCAGTGAGGATGCAGTAAGGAGGCAAGATTTGCCTTTCTGGAATCCAAATTGTAACTGGTCTGGGACATCATTTATTGCAAGTGGAATTTCTAGTTGAGATTTGATGAGCATTTCCAAAACTTTACCAATTGTTGAAGAAACTGTTATGCCTCGGTAGTTTGAAGGATCTTTAACATCTTTTCCTTTTCCTTTGTGAACTGGGACTATAAGGCCGGACTTCAAAGGTTCAGGAATATACTTTAGGGATATACATCGATTGAAGAGGGCGAGGAGTAATTTCCGAGCTATTGGGCCAAGATATATAAGATGCTCAGGAGATATATTATCAGGTCCTGCAGCTTTTTGTTTCTTGAGAGAGTTAATAGCTTCATCTAGATCTTTTGAAGTAGAGGGTTGAAGTGGTTGATTCAGATTGTCCTGGAACGGGCGAGTGGGGAAGGCTTCATCTATTTCAGGCGGAGAAGAGGCATTTATATAATCCGGTTTAGCAAGATCTGAGAAATATGTGTTGAAGCCATCTAAAACTGCCTCTCCTTCATACGTTGTACCCCTATAAGACAGTGTGTCGGTAGACCGAGATCCTTTGGTGCGTTTGACAAGCCTATAGAAGAGTTTGTCATTGCTACCTTTAGCATCCTCAATTTCTGAAAGGAGATTATTGTGACACATCCTCCGTGCTTGCCTGATGCTACTTCTAAAAAGACGTTTGGTATATATATGCTTGATCCAGAGAGGGTCCTTGCCTTTTGGTTTCCCGCTGGCCCTCCAGAGACGCCAATAATGTTGAGATTGTTTATAACATGCCTCTACCTTTTTTGTCCACTCTCTTTTCCCTTTCCTTTTTCTTTTCTGACGGCCCTTCGAGTGTGGTAGAGTTAGTGATACCTTCAGCATTTCTTTGCTAAGTTGATCAAGCAACAAGTCAATTTTAGTCGGATCCAAACACATTGTAGGAAGATTATAGAAAAGTTTCTTTGATATTTGTTCCATAGGAAGAGTATAGAGATGGTGCCGCTGGTCTGCACTGCACTGATGCCAAAATATCTTAGGACGAAGTATAGACTTTCCAGATCCTCCAGTAATGCGATCAGGTATATCATGATCTACTTGATAATTGGCTAAAAGTGGTAGTGAAAATGTCACTTTAACCGGTGTGTGGTCAGAGGTGTTTAGAGGATCATCATGCTCAATAAGAAGGTCAGAGAAGCAGTTTTCTAGTTTTGCAGGTATTATAAAGTCATCAATGTATGAATGTCGTAAACCATCATCTGATTGGAAGGTGTACAGCTCCTTTTTATTTTGGAGAGATGACAAGTTAATCATGTTCTCACTAATCAGAAATTCCTTTAGAATACGTTTTGTAGGTTTCTTGCACGATGCATTTGTCAGATCAGCATTCAGATCTCCACCAAGTATAATCAAGGCCTCTTTATGAGTTGTTTCGATGTGGGATATGGTAGAGAGCATATGATGATACTCAGAAATACTATTGGCATCAACATCACATGGAAAGTATCCATTGCAGATAATTAAATGCGAGTTTGATGGCTCATGGAGTAGATCTGTAATGACTAATCTTTGTGATTGAGATTCTATCTTTGTTGCTTTCCAAGAGCTTGATGTTCTGATGAATGTAGCTACTCCACCCTTTGCTCTCCTTCTTGGTAGTGGTAACGATGAGTTATTTTGCTGTGATATACTAAAGACTTGGAAGTTATCATTGATATTAGCAAGCTCATTAAGGTCCCAATGGCAAAGCCAGTGTTCTTGAATTAATAGGATATCCAATTCTTCTAATAGACGTGATATGAAAGCATTGTTAGACTGTGCCCCCCTGCAGTTGAAGGTTCCCATTCTTAGTTGTTTTCCTTGTTGTTTTCTAGTAAGTGGAGACTTGTGGAGGTTAAGTGTAGTATTTGTTGGTGTTGGGCTCTCAGTGCTTGGCGAATGACAGGGTCTGTAGTGGATAGGGGTAGTGCTAGAAGATTTATTGTATACATCACTGCCTGGTAAGTGTTCTCCATTAGAGTTTTGTGGTCGGCGGTTGAGGCTCGGCCCTGCCGAAAATCCTGTTGCTTTGGTGAAGGTGTTAGGTTGGAGGCCTCCTGATTCAGTTCTTGAGTGACTGATGATCTATCTTTCGTGATGCTGTTATCCTGTTGTTTCCTGGGCTGTTGTAATTCAAGGCATTCTTGAAGAGATATTGGGCTGAGGGGCCTAGAGGTGTGGTAGTGGCTGTTTCTATTTTTCTTTCTCTGAGGTAGATCTGAATCATTGGTATCATGACGAGAGTTACTCTGCTCTTGACCATCTTTAACCTTGTCTGCATAAGATACAAACTGTGCCTGCATATCGTTTATCTCTCTTGCTGTATCCTGTTGAGTTTTTGATGTTACATAACTTGTTTGTGCTGGCCATTGTTCATTATAGTTTACTGCACTTTGCCTTCTTTCATTTGAATGAAACTTGGTGTTTTGACTCTTCCTGTTATTATTATTTATTCCTTTGCTGGCATATGGATGGTTTGGTTTCCTTCTGATGAATTCTGGGTGTTTCTTTTTCACACTGAAGGGAGGTTGAGCCTGAATACTAGTATCATAGTTAGAAGCCTTGTCTGAGCTGGTATCGTCAGATAAGAAGCATTCATCAATCAATGGAGAAAATGAGTTCCTGATGGGTATTCTATCTCTAGTATTACATGTAGATGTTCTCCTTTTCATCTGACCTTTAGGCTCATTTCTGACTCTAGAAGTTGACTTTGAGGTATGTTGCAGGGGAGGATTCTCATTCATCATAAGATCAACTCCTTGTTGAAGGCACTGTGCATATATGAAGTCGAGTTGAAGTTGTAAGTCACACACTGTATCATCCCGATCTTTTACAGCCTTCTCTAATTTATGAATGTAGTGATCTTTCTGTTTAAGTAGATTCTGATCATTAAAACGCAGATCTTGTAACTGCTTGATTTCTCTGGTAGACTCCCCCATCTGCCTGTGAAGACTCTCATTTTCGCTCATGGTCAGGCTAGTAAGTGATCTCTGAACTTTGAGGTCTTCTCTCAATCGATCTTTTTCTTTTTTCATTTTGAAACAATGAGTGCAGGGACCTGTAGAATCCAAAGAGTCTTGACTTTGATTGACATTATTACTCTTCTTGAGTAATTTTTCCCCTTCTGGCTCTAACTGCTCTACTGGAGAGATGATGGAGGGGGACTGGTTAGCATTAGGAACTGGGTCAGGAGTACCAGATTCTTCTTCCAAAACATCTGGAGTCTCCATGCTCAAGGTTGGAGGATTCACAATACTACAGGAGGAGCAGATAATTGATTCGTCTTTAACTGCTCTGGTAGGGAGGCAATGAAGGTGAAACCACTTGCAGCAATCTTGACATTCAACAGAGTTTTCAGTATTTGGTGAATTGCAAATAGCACAGTTTTCTTCTTGAGAAACCTGACTTTCTTGAGATGGTGTAGACAGCTTCATAGGTATATCTTCCTGGAATCTGCAATCTGCACAGATGAAATCAATCTCATCCATACCTAGAAGGTGGGTCAAGTCTTGTGGAGACAACATTGTGCATTCAAAATGTAGCCATCTGTTGCAGGAGGCACAAAGAATAGTCTCTGTACAGGCATGAGCTTCGCAAACTGGACATGTACATGTTGCCTTTCCTTTTCTTTTGCAGTCGCACCCATTGCGCTTCATGGGAGTCATTTTGGAGAGCAGGTCAAGTCTCCTTTTAATCTCTTCAAGAGTTGATTTTACATCAGTCATATCCACTTGAAGATCAGAAGCATCCATGTTAATGATTTTTGATAACAGCTCTGGAATCAGCTGTGTCTGCTTTCCTCTTACTAGTAACTTGCTAGTTGCTCCGAAGAAAGTGATGGTTAATTTCTTCTGTTTGCCTCGCTTCCCATTAACGAGTTTATTGTAAGTTTCGATGGTATTCTTTGCAATCCCTTTGCTATTAACCCCTTGTGTTAGAACTGACACATGTTGTGGGTTGATGCCCCCTTTCTGGGTTGAAGCAAGAATGGCTAGATTCTGAAGATTCTCAAATAGTGGGTGTGGTAGGGTAACTGCAATTTGTTTTTCACCATTCCGAGTTAAACTACCCATATTCATATCACTTAAAATACACGAAGCCATGGTCATATCATAAATTCAACAAATTTATCAAAACAGATGAAAGAAATTCAACGAAGTTGGAAGAAATAAAATATTTACAACAACAAAACCAATAATCATTAAGATTAAGAATAAGATTCTATTTCTAATATCAAAATGAGCTGTAGCTGCAGGATAGGTGAGAAGAAAGGCTGGATAATGAATAAAATAATAGGATGATGGCGATGGTGATGAAAAATCATAGAATAAAAATTGAAGGATGTAAGATGAAAACGTTGAAAAATCTTCCAGCTCACTGACAGCAATCAATAAGTTTTTCAAGAAAATGAAGTTTAGCGAAGTAGGGTGTAACGTTAGGCAGTTAATAATAAGCAGTGTGACGAAAATAAATAGGCGATGAGTGCAAACGAAAAGGATGAAAGGGTTGACATTGAAGCGATGAAGGATGAATAAGTATGACCGAAAAGAGAGGATGATAAACGTTAGACTATACTAGCAAATGAATTGAAGGATGAAGGGTGACAAAAATCATAAGTCAAAGAGAGTGAATAGAGACAGTCTGAAGATTTGCTAATAATATTGTTTTATGTACTCACTCCCCTGTGTCTTACTCATGTGATGAACTCGAGTCTGATGATGGCTAGAAGTGGGGATCCAATTCAAACATCAAAGAACTTGATTGACTTGGACTTGGTGAAAGTTTCGCTTCAGGTACAATAGGCCAACTCTTAAATGCACGAGTGGGACCACGTAGAGAATTTGGGCGCAGGTTGCTCGCGTACACAGTAACAGTTGTTTACATACGCGGATCAAGACGCAAGTTCCAAAAACCCTTTTCGAAGAAAAAGGTCAAAAAACTTGAGAAAATCGACAAAAATCCCGCCAATACTTCTTTTTAATATAGAAAATTTATATGGAGTGTGGTGACTGGAAAAACCCGATCAAGATGATTCCAATATTGATTCAATATTGGACGACTAGAAGGGGAATTCCCGAAGTGTACGCACCACTCATCGCGCGCGCATGCAGTTTTCAATGGCAAATGCGCACTGTGTGTGGAACTGTGACTGCAGAGTGATGAACAATTCCTATTAAATTTTTTCTACAGATGCTGCAGTAAATCTCTAAATGCAGAGAAAACCAACAACTGTTAGGAAGTTTGGAGTTATATTCGCTTTAATTTCATTTTATCTTATAATAATTTGAATATATTTTAGAAATTGAGGCACAGGAAATACTATTTTTTGCATGATAAATCGAGTGCATAGCTTTAGGACCCCTTCTACATCGGGCGGCGAAATTAAGAGGTTTTAGAAAAACACGACGGGATTTTCGTATTAGTGAGTTTTGTGATATTTTCTACTTGGTTAATGATCTTTAGAATGTTTGCCACAAATTAGTGAAATATAATTTGTTGAAATATTAAAATTGGGACAGTTTTTATTGTTTGAAAACAAAGTGCGTAGCTTTAGGTCCCCCCATCATACAGCAGAGTCAGAGTCTGAGGGCGGGAGAGAAAGTTAAAAATTATTTGCTAAAATTCTCTGTATGAATAATAATCATAATACTGGATGTCCCATTTTTCGGTCAATACAAGGAAATATAGGACTCGCTTTGCAAAATATTGGACTCGTCTTCGACTCGTCCAATATTTATGCAAAGCTCGTCCAATATTTCCTTGTATTAACCTCAAGGCCATCCAATATTATATAAATATCCCGTTTCTTTTATGATTGCAGAAAGCACTTGTCTGTCACCAATCATCGCATGTGGGTTGCTTGGTGCAGCACTTCTGGTCTGCCTGCTTTACTTCATCGCAGTCTTTATCTTCAGTAGAAACTTTCCAGCGGTAAGTTTACCTGTAGTCTACAAGCTCAGACTCAAATTTGACAATCTACCCGTTATAGGCTATACCATGTATAGATTGAAGAATAGTCTCCAAACTCTGTGGCCCGTATTCCGAAGTCGGGTTCAACTTAAACTCCGGTGTAAAGTTATGGTTTAAGTATGGATAGCCAATAGTTACATAAATCACTAACAGTAGAGATATAATATTTCACCTCATTTGGCTCTCAAATCATTCATAATCGTCTAGGAAGTATAAATAGATGATTGCCTCCACCATCGATGAATCGGGAAAGAGCACAGTAGCCATACGAACCATACAAATTAATTTGAAAAAAATTGCACTTTTGGCTTCCCATAATTTTAGCACTAAGTTAGACCATGGTCTAAGTTAAATCTGATTTCAGAATATGGGCCTGTGTAAAAATGGTAGAGGAAGCCACAGTACATAGTGAATATATTCTCATTACCTCAGACACTGCATTATGCACTATGAGAATTTCGCGAAACCAAAAGGTCTGTGGCTGCAGACTATGTTACAGGGACGCTACAATATGCTTCAGACACCCCGACGAAAATGAATTCATATCGATCAAAGTTTTTACGTATAATTTCCTATCACACATCATCGGTCGGTTTGGAGTAGGTTTCATTGACTGCAGCATTGTAGCAGGTAGCAGCAAACAAACGATTGGACTTTACCTCTGTATCTTTGTGTCTCTGTCTCTTTCTCCCTCACACGTGTCTTTTTTTTCTTCCAAATTCTGTTTCTGTTTGTGGTAACTCCCGTAGGAACTCGGCAGGACAGCATTTTGCTGGTAAACGCCAAGCTGGTATAAAACCAATTACCTATGAAACATTTTACGTCTAAATGTTTAATCAGTGTTAATCAGTCATAGTGGCGGACGTTATAGACGACAGATATCACTCTCGGGCCTTTTTATCAAAGTGGAGACAATGGCAGAGTTGGGATTCGAACTCACAACCTTACGATTATGAGTCCAATGCTCTAACCACTGGACCACACGACTCAATTATCGATTGATCTTAACTCGTTTTGTCTATATTGCGTTGGTGTCTTCCCACATGGTAAAATCCGAGTTCACCTGCAACCAGTTTGTCCAGTCTATTGACAATTTAGAATATAATTGCTATTTATCCCATTTACAATTTTGTCTTATTCCTTTAAGATCTTATATGGCTTAATCATTGATAAACAGCCAATGAAGCAAATTTTAACTACAATAAGATTTTAATGGGTACTTAATCAAGTGTGGAGTACACAAAACGGCATTTAGACCTACTTAGACTAAAATGAGTTTAACCAGTGTGATACCACCGGTGTGTTGGCTCGGTTGGTAGAGCGTTCGTCTCACAACCGGGAGGTCGGGGGTTCAAACCCCGGCCACGTCAGACCAAAATACGATAACAGATGGGAGTTGATGCTACCCTGTTTGGCGTTCAATGAATAAAGGGATAGAGCCTCGTCGATCTGGAGCTGCACAGCGGCTGCCGGGCCCAGGATCAATTGGGCAAAGCAAATTTGGGGAGTATTTCATTTCATGTCTATTTCGAACAATAAAATATGAAATTTCATGGATTTTCATCAGGCTATCGGAGTAGACGAGCCGCTCGTAGACCAAGCGAATATAACCTTCTAGCTCTTTTTTTGCAGAAACTCCGTACTCGTCGCCCATCCGAGAACGAGTACGAGAACCCTTCACAACACCAGTACTCTTCCTACCTGAACTCGCTGAATACCCGGGTAGCCCTGATGAGAAGACCGGAAAGCAATAACTACAACCAACCTTACCACGTCAGGGCCAGTAGGACGTTAAGTAGGTTACCAAGAAGATCAAGGACTCAACACACGTTGCACAGGTATGAAGGGAAAAGTCGGGCCGGAACGTTCTGCTCAGACCAGGGGCCTGTAAACGAATTTTGAAGAGGGGGTGCTGTATGGAAAAAAAAAATAACGTGACAAACCAAAAACTTGTTTTCATTCCTAAATGGAACTGATTTCGGGTCAATAATATTTTACAAGCAAAAAAGCACAACAAAGGTTTCTTTCCAAAATGAAGGTCATTTTGGTAATTTCTAGATTTTACCATATACGAACCTGGCATCCAGCATTGCTACCTATGGGGTTTAATATACGCACCACTCCCAGAAAGATCTTATTGGCTTTTTATTATGGCTCACGCAGAGGTGGAGGTCGAGCCATTGTCAACTAACAATAGCTCTCCCCTCAGAAGCTTTGTTTGACCAGCGCTTTGTTTCATAAAGACTTAAAAGTATATGCGATTATGATAATCGCAGAAGCTTTGTTTGACCAGCGCTTTGTTTCATAAAGACTTAAAAGTATATGCGATTATGATAATCGCATATACTTTTAAGTCTTTATGAAACAAAGCGCTGGTCAAACAAAGCTTCTGAGGGGAGAGCTATTGTTAGTTGACAATGGCTCGACCTCCACCTCTGCGTGAGCCATAATAAAAAGCCAATAAGAATCGAGGGTTCCATAATTACAATAATTGTAATTATGGAACCCTCGATTTTTGATTGGCTGCTTAGCACTGTTTCCATGGTATTTAATAATGTTAAAAGTAGCTGTAGTTCTCTTTGTGAACGAAGCGGGTCCCTCAGTGCTCTGATCCCACTGGACAGGTATGCAGATGGAATATTGTTCAAAAGATTATTTTCCTAAAAAGCTAAGTGTATCTACATCAGAAACAGTTATCATGCTTTTAATCCAAGACCAAAGCTCAGAAATGTTGCATGGAAAATGAGATAACTAAATTTTATCAGCCAGCTCTCATGTACTTTTACAAATGAGCAGATGAACAAAATTATGTTATTTGTGTGCACACATAGATTATTTTTCGTATTTTTCAATTTTCACAGGACGCAGAGTGAATCGGTGATTTATTACAACCTATCAGACTGACAATACTGACGATCTTCAAGTTAAAAAGGAGTTCATTTGCAGTACACCCTATATTATGTATGTAGGTTTGCGTTCATGGGAATCTAGTGGAGTTGTCTTCAAGTCCTTAACATCACATTCAACTGGGTTCGAGTCCTAGCAGAAATCGATGATTAACTTTAAATTTCCCAGAAGCGATCAAGAAGGATAATTCGTCCGCACGCATCACTAAGAATGCTAAGTGAATTGATGAATGCTGCTTGGATAATCATCCAATGTCTATTGTCCTGATTGTCGTGAGAACTGCTTATGATCATAGCAATTTAATTCAACATGATAGATCGAGTATATTTGAGTGTCCGTCTTTGAATCCTTTGAGTTGACATTTTCTTTGGACGAAATGTATCATAATTTTACTGTAATACATGTCTATTAACAGAGTAACTGCAAACACAATAAGTGTTACATTCTTTGCCGATTGAATATTGCATGTAGGCCAAGGAATACCTTCACATGCAATAGGCATGAGCTGGAAAACATATATCTTCGCGACTCTAGCTATCTACATATAGGTCTGTTTAATGAAGAAATTCATGTCAAAATTTATTAAGTAGAACGGTAGGTGGAGAGGGAGAGAGTATTCTTATTGATGCTTATGCTCGATTGAAATGAACCGGCTGTAAGAGGTGCGTCAGCAAGAAGAATGATAACATAAAGATAATAACAAGAAGAAACATTCACCGTTCTTTCTCCCTTTCGTACTATTTTGATAATTTCTATCATCGAGACCGGTGCAGCGTCATAGTTGTCAGTGGTAATACATATATTTCTTTAGTATTGAAAAACTACTACCACAAATGGAAAAACGATTAAATGTTGTTTTTTCTGAATACACCTTTTGTCTCTGCTTTTCGTTTTCGATGAAGTAGGCAGACATTCATGTTCCATCTTTATTTTGTAGGTTTGTTTTACCTACGCGAGCGAGGAAAAGACCAGGTGGGTGTTTCATAAAGCTGTTCGTAAGTTAAGAGCGACTTTAAGAACGACTGGTGATCCTTTCTTGTGGTAAATGGTATATACATTGGCGATGGTTAAGCGCGTAAGAAAGGTTCACCAGTCGTTCTTAAAGTCGCTCTTATCTTACGAACAGCTTTATGAAACGGCCCCCGGAATATTGTAAAAGAGGTAGGCATCCCCAGGCCTTTAGAAATGGAAGATTTACATTCTGTAAATATTATTCCAAGGTTGCCACTGGGATGCAAAGCGTTCAATTCTCTGGCATTCAAACAATAAGTTGTATAAACTTTTTGTACGGCTTTCGAAATTAGTATTAAAAAATCTAGGAAGATAATGACTGGAAAAACGATAGCACGACAGCATAAATAATTTGCAATGAATGTATATTTTCGATATCAATGTACATCGACGTAAAATACAATATCTCATTCACATAAAAATCTATCTAGAATTTCATTCAGAAATTCTTTACTTTATGTACAAATATACGATACAATAACGCGGTCTCTTAAAAATGAGAGTTTCATTCATACCATCTAGTAATAGTCAATTGTTTTTTTTTTATAGCATTACATCTTCTGTTATTATTTAAAACGAATAAAAGTTAACACTTGTTAAATTCTGTTTGGAAGTTATATACTCGGTACCTGATACTGATTATCGGCATTTTGGGTGCTAAAAATTTATTTACAGGTTGTAGCACGTCGTGGCCATACCTTTCAACAATAGTGCTCCTTTATGACCTAATAGTGCTGAATTTAGCACTTAATTACAACATTAATACAATTCTAAATTGGACCTGTAACCTGCTCAAAATCCACTCTGTTGAGTGTTAAAGGCGCCTTTTCCAGAAATGTTCAAGGAAATTACGAATTGAGAACAAAAATGTTTTAAGGTTACTTTTAAAGTTTTAGAAGTTAAACATGTTTTAATGTCTCCAGAAAGGCTGTTCTTAGAGAATGACTGTACAAAGATCTTTCCACATATTTGTGAAAATTCGGGTGAAACAAGAGAAATACAGCTAGAGGAAGGTAATGATCTTGAAGGGGTGTAGCTTTTAGTTAATAAAATTAGGCACGTAATTCGGAGAAGAACCATGCAACCATGATGAACCATGAAGTTAACAAAATCTTGAAGATAATACGTTGCTTTACAGGGAGCCAGTGTAAAGATATATTGTAGCCAATTATTGTATACCTAAGGTACCTTGAAAAGAACAAAATCACTATACATGAAATAAAATAAACAATACCTTGTACGATACTGGTTGGATTTTTAAAACCAAGTACACAGTACCAACTAGGAAGAAATGTAAATTATCTGACATTAATATCTCATAACATCTATTATCTCTCAGTTTGTTAAAGTACTGTTTACTCAGCTTCAAAATCTATAAGATCTACACACACAATACTTTCAGAAGATTGCTCCCAAACCTTCTCTGATGCTAAACTAACGCGGCAATTGAATGGCCGTACATAACGTAAAGGAGGATGTCGTATAATCATGTGGTTTGTCCTGTAAATGCTTTTTGGATGGTGGAGTGACAGAGGCGAAAGTTGAAAGAAAAGAAAGAAAGAGAGAGAGAAAAAAAGACTCGTTCGTGACGTAAGATAAAGTTCTTAAACGGATTGTAAACCTGATGAGAATTATGACTTGTCGCAGAAGAGATGAGTTCAGGTAAGTTGAGAATTCCTGTCAGCGAAGGGTTAATGAGAGGCGATGAATAGATTAGTAATTGAGAGGGCAGATGAGTTGAGATGATTTAAGGTGAGTTGAGGTGAGTTGAGGTGAGTTAGATTGATTTGAGAAGAGTTGAGATGAGCTAAGAGGAGTCAGGATGGGTTTAGTTTAGTTAAGATGAGTTGGGAAGTACTGGAGTGATGACGGACAGTCAAGCTTTCTCGGAACGTCTAGACTGGTCTTTGCATCTACTCTTCCTCGTTTATCTCCTAAATCAGACGTCCATGCCGTAATTCTTTCTTTTAAACAGACTCGAGCCTCATCGACCAACAGGCATAATCCTCGTGCCTGGTAATGTTCGAGCGTATGTCAGCACGCATTACCATGGTTACGGAGCGGAGTCCATCAATATGATTATCAGATGACACTGATTATCACTTTAAAGCGTCATTGTTTTCTTCTCACGCGCATGCCCGAACATCCGACCTAGCAGCGAGGATTTGGTTCCGAGTTTGTACATTTTGGCTTCGCGGTATAGCTCGTGGAAGAGATCTACGATTTGTTGGTAGGAGTCCGCTGCGGAGATTTCGAGGTACGAACATCCGAGGTCTTTGGCAAACTTTTCTCCTGAAATAATCGGAAAGAGGACAAGAATAGGATTATAGTGATTTTTTCAAAGCATACCACCAAGCACAACTAATGGTCCTGGCTTTAGCTTGAGCCGTTGCTTCAACGGGTCTAGGGCGCTCAATGCATGCAAGGAATTAATCCCGTCTACTCTTTGACATCCCGTTGGTTCTGCACAGCACAATGCTACATAACAATACTGGCGGGTGTTTCATAAAGCTGTTCGTAAGTTAAGAGCGACTTTAAGAACGACTGATGAGCCCGTCTTGTTGTAAATGGTATATTCATTGGCGATGGCTTAGCGCGTATAAGAAAGGATCACCAGTCGTTATTAAAGTCACTCTTAACTTACAAACAGCTTTATGAAACACCCACCTGGTCCACAATGGCTGTACTCAATATGAATGAAACCTTATTCCAACTCTAGAATGATGGAAAAATGGAAAATCGAAATATGAAATGTTTCATAAATCTAGATTGAATGTTAGCACAATTTAAGATCACTATTGCTTTATCACATGTAAGTTACTTTTTTTTCTCTTATTTTTGATGCTACTCCGACTGAGAGGAAAAGTAAAAAGGGCCGCGTTTCCAGATATACGAACCTTCTTTGGTAAAGACTTTCCTCGCGTGCATTAAATCCGATTTGTTTCCCAATACCATGAAGGCAAGTGGGGTGGATTTCCCGCTTCTAGCTTCATCCAGCTTTGGTCTCAAATCGTGAAGCGCCCTCATGCTTTTCGGATCAGTAATGGAGTACACGAGAAGAATTGCATCAGCCCAGGCAACAAGCTCGTCATTGATGGAGATCTGAAGGGGGAGTTTATCAAGAGAGAATATGAAAATGATTTTACTGCATTAAATTGTTTGATTGCAACTGATAAGACAGTCTGAGAGTGATTGGAATAAAAACAAATTCAATAAGTCAATCCACAGACTGTCGTGTTTGTCATGTATACCAATAGAATATACAAAGACATACTTGCCAACATTTGAAATCTAAAAAGAGGGACAAATTTGGCCGGGCGGCCCCCTGGACCCCCGGCCGGCCGGGGGTTCAGGGGGCCGCTTAGCTTAGGCTCCCGACTTGGTTCAGGGGCAGCGCCCCCTTGAGGCTGAAAGAAAAATAGCACTATGGAGGGCCATTAGATGCTTAAAATGATACCAGAATCACATAATATATATATTAATAGACACTCTACACACATGCCCCAGTTCTGTAGTTCAGTACCCATGATCTTGAAAATATTCTCCCGTTGATCTGTCAGAGCACTGTTGCAGTGACAAAATTTCACATGCTACCTGACCAATATTATCGTCATAAGTTTTCAGGAGTATTGGGTACAGTTTCACGGCTCCTTGATCGGTACTGCCATCTGTAGTCTGTAAGGCTGATGCTTGACTTTACTGACCAAAGCTTTCGCATAGCTGTCTGCTAGGGTACAAAGGATGTTACTTGTTTTTGTCCGAGCAGCACTGTAACCCTTAGCAATTTTGAGTCGGGGAAACATTTGTCTGTTATTCTGAACAAATCACCACCAGCATGGACCATGGTCAGAAACATCAATTGCAATGCAGGCCTACCAACCTGTAAACATACAAAATAGGAGTGATTAATTTACAAAATAGGAGTCACAGCATATTTCCCATAGATGACTGTACATAATATATGGACAAAAAAAGGGGAATTTTCTTTCCCTATGATATAATGGATATTAAAAATTTCCAAAAAAGGAGTAACTCCTTTTAAAAAGGAGTAGTTGGCAGGCCTGGCAATGTTATGTTCCACCAAAAAATCAGTAAATCTTACCTCGGCTCCAAATATGACAGAGGTATCCTCTTTGGGCATAAAGGAAGATATTTTGGACATGCGAGTCGCATCGAGATCCGCCTTTTCATTGTCGATGTGTTTTTTCTTCTCGGCGTGCCTTCTTATTTGTTATATCATTAGCTCCTCCACTTGAGATTTTAATTTTATGTCCTGCCGGCAACACATGCAAAATGCAAATTCAACGCCTTTCGTGCTTGGCTTTATGAAATGAAATCGTTGTTTGTACTCCCCTTTAAATTTCTGCACCCTTTTCCACTCATTTTGATCAAATCCTCTCTAGTTTTGCGAAATAATCCCGTTAAATCCACGATCGTCACATACCCCGTGAACAGCTCAGCAAGCGTTAATACATGTCCCACATATAGAGATCGGTGCTGTGCATACATGCGTTGTGCACAAGTACATGGGCACTCCGCATTGCATGCAAACAAACCACGTTTTCGCAGTCTAGTCAGTCGCATGTGTACACACGGTCACACAGTGGAAAATCGACTTGGGAGAGCGATCGAAACTTGACATACCGTACACATGACCGTACATGTACCATCGGTCAGTTTCGTTGGTGGGACTGAACATTACGTGTATCGATAGCTCAAACCCGGAAGTCATAGACAATACTGTACATTTCGTAATATTGAACACGCGCAAACACTTTTTTCTCTTGTTTTCTTTGATTTTTTTTTGTCTAGGCTCAAAAATCGGAACATTCTGATTTTTCTGCTCTAAAAAATTTTAAAAACGGGACAATTCCGATAAAAACGGGACAGTTGGCAAGTATGCATATATAGCAAAAGAAGAGAAATTTCGGCATATGAATGACAACTTAAAGAGACATAGAGCTTTAAAGTGCCATCTACGTAACGAAATTGCGGGATGTAATATCTTGCTACGTCGAATTAATATCATTTTCATGTCAACATGGTGAGACCGTCTTGCTAATAAAAAGTAAAATGTCGACATGGCAAAAATATGTTATTCTGCCAAATCGACGTATAAAAAATTACATATTGAGATACATTAACCTTCTAATAGACTTATAAAAGTGATTATGTCGACATGGCAAGATAATCTCGACATGTCGATAAGTAAATGGCGCTTAAAGCTTCTGAACAATGACGGTATTCGTCTTAAAGTTCATTTTGGCGGTGGGATGGGCCTTTTGGAAGGAGGAGTGAAATGATAGTCAGGACTTTATCCTGACGTTATATCCTCTGGCGTAGATTCGAACAGCGAATCTACTGATTCAGGGCTATGGTTCAGGTGATTCTATTGTGTCATACTCCATGACTTGAAAAGCGTCATGAACACCCTTCACCATACTCACTCTGATAAAAACACATTACGACTGAAAGGAACATGGTGAAAGAACTGAGAGAGAAACACACAGTGAAAGTTTAACGAAACCCAGCAACGGAAAAAAGACAGATATTTTCAGGTTCTAATTTATTAATAAACTACACTCCCGTATTTTCTTAAATAACTTGATAACCCTATCCTATAGATTTGATACAATGCATTTTCCTTTCGTTTACAAAGCGCTGCGCACACCATTCTTCATGAAAAAATCCTTTTGAAGAGGCCTTGTTTACACGTGTGCTGTATTAAAATCACACATATCACTTCATGTATTCTTATATTGGGAATTATGCTCTATATGAAACATTAAAATAGCCATATTTGGCTGAGTTGTAAGAGATTTTGGAGCATATTCATACCTCGGGTCCAACGTCGAGAATCTCCATGGAAACGAGATCGTTGTCTATCTTTGCCTGATGGTGATATCGGCATTCTGAAAAGACATCATTAACATCTGTCATTGGGACAATGCTTTTTTTTTCAAAGTTAAATGCAGCGTCAGGAAATCTAACGAAGAGAAAGAGACAGGTTGGAGGCGGGGTGAAATTAAAAAGAAAGGGGGAGGCCATGTAATGAAAAGAAACGAAAACACAATTATTGTTAACTGTGAAAAGGGGGCGTTATCTTTAGGTCATCCCCCACACCCGCCTCTTCCCATCCGAACTCCATGGCGCGTATTTTGAAGTCGGGTTTAACTTACACTCAGGTTTAAAGTAATGGTTTAAGTATGGATAGCCAATTGTTACATAAATCACTAACGTTAGAGATATCATAAGTCAGCTCATTTTGGTTCTCAAATCATTCATAATCGTCTAGGAAGTATAAATATATGATTTTCTTCACCATCGATGAGTCAGGAAAGAGCACAGTAAACATAAGAAACATAGAACTTAATAAAAAAATAACACTTTTGGCTTCCCATAGTTTTAGCACAGGGTTAAACCATTGTCTAAGTTAAACCTGACTTGAGTTTATACGGTCCCAAGAATAAGTTATCATTTCAAGATTCAACATTATTAGAATGTATGGGAAGTAGAACTTCATTCTCCGACATTTCACCACCCCTATCACGACTCTGTACTCTTAGTACATACCCGTTCACGTACTCGAAGGTGATGTTCACGTACTCGAAGGTGATTTACACATGCAATCAGGCGACGTCTGCCCTGCTCGAGGCCGAGTTCAATGTCTATTTGGTTGACCGACCATCGCATTCACCCATAGCAAGACATCGCCGTCAATTTGTGATACCGGAAATATTACACCGAGTCCCTCAAGAGGTCTCATCAATTATCCAAGATAGTGCAACTAATTCAGGTTGCAGTAATCAGGGTGATAGGTTTGAAGGGGTGTAGTGTTATTATATGTATTGGCAGAACGAGGACTTCTCAACGGGGTGGGGGTTGGGGGGAGGGGAAAAATTTAGATCCTACAAGGCTAACAAGAATGCACTGCAGCAGTGAAGATTTGATTGTATGTGCACTGTTAGAAAAAAAAAGATTTTACAGAAAAAAAGCATTCTGTAAATTGTTAAAACAGAGCAGATTTTATAAAAAGGGGGAAATCCGTTTTATTACAATAAATTTGGAAGGTTGCATACACCAAATAGCTATTTTCTGTAATTTTATACAAACGCATGTAATATTACACAGTGCAGTAAGATTACACGTGTTCTCGAGACTCTGCTCCTCTTTTACCCCCTCTTCTGGTATTCCCATTTTTTTTATTCTGTATTGTTCTTTTCTCTCTTTCTGAACAGTAGTAAGATTTGTTTTTCGGATTGTTGGGAATTAGGTTCTTCTCTTTTATTCTCGTTTTGTTGTTTCCCTTTCTTGCTTTGGTCGTGGACTCTTTTCACACTGTAAAAGGCTGTTTAAAATCTTAACCACGTTGTTTAAGCCCGTCACTCCAACAACTACTGCTAAAACATTTTAAACAACTGTTTAAACTTTTTAAACAACTGTCTAAAATTTAAACAACTGTTTAAACTTTTTAAACAAGTTGTTTTAAAAGATTAAACAATTGAATAATTAAATAATTAAACAACTTGTTGTTAGAGTAATGGGCTTAAACAATGTGCTTTTTTGTACTGTGTTTGTGTATGAAGCTAAACTTACTGTATTTTGCAATTTTCGAATGATTAATTCCCAATATTTCTTGTGTTTACTTGCATGTATGAAAAGAAATCACTAATTTTGAATTAAAACAATAATCCTAGTTATCTTACCCGTTTCTTGGCCGTATTCTCCAATAAATCTCTTCGTCAGGTATCTCACTGTTATAGCTGTAATAAAAAATAGGAAAGATATGATAGAAAAAACGAGAATGAAGAACATTATTGATCAGCACAAGGAACATAAGATAAGTCTACAGGTTAAAAGTGTTATTGAGAAGGGTTTGCAATGGTAAACAATATTGCAAACAATTATAAAACAGATCGACATGATACAGATACAAGATAAACTAAGATTACAATCAACTTAAAGAGGATTTGACCTTTATCTATGCAATCAACACTCCTATTCATGCAGAAATGAAGAAAAAGAAAAATGATATTACGTGAGGAGTACATGTATTGAGGTTATGCAAGTACTGATGGCAACAGAATAATGTAAATTCATATTTTTGTAATTTTCCTTATGAATTCTTGAACAATAACCTTATATTCATATTGGCATATTATGTAAAATGGCAAGTAAAATTTTGAATGATTTTCAATTATTTTAATATAAATAGGCGTAGTGTGAAATTTAGTTTGCTTAAAGGACAAGTCCACTCCAACAAAAAATAGTTTTGAATAAAATGAAAAAAATCCAGCAAACATAACACTGAAAATTTCATCAAAATCGGATGTAAAATAAGAAAGTTATGACATCTTAAAGTTTCGCTTAATTTCACAAAACAGTCATGCACATCCTGGTCTGTATGCAAATGAGGATACTGATGACGTCATCCACTCACTATTTCTTTTGTATTTTATCATATGAAATGTTTTAATTTTCTTTTCATTTTAAAGTGAAACAACGATTGATTCCTCCCTGAACATGTAGAATTACCAATGTTGAATACTATGGTTTAGTCAAGTTGGTCCTTATTGTCAAATTTGTAAAAAAAGAAATATAGTATAATTAAAAAAAAAAGAAATAGTGAGTGAGGGACATGATCGACTCATTTGCATGTCACTCAATTGCGCATATCACTGTTTTGTGAAAAATAATGGAAACTTTAAAATGTCATAACTTTCTTATTTTACATCCGACTTTGATGAAATTTTTGGTGTTGTGCTAGTTTGATTTTTCTCTATTTATTAAAATCAACATTTGTCTGGGGTAGAATTGGCCTTTAAAGACGAAGCCAGGAATACATTAGGCTTATGATGTATGTAACGAATTCTAATGATGTGTCGTTTAAAGCAAAAAGCAATCTAGTTTAATACAGAAACGTAGCTCTTGGTGGGGAAGGGGGGGGGGTTAGGTATCAGGACTGCATCAGTGATTTTTGGTAAAGGCAAAAGTACCTACAACAAGTGACATCCACTGTAAAAACCGCGGTGTTAAAACTGACACCAATTGGTGTTAATGGAGGACCACACCCTGAGGTGTTAAAATTACACCCTAGAGATTAAACATAATACCAAAGAGTGTAAATGTAACAACAAATGGTGTTGTAATAACACCGATAGGTATAAAATTAACACCACAAATTTAACACCGGTGTAAAATAACTGGTGTGGTCCTCTATGTACACCGGTTAACACCACAGTTTTTTGCTGATGTGGTTTACGGTACACCATGTGTGTTATAGAAACAGTGGATAGAAGAAGAGAAGAAGGTTGACTGTCCGTCTTCAGGAGACTCCTGAAGACGGACAGTCAACCTGTCCGAAACGTCGAGTCTCTCTACTACTCATCATCTCTACTCGCCGACTCAAGCCAACATCTCATCAGCTCTACTACTCAAGCTGTTCTCACTCAACATTTCTTCTGGTTTACAGTCCTTTTCAGGACTATTTTCAAGAAAGAATACTCTACTCTCAAATCTCCACTTTCTCGCCTATCCATTTCTTCTCTTCTTCTATCCACTGTTTCTATAACACACATAGTGTACCGTAAACCACATCAGCAATTGTACATGCCACCGTGCAAACCTTCAAACAACATCTGACCACAGTTTTTGCTGTGTCATAATTTTTCTGAATTGGATAAGAGAGATGAAAATAAAGTATTTGACCCAGATCTCTCTCTTTGATACTCGTCTTTCATCTTTCCCCCTTTCTCCTTCATGATTTTTTCTTGCTTCTTGGCAGGAGAGCGGCCACTCTCCCCCTTGCTGCGCCACACCGCAGGCGTGAATATGGTGAAGGTGAGATTAATTACATATTTAAAAGCTTAGCTTGTCAAGAACAACATTTCGACGCTGTGAGGGTAACCGTTGTCTTAACGTAAAACCAGAATAGCGTGAAATGTGAAGAGTAGGCCCTACAAGAGAGAAAGAGGAAAAGACTGAGAAACAGAGAAACTAAAGGAAAATAAAGGCAAATAAACACACTTAGAGAAAGAAGAGTGAAGAAGAAATTACATTTAGGCATATCAAAGTTCTGCCTGACGAAAACAAAATTTCAACGCTTAATACGAGAATTGCGAGAATAAAGCGAAATGGGGAGGGGAGAACGAACTACAAAAAAGAAAAAACAGTCTGAGAGAGAGAAAAGGAAAATACAGAAAGGGAGAGGTGGAAAGAGAGGGGGGGGAGGAACTTGAGAGGAAATGGAACGCAGGTGATGTGAAAAACACTTCAACTTAAACCTGAAAGGTTGCTCCTAAAACCAAAATAACATTCCAATGGAGAGCTTTCTAACACATGGCGTGTGAAAGCAGGAGCCGAATCAAGCATTTGGCGCTTTGGGCTACCACGTGACCGCGAGCGACCTAAAGAACGTCATTTCACACACCTCACCTCCATGTGTGTAAACACGTGGCTTTACCATGCTCGACATTCGGAACACACACTGTGTTATACTACAGTCACTCTAACGAAACCGACTGTGCGCCAATCAAAGTTATTACGTTATTTCGAATGGCATATCCTCGGTCGGTCTGAAGTCGCTATCGTTGGTGTGGCTGCGGCATTAGTGATGGGTTCAGGACTGGAGCCGGATTCTGGGATAGGAAAGAGAAGAGAACTCAATCTAACTGGACTTCTTTACTCTCTCTCTCCCTACACACGCACTTGCACCCACATACACACAATCACGCACACACCAGCGAAATCCCATGCAGACCCACCATACAAAACTCTTCTTTGTATGTCTCTCCTTCTTTCTCCCTTCCGCTGCGATGGCCTTCCCCTTTCTATCTTTGATTAAAATCGTTTAGTGGCTGATTTCATATCTACTGGAGATAGCATTATGAATTGTTTTCTTCTCTCTCTTTCTTTGTCTGCCTGTCTTTTTCCGCCTCTCGCTTTCTCATTCATTCGTTCTCTTTATCAATGGATACCTATTTCCTACCATAAACTTTGATTAAAGTCATAGAGTCGCTTACTTCATATCTACTGAAGAAAACATCGTGCATTTTCTTATTTTTACTTGTTTTCACTCTTTCTGACTCTGATGTCTAGCTCTCTATACCCCTCTCTCTCTCTCTTTCTACATATCCACTGTAGATATCATTGTGTCTTTATCCTACAGAAACAGACTTCTTCAGAAATCTCACTGGACTCTTTGCTATTACGAACTTTACTTCACATATTCTATGGGGGTCAAAACATGTCTTAAATTGTGTATTGACACATAATTGAAAGACGCATTGTGTCTAAATGACTATAAGTGGCAAGTTATGGGTAGCCTTTTGTAATAAAACAGTAGACTAAAAATGATCGTCTTGTTTTAAAGCATGATACACGTCACTTGAGAGCTATCAAAATTCATTGTGTTTTCTAGGCCTACCATGTAATTAATCGAATCTAGAGGACCCTGTCTTTCACCCTTTTATGAGGATCTCTACATATAGATCTTGATTAACAGAATTTCCGATGTTGAAAGGCCTATATAATAAGAATCACTCTGGTTATATCTGACAATAACAATGGTCGCCTTCCTATGGATCCCCTAACCCCCCCCCCCCCAGAAAACATGATCTTATTTCTCGAAACCCGTTCCCATAACTTACAAAATCGCTGTCACGACTCATAAACACGTTGGAATGACTTATTACCAGCCGTGAAGTTAGTTAAGGGAACACATTAGTGAGGAGTGGGAACAAGAGATGTTAAAAGTGACACCCGTTAGTACCCCAGAGGACCACAGCGTGAGGTGTTAAGATTACAACATAGATTTTGAACCTAACACCAATGAGTGTAAAAGTAACAACCAAAGGGGTAGTAATAACACCCATAGGCCTTGAACAAAGACACCACAGATTTAACAGTTTACCACAGGAGTCTAGTTCTACATCAGATAACCTCTACTTTTTTAAGGAATGGCGAGGGGATGACTTAGTAAGTCACCGGAACAAGTTGTTATAGAGTTAACACACATGCCAAGTCACCGGAGTCACATTAGGCATGTTGGGGGATCCGCATACCTTCCAACTCGTATGTCCTTGTTGAGGTTTCTTCACTTTAACTCTCCTCCCGCCCTTACAGGGTGAGTGCACTTTGGTGACATACCGGCGAAGGGTGCCGAGATGGCTGTAATGTGTCTTTTCCTCAGGCAAATAATCATAATGGAATAAACTGGAGGCAATTGAGGTACTAAACCGGACATTCATGTTTGTATTAAACTACCCTGAGGGGGAAGTGTGTGATTTGCTGGGATCTATCGGAAAGGAACATAATTATCACCAGGGTCCATCCTTTCCGTGTATTATAGAAGATGAAAAAAAAACATCCATCTAAAAAGTACATTTCTTCGGAGCTGGGTGTTTATTTTCCTGCTTTTTCGTCTGTGCTGTATTCGTCATGTTCATCCTAGCGACAGTTACTCCCAAGACGAAATCTACACCATAATAAAAACAAAAGCTTATCCCCATCTTATTTCTCATAGAACTGAGATAAAAAAAAATGAAAACCTGCCACAACTATATTATTTTGTCTCGATTTTGAACTCATCTACATTTCATAACATTTCTACTTATGCGCCTTTGCATTTATTGTCCTTCAAATGGAATCTTATTTTTAAATTGGTTATAACAAGAATTATGTGACATAGACAAAACATTTACATAATCAGTGCCTGGGGCATACAATATGAGCACATTCACGCACACACTAAAAAAATAACAGATGAATAAAAATATGCTTAACCAGAACCGAGAGGACGAAGTATTTCTCATGTGTATAAATAGGGGTTATCGGCACATGACCTTCTTGATGTTCAAACGTGAGAGTGACACGAGTGAGAAAAAGAGAAGACAAATAGAAAGATTATTTGATTGCCCCATTTTTTCAATTTGATTTCTTCTGCTGATAAAGAATTCTGTGCCTTTGGCAATGAAAGACCTGTTTCCGCTCTTCACTTTGAAGATACCGTAGAGTGAATGTCTAATTAGTTCCCGACTTCTTTTTTTTTAATTGAAATTAGGTTGGGTGTTCTCCAAGTAATGAACGAGATGGATGCTACATAGAGATGTGTGAGTGTCTTAATTAGCTTCCGACTTCCTCTTTTTTGTTTGCATCATAATAGTGTTCCACAGATACTGTACCAAGCAGGGGCCGTGGATGCGCGGAGGGGGGGGGGGGTTCAGCCCCCACTTTCTTCCAAAACCGTGTACAAAAAAGTAAAAATTACCATATGATTGTGATTTTTTGCATGGTCAGCCCCCCCCCCCCCCCACTTTGAACACCGTTCCGCGGCCCCTGTCAAGTGGGTGTTTCCTAAAGCTCTTCGGAAGATACGAAACGACTCTTCGAACGACTGGTAAGCCTATCTCAGGAACTACATCAGCAGCAATGAACATCTGATGTGCATCATTTACCAAAGAGAAATGATTACTAGTTGTTTGTAAAGTCACTCGTATATCAATAATAATGATAATAATACCAACATGCTTAATGTACATAGCGCATATCACTGCCAAATGCGTCCCTATGCGCTTAATTGGATATTATTACCCTGGCTTTAGCCTCGCAGCCTTTTACAGCACGATGGCATTTCAAGGAATAAATTCCTGCCAGGTGCCCATTTACCTCACCTGGGTCGAGTGCAGCACAATGTGGATGAATTTCTTGCCAATGGAAATTACGCCATGGCTGGGATTCGAACCCACGACCCACTGTTTCAAAGTCCGATGACTAATCCACTGGGCCACAACGCTCCACATAAGAACGGCTTTATGAAACACCAACCTGACTTAGAGGATTATATCGGCTATTATCTATATATCATAAGTAGAGATTATAAATTCAGCTTCATAATCTTTTGATTTCTGTTGATGGCATCATGGAATCCCGCACATCACATCATGGGAATTTTGTGATTTACAAAATACTATTATTATTATTTGTTTTGGCGTCACCTGTGCCTGGGAGGCGAAAAGGGAACTGAATCACTATGACCCGCAGGTCTCTCCTCCCGATATAACTGATTGGGGGGAATGCAGGTGGACCACTGCACCGGGGTTTCCCCCTACTCTTATACGAATAGTGCAGTGGGTTCTTAACGTGCAAAGGGGGTGACTCTCCTCTACACGGGGCATCCTTTTAACGTCCTATCCGAGGCACGGAGTGTTTTCCATTGTAACATAGCCTGCAATCTATGAAACATGGGAGAGACGTTTACACACAACACACTGACTTCAGTCATCCGCCCGGGGTGGACTCGAACCCACGATCTTTGGTTCGACGGGCAGACGCGTTACCGACTGAGCCAACACCGCTCTCTAGAATACTAGAAACTTTAGTGTAGACAAAAATGTTTGATGACAAAGTAGGGTATGGTGATTTTGCTTTCTAAAATTCAAGGCATACTAGCCATCGCAATTGCAGCTTACGATTATTATGTACACTCTTAAAACAAATCAGTCAAATTGATTAGACCAGTAGTCAGCTGGGAGCAACTGATATGGCAATCACTGATATTTACATTTATTTATTTATTTATTTATTTATTTGTTTCTGCATGTCATGATAATTTACATAGTGTAACCATCACAAAATTGATTACATTGAATTTTACATAATAATAATGTATAATTATGATGATTAACATAACATTAACATAACTGATTATAACAAGGTTGCAGACATGCAGTGGTATGACAAAATAAGCAGATGCTTGAGCTGTTGTCAGACCTTTGAATATATGAAATGCATACATAAATATAAAAACAATACTGAAAAGTCAAAACTAATGATTACTCAAAGAAGGGAAAGAAAAAGAAAAACAAAACAAAGAAAACTAAATAAACAAATTATTATGTTCCACAACTATTTACAAATATTTACAAGGAGTGTATGAGGCGTAATAATACTTGAAATTATATCAATCCTTAAGTTTAAAATGTACAGTGCAACAAAATGTGTCTTGCTAAAGAAATTACATCTCAGAGACAAGTATGCGTTTTACCGCAATTTTGAAGGAATGCACTGATAATATATTCCTAATACTAGTAGGTATCGAATTCCAAACATCAGGTCCATAATGTCTGACAGATTTGTGAGCCAACAGTGTGCGAGGGTCTGACATATACATTTATTTTAGTCAGAAATAACTCTGTTCTAGTAAAATATGACTAGAAAAACAGTATCACCCAGCTCACCCTATTAACTAGTCATTTTTGACCGATTGGTCTTTAGAGTGTAGTGGGCCTAAACATAAGTTACATAACGTTGAAAGTTACAAACCCTTCTCGATAGAGACATAAATGGAAAATTAAACACATTGTCACCCTTTATCACCGTTAGGTGCTACCCTTTTGACAAGTATAATGAATCATAAAGCTGAAGAATGCATTGGGTAAAAGGTTAAAACAAAAAGAAATATCACTTAAGAAATCTGATTTGTACAGTTTCTGGGAAGGAAGTGCACGGTTTATTAATTGTTTCATATCTTAGGATGATAAAAGATAATGTCATTTAGAGAGAAACATCACCTAGTTCTTGGAAATCTTAATGTATTTATCGAGAAGTCTCATCCCAAGCAATCGATCTCTTCGTTTTGCTTTTGTACCATTTGGTGTGTTAAACTGTATTGTGGTGTGGAAGAGTGATGTATGGACGTGTGAGTGTGTGCGTAGGATATTGTGTGAGTGTGGGTGTGCGCGCGTGTGGATGGGTGGATGTGGTTGAAATAATAAGAATGGGGAGAATGGGAAGTAATGAGAAAGTTGTATGCATCTTTGAAACGTTTATATCGAGTGTGGGCGGGTGATATACGACTTCCGATTGAACAAAATATATACATGGATTGATTTTTAAAAAAGAGAGATGAACCAGAGAGCAGAAAGGGGGACAAAAAGACAAGAAAGGTGGAAGGATTGTGAGTTTAAGATGAATGATAATGCGTCTAGGAAAACCCGGCTTCAACCATCCATGTTGACATCCATTTTAAACCCACGCACTGACATAATACGTGTGTTTGCTGTCAGAATATCATGTCTGATGGAACGTGACGTAATGAGATTTCAGTATCGCTGCCGAGGTCATGAAGGGTCATTGCCCTGCATTGTTACGTCTTAGGCGTAAATACATCGAATTTAAGACATCTATCAAAACTGAAACAGGATTAAACCTGTCTGCTTTCATCTAGTATCTAGTTGGATAGGTTGCAGTGACCTAGATTCATTCTACTGTGCACATTGTAGTGCGTCTGTCTCTAACGTGAGCAGGCGAGTATATACTTTTGTTTTCTATGTCCAGAAATACATAACAGCCATGATCATGATACATGAAGAAACATAAAATATGTAGTCTGTATACAAATATAAAGTTATACATATATACATGTTTATATATATATATATTGTATATATATATATATATTCAAAAAGCCGTTCCACTTCGTTCCACTTTGTGCTGCACTCGACCCAGGTGATGCGAATGGATAATTAATGGGATTGATTCCTTGACTGCACTGTGAACGGTTTTGATAAAGGGGTAGCTCAAGCTAAAGCTGAGAAATAATAGTTTCGCTTTATATCATTTGGCACTCACACGCATACACGGATAAGGTTTGAGTTGTATAAGAATCCAAATTATACAGCACTGTCAACTGATCAAATTAATGAAATACAGGTAATAGCATCACATCGAACCTAACGAAGCTCGTTTTCGACACACACTATTAAGAATCTCCCCAAAAAGCTTTTAATTTGAGGTACATCACGATTACTAACTGACCGTTGTGGCGTTCGCCTGCCATCCAAGCTATACATGCATTGGAGAAATGACAAATTGATACAGAGGTTCATGGTTCAGGCCATGGTTACGTCTTTCGGACGGTGACGTTCTAGGTAGGTCCCAGTCTACGATACCGCTGCCACCCCTCCATGCCAACATAAGTAGCGCATCTAATTTTGTCTGAAGGAGAGCAGCAATAGACATTTCTACTTTGATCGATGAACAGGCTTTGTCCTACATCGTTGGAGTAAACTAAACTAATATCTGATTGATGTACGTCTGAAAAATAAAGTTCAATCATCGTCACCCTCACACACACAAATCATTCACAAACAAAAATGTTACATAATTGTCCTTTTGATAGCCATATAAGGTTTAGAGTACAGACCTGTAATTTGATCAGTTGATTGCCAAACAAATCACTTCGACATCCCCTTCATTCGAGCGCAACTAAATTAAGAGTCCTGACCTCAGTGATATTTTCTTTCGAAATTGGTCGTCTAATTGCACAGCTTAATAACTAAGCCAGGCATTATGAGAGGAGGGGAATATGATTAGAGGATACGATAGGTAGGTAACGGGGAAGTGTCCCGTCGCGTTTACAGATGGGTGATAATAGGATAATTGTTATTACTATTACATCGGTAATTTAGCTGCCCGTCATGACAAAGCATAACAAATGAGACTTTGTTAACGAACATCGGTGAATCAAAAACAACATTTTCATATTAATACATGATTCTGGACATATTTGTATTTATTTCGTTAGCTGTAAGTCTTTACAGGATGAAACTACCGCTCAGGTTCATCAATTATTGACAAAGACCTCCTTGCTGTTCTTTGTTTTGACGGGCATTTTCAATAATTCAATATAAGAAAGAAAGAAAGAAAGAAAAGAAAGAAAGAAATAAAAGAAAGAAAGAAAGAAAGAGAAAAAAAGAAAAAAGGAAAGAACGAAAAAAGGAAAAAAAGAAAAAAGAAAGAAAGAAGACTTACTAAATGAAGAACGAAGCATAAAGTAAAGTAAGGATGAAATAAAGGGGGGAAAACGTACGAAAGAAAGATCGAAAGAGAAGGGAGACATGTTATGAACCCATATTCTTATCAGATAATAATCACATTCGTGGAACAAATTACATCAGAGTGTTTTTATCATTATTCTTTCTTATTTTCTCCTTCCGGCATTTATCTTGACAAGTGCCCTGTACTATACCCCGATCTATCAGGCAGGTATTACAGTAAGTAATATCGACCTTGTTAGCGTGGATTCAGACAAGACAACTGGGCTATAACACCAACCTTGACTCGATGAGTTAGTTGTGCATGAGTGGGCATTAGTTTTCACGGTTCCCAACACACAAATCAGCCCATGGGACTAGTACCAAATATCAGTAATCATTTGTGCCAACTGGATGCATTCACGAATGTCTGTTTCGATATTACAAAATAATCGAATGAAGATATGAAAAAAGTTTGATTAGTATGTGATGTAGTGTTTGGTGCAAAAAAATGCATTTCTGTGAAACATGCGCGGCGAAGTTCACAGATCTTACCTAAGGGGGGGGGGGGCAAATTCAAATTTATTTTACTTCCATCAAACAAAAACAAATTGTATACCATATATAAACATAAATATTTGTATCCGTTACAAACAAAATTAATAATACATATGTTGTGAAAAACACTTAGACAATTTGGGCAAAACATTGTAGGTTTTAAATATGTAAACTATTTTTCAATAGAAATTAAATTAGGATGGAAATGGAGGGACCTACTAAAAAGCAATGCTTGTACAATGTGGGCCCCTCAAAAAATAGATAACACAACAAATAACAAAGTATAAATACAGATAATCAAATGAGAAAAAAATAGATAATTGAGTGGGAAATACTCACAAAATAAATACGAAGTTATCAAAAATGTATAGTTTGATAAAGGACAAAACATCCCTTCCTAAAAAAAACACCCTTCACACCCCACCCCCACCCGCCCCACCAAGAAAAAGAGAAGAAAAAAGGGGGAGAATGCCCTGAGAAGATGGATGGGTGCTGCTGTACGTAGATAGAACACATGCCGTCGTGGACTCAAGCAAACCGGATTCAATGATGTGTATAAAAAGAGAAAAATGCATAAAATAACCTGAAAAGAATATAATGCACGAAAAATGTGATTGATGCCGTGAACAAATAACCGGTAGGAAGGCAGATAAGCGGACAAGAGCGAAAGAGAAAATAGAGGAGAGGATAGACACAATAATGTATGAGGTTCAATAATGAGCACATCTGAGAAGGACTTGTGTCAGATTTTATTTTCAATAAAAAAGGATAATTATTTCATGTTTTATTTGTAGTCTTTAAAGTAATAGTGATGACTTGATAGGGGTTGACATTTTTTTTGGTTGTAATTTTTTTTCCGGTAGGAAATCCTTTATTTGGGGTTGAAGCAAAGGGTTGAAGACCTTTTTTTTTTGCTTGTCAAATTTTTTCGTGGACGAAATATCGTAAAAAAAAAATTGCCCGCGGCTTTTGGAAAATCCTGGGTACGCCGCTCGGGGAGGGGATGAGGCGGAATCGTGTTAGTTTTACTTTATTTTTAGAGAAATCATCTTATTTTTTTTGTACGTTTCTTGAGTTTCAATAAAAACAAATCTGCTATATTTTGCAACACAATAGCGTAGTTAATGGTAGTGTCATTAAAAATCTATCAAGAACACGACAATTTGAATTCAAAGGAAAAAGACAAATTGCATGGAATGTTTTCATTATCACTTCCCCTTCCAAAGTAAAAGGCCATTTTATTACAGTACTTGCTCCTTTCAGTGAACTCTACGAATTCGGGAGCTTTTTAATGGGATATATACATGCACAGTAATAAATTTTTGACTCCGATGGACATGAGAAGGTCGTTTATTTTGTCTAAATTGGGCATTTATTGAAAAGTCAGGCACCGAGGCACGTTCGATGCTTTTATCATCTTTATGGATAAATCTCAACATCCTAAGGCGAAAAACCAACCAAACAGTGAACGTTAACAGCCGTATATCGCGGTAACATTTAAGAACAAAATGCTTTAGAATGTGACCGTAGTCGACCGGCTGTCGACTAAATTTTTATCTTTTTCTTATTTTCATCTTTTGTCAGTTTCTCAAAAGCGATAATGTTAAGTTACACACATCAGTTTATTCCTTTCTTCTTTCTTTTTTCTTCCTTCTTCTTCATAGTTTTTTCCTTCACCCTCCTATCAATTTTTTTTCTTCACTATTTGTAAAATCGTACGGGCACTCCTCCCCTGCCCAACGCCCCTGATAAGAACATTCGAAGTATTCTGCATCTCTTGGTATTGGTAGCACGCAGTGTGGACAATAACATATTTCATCATGATTGCTATTAGCCAGATATCACGTAGTGCGGTAAATCTATGTTGCATGAAATTAAATCTTGCCTACAGAAACGACATCTTTCAAGAGGATGCAATCGATCTAACTTCTTCGCCAGATGTCTAAATTTCTACCCGTGACGTAACCCCCATCCTACAATATGAATGGATTGAGTTGGTAAGCTTTCAACGTGTTGTATTAATCATTCTTAATGAAGCAGTGTGAAGAAACGAAATCGTCAATTCATCTCATCATGATACTGATCAACATTGTTTTCTTTCAAATGCTTAATCTTTTTTTTTCAATTCTCCACTGACATCATACACACAATGATTCACAATCTCTTATCATTTTAGCATTCACTGTTTTTTTTCTTTAAACGTCTTGTCAGTCTCTTATCATTTTAGCATTCACTGTTTTTTTTTCTTTAAACGTCTTGTCAGTTGATTTGAATCACATGAAACGAATTGGAGGAAAATCACGGAAGGTTAACGCTGGAAATGCAACTAAAATCGAATGTAAAATAAAATGTATTCAATTAACATAATTGTGCTTGCACAGAGGGTGTGGATAACACTTTTTGAATCTGCAACTGCAAATTTTTTTTTCACGCGTCCAAGGAAATTACCTTTCTAATTTCAACTCAATCCAATTCATTTCCTAACTTAAGGTGGAAAGTCGAGAATATTGATTTATTTTTCTGCCTCATAGCGAGAATATTCCACAGGGAAATAAGGTGGCAAGCTTTATCGAACCAGGGAGACTAAATTCTGGGCGAATTGAATTCGGGATATTTGCAGGAGGAAATTGGCACTTCTAATAGTGACAGTCATGTAACTGTAACTGTATTCTGTATATGCTTTCGAAATCCCCAAAGAAGAGGATAAAAGTTCATTTAACTCCCAATCTGCATTTTCTATCCCAGAAAAAAAAACCGCCTATCAAAGAAATATTTTCTTTTTGTGAAAGGAAACATCTGTCACATATTACAAAAGAAAATCACATAAAATGTATTATTTACATTTGTTATATGTATTATCATGTTTATTTGAAAAATAGATTGGTAATGACAATGACGTAACATTTTTAGCAATAAAACCAGGTTCTGAGCCGGCAACAGTTTCCATGTTTACACCAATAAATAATTTCTACATCAAAATAATTTAGTATGTATCTTTAATGTGCATATGCTCAGCATTATTAAGCAATTTCAATTCATTATAGATTCTTGCACGTTTATGATTCAGAAATTTCTTATTCCTGTTTCTCAGGGTTGTAATAAAAAACGTTTTTTATTGTTTTAAATCGTTTTAAAACGTTTTTTTTCAATGAATGATGCAATTTTCTGTAAATCAATTAAACTATAGAGTCTGATAATGTTTTAATTGCATTTCTGGAGTAAGTAAGAGATGACAACAATATTTGTTGCTGAATTTCTAACGGAAAAGCGTGGTGTTGAGAAAGAGTTTTTATTAGTTAGAACTTAGAAGAAAATAATACACCACGTCAGAAATAAAAGTATTTTAAAAAATATTAAAAATCACATCCATGCAAATTTACAACACAGAAGCCTATGCGGTATTTTAAAACATTTTTTTGTAAAAAAAAACCGGGCGTTTTAAAACGCGTTTTAAAACATGCCAACCCTGCTGGTTCTGCTGATATTCTTATCGTTATTGTTACTTATATTAGACTGAGAGGTGAGGTGAGAAAAAAAGAGGAGAGTGTGAAAATGTAACTCTATAATATCTCTGTAGCCCATACTAATATTACAAAACTGATGTCACGTTTAAATTGCCTTGCCCCTCGGTCACACCCCCATGGCGCCGTCCCTGTATGTCTTCATCTTTTAATGTTAATACATACAATTGTTTTCATCTATCAATAACCTGAATTTCTTCAAGAACCAACAAGATATCTTACCCCAAATCATTTGATTCCACCGCGACCAGTGACTTTCAAAAGCTTGGCGTTGGATTCACTCTCTCATCACCACTAACACTTCAAGTATCTTCGGGGTCAGAGATAATTACCCTCTTCAACTTCGGAGTGCATAGCTATCAATAGGTATCCGTACTTATCGCAAGCCCTTGTCTTTCAAATTGAAGGCATCTGAGGTTAAGTCCGTTCTTAGTAACGCTATATGTGAACGGAATTTTGAAAAAGGGGCGAACCTTAGCGGGCTGAATGTAATTTACATTGCCCAAAACTTTGTACGAGATAACTCTCTTCGATATTTTATTTATTTATTATTTTTTTGTTGGGGGGGGGGCGTCGGGACAGATCCCATCTACACGGGACCGTAGCCCATGGTTACACATCTTTAACTAGAACAAGAGCGATGATCTCAATTTAAATTCCTACTTGACTGTCTTAACTGATTAATGACCTATTCTAAAAATTGAAGATCATTACAAAATAGCAAACTATTACGGTTGGTTGGGAATTTAACATCCAATGTTCAGAGAAATTCATTGTGCATATCAGATACTCTACATCGTTACTAAACTAAATAATATAGACGCTAATTTTCTGACATTTTCATAACGTTTCCGATACCTCAGAGAATAAAAAAAGTAACTTACCATAAACACATAATATGAATTTACAATGCCAATCCAAGGCATCTCAATAATACTACTAAGTGTAGGAGTTATCTCACCTGGAAGTAAAAGTGTGAAAAAAATATGAAATAAAGTTACGATAAAGAGTGGGCCTGAACGATACCTAGATAAATGCTTAAAAAAGAACATTTGTAGTGACACGCCAACATTGATCAAATTATGCAGTTTCAAAATTATCTCTTGATTTTATTCAAATCGCTCGAAAAGGACGTTTTCCAATTAACTTTAGTCTCGCATATTGCCATTGGCAAAGACCCTTCTGGCAATCTTTACGAAAAATATCACAGAAAATGAAAAAAATCCTAAATATAATGGCTTACATTGCTTCAAAAGAACAATTTCTTACTTGCATCCCCTTCCCCCTTGTAACTTCCTTCTGAAATGACGTAGGCATGAACACCCTCCGGCGACATAGCTTTCAAAAGATTTAGAATGCTAAAAGGCCCACAACAAGCAGGCGATTGTTCCGTCCCGCCTGCGCTATACCTATATCTAAGAAAGATATGAACAAATTGCTTCCAAAACTCATGCACTAGTCTCTACATACAGACCGTGACCAAACACTGTAGTATACATTGTTTACACGAGGAGGCTGGGCCAGCTGCACAAGGTTCGTTAACATTATGGTGGCTCTTGATATTTTTTCGCGTGGTAAAAAACCCCCAACAACTCACACTGCTAGACTAGGATCAAGACTTTGATGCATTTCACTATTTGAGGTCTAAATTCAAGTCTGTTCATAAAGACTACCTATCAGTGTCTGGATAAGATGGTACATGGGCTTAGGATAAGTGCACGTACGTCCCACACTCATGATAAATTAGGGACTTTGTTAGTATTGTAAGGTACATTCGCGAGGGTAATTAAACCACCCCCTTCTCTCATACGTGCAAACGCGCATCCACCCACTCTAAAGGGTTCACATTTTTCTCATCACATTACATAAATCATATTTATTAATTGGCCTCATTTTAAAGATATGATACTAACATACATGTAGAATAGATAAGGAAACGTGATAGCTCAGTTGTAGAGAGGGTGTTTCGGATTCCAGTGACCGGAGTTTGATTCCCACTTGGTGCGCTAGTGCCCTTTGGTAAGGCATTTATCCTCATTACCAGGTCCTTCGGAGAGGACCTTAAAGGTAAATCCCAGTTTTGGTAACGATGTCAAAATGAGTTCGTACAGAATCCAATGAAATGACCACCAAAGTGTCTGTTTGTATAAATAAAGAATATGTGCTAAAGGATTCTGGAAGATATTGTGTACTTGCGGACAAATTATCAAATAAGCACATGATTCGGGTCAAGCGTCGGGCACGACATTCAAAGCAATAATAATACACTGTCCCACGTGCGCTTATCTGTGTTGGTGATCTTCAGTGTGAAAATTTTTCAGCGTAGATTTCAAAATTTCACAAAGTTCAGTTTATGTGACTGTACCAGATCTAGATCCTCGATGATGATATACTGACAATTAAACCTGGTTTTACAGACTTTCTCATGAAATCAGTATTTACTGCAACTACTGCCATGGCAGTTCTCTTTAAAAGCCGTCGGTCCCATTGTTGCTTGCTTACCAGCATTCATGCTTTCTTAAAATGGGTAAAAAAAATCGCCATCACCACCATGGAATTGTGTAATTTCAAATCCGGAATTGCTTTTCTTCCTAAGGCCTATTGGTACATCAACGTATTGTCAAGTAAAAAAAAACATAATCAAATGTTTAGAACATTATTGTAGATAGGCCTACATAAATGTCTACGCTTGGATCAAGCAAAACAATATAAAGCAGAGGCGTCGATTATGGGGGGGGGGCGATCGCCCCACCAATGAAAATATCCCCTTTTTCATATCGAAATATCAAACTTTTCAGCTCGCGCTTTGCGCTCGCATTAATCTGCTGGTGAGATATATATATATATATATATATATATATATATATATATATATATATATATACATATATACACACACACACATATATATATATATATATATATATATATATATATATATAATATATATATATATATATATATATATGTACACATATATATAGGCATATGTGTGTGTGTGTAAGTTTGTTTGTTTGTTTTGTGTGATCGAGCGCCTTTGGAAAATTGATTCATGATTTTGCCCCCCCCCCAATCTGAAAAATGGATCGACGCCCCTGATATAAAGTATAAGCTAAGGCATTTTTAACAACATTATTTAGGGAAGGACGTCGAGGGTGGATTTTTTTTTTCTTCCTAAATTGCCGAACTTTCCTTTCATTATATAGTACAATTACGTTTTTCTATTAGACACTTGTCGACTACAAAAACGCACTCTGCGTGTCTTTTGATTTTCTTTTTAAAATTCAACTTGATATCAAAGCACTGAACCACTTGATGAAAACATTAACAAAATACCAATGCACCATAATGAATTAAAAAAAATCGTTGTTGGAAACCAAATCCATAAATGACCTGGAAACTTGACATAATAGAAATCATTTTATCATATTTTCATAATTCAATGAAACGGCACTTTTTGACAGTAAAAAAGTACAATAATGAATATAATGTGTAATTAATATTATATACAGAATATAATTACTAATTATATTCTGTGAAATAATTCACTCTGCGCCTCTGAATAGGAAACTATATACAAGGCGCACTCTAAATGCTATATATTATTATCATTATTATAAATGTTCAGTGAGAAAAAAAGGAATTGATTCTTTTTTTAATTAGCAATTTAAAAAGAACGAATCCGACTAAGCGAAGAAAAAAATTTAACTGTATCTTAATTAGACATTTTTTTTTACTTATAATACCTATATTACGATTTATTATCTGCATTATATAATGTGAAGTGTTCAATGCATTTACATATTTGTTAGTCCCGGGCCCCGCTTTACAAAGAGTTGCGGTTGAACCAATCAATCACAACTATGGACGGCCAGCAAGGTCAACATCTCTTATGCATGTTTATTCAAAATATTTTCCAACTATGATGTATATTCATGCATTCATTGTTTTCTTGAAAATTCACTGTGCATCTTTTTGTTTACGAAGGACAATTGTGCAAATTTCCTGTACAAAAAATTATGACATTGATGGATTTCCACAGAGTTACGATTGATTGGATAAATTGTAAGTTTTTGTAAGACGGGGCCCAGGTTATAACAAGATATATTTCGAAGGGGTTTATACAGTCGTGTGTCAGTGGGGCTTACACTGTGTAAGCATTGGCATGATTTGGAAGACAAATTGCGTGCTCGAGACTTCGCTCATCCCATGGAACTTGTCAAGAAAGTTTCGCCTGTGAGTGATGGGGATAGACAAAGATAGCTGCGTGCACTTGTGGTAAATATTTGTAATTGTTTTCGCAATTTATATTTATACCAAATGTCATCAGTCCCATCACGACTCTGCTGAATGGGGTGCCTGGGATCGCATGTTCAGTGTGGACTGGTAAAAAGTGCTCCCACAGAAAATTTACGGAATGGTAAATCATTTCCCAATAACCATGTTCATATTTGAATTATAAGTTTTTGAATATTCATTGATAAGGCACAACATTGTCACTATACCCATATAGTTGATGACTTTGAATTCTTTAACTAGCGTAATTTAGGACTAGATGTATTGTAAGTAAATTGATCATCATTAAATTCGGGTTTATGTTATCCAGTTGTATCTGCCTTATGTTATTACTTGTAAAGCACATTGAAATATTGATGCAATGCGTTATATGAATTCAAATTTCAATTATTTCTTTATTCATTTTATAATGAATACATAATGAAATAAAACGTACACATTATGCGTGTGTTTGTAGCTGTATGTGTGTAGGGCGCACACTTGTGTGTGTGTGTGTGTAATGATTTCATCATATCGATATATATGCACGTTCGTAAAGTTTAAAGAATCCTCGATTCCCTTTCGGAAGGGGAGAGAAAAACCATATAAAAATGGTGGTATACAACTACAAGTAATGGAGGTACCTTAACTTACTTTGATCGTGCAAATATTCTGTTATGTTTGTTTGGTGATGATGGAGAAGTAAGTGTGTGTGTTTGTGTAACAACTTTACGATGAATGTGGGTGGGGTCGTCAGCTATCTCAATAAGAACAGAAAGTACCGATATGAGAAGAGATCAATCGGCGACATCTTATTTATTGTTGTGCGTCTAAATAACTGTCCATCAGCAGATAATAATAATAATAATATGCAACATTTATATAGCGCTTAATACAAATGTTTCTAAGCGCTGCACACTATTACCCCGGCTTTAGCACGGCTATACTCTGATCGGGCGCATCGAGCATTCAAGGAATTCCTTCCTACCGGGTACCCATTTACTACACCTGGGTCGAGAGTGGCAAATGTAGATAAACGCCTTGCCAAAGGACGCTAGTGCTGCGGTGGGATTTGAACTCCGGACCTTGTGGTTCACAGTCCGGAGACTTATCCACTGAGCCACAACACCTCTGGTGTGAGGTTGAATTGGAATTACTCCGTATTCGCCAAAATCGCCAAAATATTTCGTGATATTTCAAGATTGAGACGGTTCATTTCACATACAGTACACTATTGAGTGATTTTAACGATTTCATATAAACGTACATGTAATTATATTCTGAACACTGTCTGTTTTCGACCGATAGTTGACCGAAATTCATAAAAATCCTGAAATTCATGACTTTGCCTCGGAGGGGAGGCAATTAAATGTCATCATCCTCTTGCCATTGGGTGTGTTTACAAGAAGCTTTGTTATCATTACTCTGTGGATAAACACTGCCATGACATTAATCACGTCAGCTTCTTCAAGATTCTTTGGTAAAATGGACAGCCGGGAAGGTACGAATTGAGGGATGCAAGTAAGGATGGCTTGCAGGATGGGGAACAGTTTTCCTGAGGGGGTTTTCCGTCATAGGTCCACGATTTATACTTTGCCTACGAGCATGACAAGGAGATGGTCTACTTCTTATAATAACGATAATAATAGTAACAATAATAGGTCGGCCGTGATCACCTTCGCCTAATATATTCATTAAATCGTACATTAGCTAGTGACAGAACTTTTACGGCGTCGGCTTCAAAATCCTGAAACGACATGCCACTAATATTAAATTAGACAGTCTCCATCATTAGCAATTTTCAAAAAGTCATTAAAAACTCATCTCTTTTATACTTTGTAGTTTTTAAAATATTACATTTAATTAATTCCTTGTATGCGCTTTGGGCCTAATGGGAAAAGCGCAGTACGAATAATAAGTAATAATAATAATAATAATAACAATAGCTGGATTTATAAAGCGCTTTTTGCCAGAGATACAAAGCCCTGCTGTTATCACCCCGGCTTTGGCTCGAGCTACCATCACCGGCGCTCAGTGCTTGCAAGGAATTACTCCTGCTGGGTACCCATTTACCTCACCTGGGTCGATGGAGCACAGTGTGGATAGATTTCTTGCCGAAGGAAAACACGCCATGACTGGGATTTGAACCCACGACTCTCTAGCTGTTTCAAAGGTGAGAGTCAGAACCACTAGACTACGACGCACCCAATAAGATTATTAGGTAGTCTTATACATGTACCACATGCTATTTGAAAAGTAAAACGGTCGAAAAGGGTATATCACCCTTTAAAATGGCTGAGGAGTAACAATGTTTTTAATAAGGGTGTAAACACTGTCACCCCTCGTATCGGCCTTTTCCACGCTCATCATATTTTGTGTTTTGTTAGTGAGGACTATACAGTGCGTATCAAAAAAAAGTTTACACTTTGAGAAAGCCCTGGGAATTGAAAAATATACAACATGTGTGTAATTCATTCACATATAATCTTGGGTTAGGTCTCATCCATCGAATGAAAGTAAAAATTTTGACAGAATGTTACACTTGAGAGAGCATTATCCATTTTTGTAAAGTGGGTTTTCATTTCATTTTTCATTTAATACTTGTTTCTCCACACTTTCTCCAAGCTTGACAATGATTAACAAAATGAAAATCAAGCCTAAGCCATTTATCACAGCTCAGTGTAAAGCAAATATCGTCACGATGCATGGTCTCAGTGTGTGTGGGAGTGTGGTGGGGCGCAATGCACTCTTTAAAGTGTTTTGGGCAAGGAAACAAGTTTAAAAAGGTAAAAGATATCTTCAAATCAATTTTACTACCTAAATTCCACATGTTCTTCATGATTAAGGTCTACATTTATTCGCATAACTATTTCAAAGTTCTGCGCAAATCATTTTTCACTAACTTTTTAAAAGTAAGTGGTGCTCACTCAAGCGGAAATATTTTTCGACAGTTATATCGTCATTTGCTTAAATGGATCTGTACAAATGTTAAAATGTGGAAAAATCCTCAGGATATTACAAATGTATAATTTTACAGTATTTTTTCTAAGTGTAAACTTTTTTTTCGATACGCACTGT
This sequence comes from Lytechinus variegatus, assembly GCF_018143015.1. Lineage (NCBI taxonomy): Eukaryota > Metazoa > Echinodermata > Echinoidea > Temnopleuroida > Toxopneustidae > Lytechinus > Lytechinus variegatus. The sequence goes on along the minus strand of NC_054758.1, from coordinate 7,450,364 downwards.
AGTTACACCCATTCGGTCTACTCTCAATTTGGTCTTACCGTTTACTAAAATGTCATATGGTTATAGACCTAATGATTTGGCTTAAATGTTTAAGAGGGATACTTAATCTAAGAGCAATACGAAATGAATGAAAAGACGGCGTGAAATTTAAATTTTATCTAACCATAATTTAGTTTTGCAAATTTGCAAATTTTCTTATTTTTGTTTCACCTATTTATTCATTTATTCTCTATTTATCTTTTTCATATTAAAAGCAATGTTCCGGACGTTTCAACAGCAAATTCGAAATTCGTTAGCGTTCCACACCCACCTCTCCTTCACACACACCCACACACACCCACCCCTTCATCCCTCTCTATCGTCGTTCTCTCTCTCCTTTTCTCTCTCCTTCTCACACCCTCTTCAAATTTATCTGGAGGTTTCAATAAACAATATACCTTAAAATTTATATCAGTGACTTTTCCGTGGGAGGGATGTACGGCGAACTCACAGAGAAATATCGTAAATTCTCGCGCTCGATAAAATTAGTCTAGACGAGATGTTTACGACCATCTTAAATCTGTCACCATCTTGGATTTAAGTGATCAAGAATGATCTTCATTTACTTGAATGTTTACTTTGTTTATTGGATTCCGTCTGTTGGTACAATTGGAAATCACTGATTCCTGACTCTGACAAGATGCACATGTCCTGAAAATTGTAACTCATTTACCAATATTTTCAGAAAAGAAAAAGAACAAAAATCAACTTATTGAGCCATGCATGCTTCCACGTAAAGAAAAATAAATACATGTAATTTGAAATGAACGCTGGAAATTCCCGAATTTTGCATCAGGAGTCCGAATCAACTTCTCCAACACTTTGATGTTTATCAGTAATATCGAGTTGAATTCCTTCAATCTTTGAAATTAAAATCATATTAGTTTCCCAGTATCTGAATGATATTTCTCAAGATTGACTAAACATAAAGGGTCTAGAACTTAAGTACTTGAAAGCCTGCTTTCCCATTACAAGAGAGGCTCTTCAGCTGAACCTAAACTGCTAATTCCGTGCATTACTTGCAAACATTTATGTGAAAACACCTGGTGTTTTACAAAGCAGTGATCATTCATTGCCTTATTTTTTTTCTGAGCGAATCAGATGCAAGGATTTCAGTAGATTACAACTGTTGTCAGTGAAAATTACTTTTTTGTGTCTCTCGGGGGAGGTAGAGATATGTAGAGCGAAACTGATCGAATGGCATAAAATGAGCCATGCGTGCAAGTTTTTGAAATAAAAGAAAATGATGATAGAGAACGCTGACAACATAGGAATTCCATTCATTCATAATATACCCATCTTCAATTTCGACGGTGTCGTTAAAGAAAATGTCACAGAAGAAAATAATTGGAGTATTTTCACAGCCAGGCATGAAATTGTGCGATATCCCTGCATCGCACATTAATGGAAAAACTTAACATTGGGCATGAATAGGCGGGAAACATTGAGACTCATTCACCCAAATTGGTCTGACATTTCACGCAACGATTGTTGCTAGCTGAGATAACCATTGACGGCTTTTCCGTCCGTCCCGCATGTAGAGTTAGGCTTTGAAAAATCTTATATTAGGCTACTGAACCAAACCTACAATAATGCTTATTTTAGAAAGTTACCCAGAGAGGAATCATTTTAAACCAATATTTTGTTAAGTAACATTTCAAGTTCGTCTAATAATTATTGTATTAAGCGCTATATAAAAAATGGAATACTATTATTATAAAAAAGTAACGTAGTTTTAGTTCGGGATAAAGACGAAAGATTAAAAATATATAATATATATAATAGTGCATTCTCTTTTTGGTATAGCATCATTTTATCAAACATGCATTTTCATACGTTGACAGTATCACAGAAATTTATAGTGAAATCATTAAAGGAATGGTTCGGGCTGGAAATATTTATATCTTAATACTTAAAGTGCAATTCACTGAGCGAAAATGCCAAAAAATTCATCGAAATCGGATAACACTAATAAAGTCATTGAAGTTTAAAGTTTGGCAATATTTTATGAAAACAGTCGTCATGAATATTTATTAGGTGGGCTGATGATGTCACATCTCCACTTTCAGTTTTCTTATGTTATTACATAAAATCATATTCTTTTTCATTATTTCATACTTGTGTGAATAATATGTCTCCCTTATAATGAAATAATTTGCAGCAATAAATATATAATGCACTAAATCAGTTGTCAATCCTTGTTCTTGTTCTTGGAGGAAAAAAATGAATAAACCTAATTTCATACGTGACATCATCAGCCCACCTAATGAATATTCATGTCGACTATTTTAAAAAAGAATATTGCTAAACTTTAAAATTTACTTTCTTATTTGTTATCAGATTTTGATGAAATTTTCAGCATTTTACTCAGTGAATTCTACTCTATTTTTTAAGCTATAAATACTCTCAGCCCGCACCACCACTTTAAGTCCAGTATAAATATATCGTTGTGATCGCTGATGTTTTGGAAAGTTGCGACAGGGAGATTTCACAGATAGTGAAGTGATAATTTCTCCTGCACGGCTACTATAAATGATCATTTATATTTTTGGAAATTTGCCAAATGAGAAATGAGAGACGATGACAAAAAGAGAGAAAGAGACAGAGAGAGGTTTAGCATTTTGGGCATGATAATTACTACTGATCACATTGCGTGAAATATTGACTGCCTCATATAGCCTCCCAAAAATAGACCTATAACACTATCAGCTAAAAACAGAATGGGATTAAAAAACAAATCCTAGGGATGTACTTCGAAATTTTTCACAGTCATTCGGAGAGAAATATGTAAGTTGAATCGACACCAACAGTGTCGAAATATCACCTACTAAAGTGTAAAAATAACACTTAAAAGTGCTAGATTCATATTCTAACACCTTTCCAGTACAGTTTCATGGTGTTAAATCTGACCACATTTCTTTTTGTTTTTAATTTAAGCAACATTACACTGTGCCCGAGTGCAATATTACTCCTGCAGAGTCAAATTTGATTCGAAATGGAGCCAAATGGGAGTCAAATGTGGCACAGGTGAATCTGACTCAGAATGGTTCGGCATCAGCTGAAAATTACTCAAATCCGAGTCAAATTAATGCGGAACGAGTCACTTTGACTCCTCGAAAATAAGAGTGAGCGTTAAAGGGCAACATGAGGTACCCCTCTCTGAGAGATACTCTTTCAGATTACCAGGGGGGGGGGCTCACATAAAATGGAAGTATGGGTACGTGCGGCCCTTAAGAACCACTTTTCACCACTTAGCAGCAGTTCCGGAGGTATCATTGTCATCCCTTTTCACTGACCCCCCCCCCCTCATTTCTAAACCCCTAGCATCGTGCGTCAGCTCTTGAACATGGTAAAGCCCCAAATTCCATGTTGAACTCCAGTTTCCAAGCATCCCCATTTGCAGAGAGACATCAAGTTCTTTAAGAACTTAAAAGAACATCAAGTTCTGCTAAGCCCCTAATTTAATAGCAACTTTAGTTTTTAAGAAACCATGGTTTCAGATTTTTGGCCTGCACACCCATATCCTTTCCAAATCGAAGTGCCTTCCCCTCCCCGGATTACCCCCGGCATCTTCCTCCTTAGGGGGTGTTAAATAGATGAGGTGCGTTGCTATGAGGGGTTGCTAGGGATTTACATAGTGAGATGCCAGATGATGAAACCAATGAAGACTAAAGACCCATTGATGATTGAAGGGATTCGAGTATCACGCGAGCGAACAGGGGTTAGCCTGCATGGACCCAAGAGAAAGTTTGTTTACAGGAACCAAACCATATCTATCTATATATCTATCTATCTCTCTATCTATCTATCTATATATCTATCTATCTATCTACATATCTATCTATCTATTTATCTATCTACATATCTATCTATCTATCTATCAAGTTTGAGTACAATATAGACATGATATGATACAGCCGAAATGTTATCATTTTTTATAAACGTTTTCTGATTCACATTCAAGAAATCAAAGAATTAATGGTGTATAGATTTCGACATAAAGCAAGTTAGTTATTGAGACACGCTTTGTTATTTTGGAAGGACTATCTTATCTAAATATTATGTACACAAAAAACGTGATGTGAACATGTGTACAAAGAGAACCACATCGTTCATTTTATTCAGGTGTTTAATTTACAGTGTTAGTTTAACAGCTAGCGGGTGTTACTCAAGATTTCTGATTGTTACTTTAACACTTTTTGGTGTTGTGTTCAATTACTAGTGTTTGCTTTTAGCACCTCAGTATGTGGTCATCTAAAGACGCACTGTTGTCAGTTTTGACACCCCACAGTTAAGTTTCTACAATATATGAAGTACAGTGTTAGACATAGGATCAGAGTTCATTAGTGCACTATATAGGCAAACTTTGATTCATTTTTTTAGGTAACAAAAATTATTGCAAAATGTGTTATTGAAAATTTCGAAAAAACTTTCCCTTCTACAACTTTTTGTTAAACAAAGAAAAAAGTCATCGCGAGAAAGGGGTTGTATAAGGAAAAGTGGGAAATAGAGGGGGAGGGGAATCGTATAAGGAGATATCAACAGGAAATTCCAATGGGGATATAAAAAAGACAGCATTGGAAGGCATGCGGACCAATAAACGAACAGCTTTATTAAATTCTAGAACCGACAAAAATGTTGTTCTTACCTGTTTTACCCACTCCTCTTATGCCCGTAATCACCACTTTGAAGTCCGTCTGCCCCGTCGACTTCTTCCGCCTGCCGAACGGGCTGGCATTTGTCATCATATCGTTACTCTCCTCTCGGACACTAGAAATCCTCAAAATCAAATTTCACCAGTTTGATTCCACAATAATGGAAATGCGATACACTTAACAACGATGTAATAGTTTACTCGTCAGCTTATCCACGCTTTTCCATGATCATGCTTGGCTAATGTAGCATATCAAATCTAAATAAGATGTAGACATAGAGAACCGGTTGTTATAACAAACTATCCGCACACCTTACATCATAGCATCTCAATGCAAGAGAAAGCAAGTTATGCGTTAGTATTTGGCGCTTCCCTCGGTACGACCACACGCCAGCTGGTATCGCGTTCTACTGAGTTGCGTCTTGATCATACATGTAGGTCTTGATATGAAAATTAAATTGCTCTCCTCATCGCGGTGCTGCTCGTTTTGAGCAGCGCCGTTTTCAGGACTACAGAAGCTTTAAAGTGTCATCTATTCTTGACGAGAGGGCGTGATATTTTTACTACAGCCATGTTGACATACTGGCCGTATAATGTCGACATGGTGAGATACGTAATATTTCCAAGTCGACTTATATTTCGTCATCGCGAGATACTCTGGTGAGTTCTTGCATTGCGATGCAGGAACAGATTAATAAACACGGTAAATGTATTGATAGTACCACTCAATAGCTGGGAGGTCTTTTTAAAGGAAACCAAAACCCAAGAAGAGAAGCAATCTTATAGGAAAGAGTAAAATGAGAGGTCAAATTAAAAAAAATCGGTTATGAAATAAGCAAGTTATGGACGATTACAAAGTCTTGTTGTTCTTACTATGTGGATCCTCAAATTGGCAAACGTGCTTCAAAATGGCTAATTTTGTGGACAACTCTCCAATTGTTTTGTACACATATTTTGAGATTTTCCCCTTTATTTTACATATTTCACATTATCTGCTCCTGACCTTGACGTATATGGTGTGGATTATATTTTTCCATGACATATGTTGTGCTCAGAAGGAGGCAAGATGCAATTTGAAAGATAATGAGGGAAATATGAAAATTTGTGTACAAAACAAATGGAGAGTTGTCCACAAAATCAGCCATTTTGAAGCACGTTTGCCAATTTGAGGATGCCCATAGAAAGTACAAGAGTTTTCAAACTCCCATAACTTGCTTATTTCATAACCGATTTTTATGGAACTTTTTTTGAATTGTTCCTCTCAATTTACTCTTTCCAATAAGATTGCTTCTCTTCTTGGGTTTTGGTTTCCTTTAAAAATACTGGTGAACCGGAACAGCAGTTTCGCCCTAAGTTTCGAAGCTGACGAAATCTGCGAATATAAAATTATGTCCCTTTTCTAGAGTCCGGGACGAAACTACTTTTGATTCACCAATTTTAGAAAGAAAATTCTTGATTGATCATTGTCTTTAAGGGCATTTGACAATACATGAACATTTTATTTGTTCTTATGTCTGTCGTACGTAAAGTGTAGGTTACTTATACCTCGGTCACATTTGCTCTACTGACTACATAGCAAAAACTGTGGTGTTAACCGGTGTACATAGAGGACCACACCAGTTATTTTACACCGGTGTTAAATTGGTGGTGTTAGTTTTACACCTATAGGTGTTATTACAACACCTTTGGTTGTTACATTTACACTCAGTTTGGTGTTATGTTCAATCTTTAGGGTGTTGTCCTCTATTAACACCAATTGGTGTCAGTTTTAACACCACAGTTTTTACAGTGTACGGTGAGTCGAAAACAGCCGTTTTAATCTTTCTTATTCAAACCAGCTATATGTAGCTGATACCAAAAATGTTAAAACGGCTGTTTTCGACTCGCCGTAAGGCCGCCGTAGAGCAAATGTGACCGAGGTATTAGCGGTTCAAAATTTTGGAACTCCACGAGTCATCTTTGACAGACCATTGACGTTTAGAGATGGACATTCAACGCTATTCATTTCTTTGATCGAACGAGATCAGCCGCCTGGTGATTCTGCGCGTCTTGAGGAGAACATGCAGGTGTTTGGACAATAGCGACTTTCAAGGCGTATCTGATTGTTTTACAAAGACACAGCATTCCTCGTTTTAATTTCTTTGGCTGATGCCCTGTATTAGAACATGGTTTATATTTGAAAGAGCAAAATTAAAAGAGCAGACGATTTTGTAACATAAAATATGTTATTATTTGATACGCACACCGCAAGAACATAATGACCTCAAAAGCATTAAAAGATAAACGCTCTCTACACGATATGAGCCATTTATCTCTTGAATATTAGGAGGACAATTGGAAAAATGGGATTATACAAGATTGACAATCAATTACACTATTGCCTCTGTCTTAAGGTATACATACATTTTCCAAATTATAACACATGGAGCTAAGATTGCAAATGTAAACCAAAACTGCACATCGATTTTTCCAGGATTTAAGTGATTTATCATCTTCTGCGCATATACAGTTTGTGCATAATCAATGTCTTATCACGAACTGCTTCTTTTAACTCATGACGTAATTGATGGTGGAACACAGTAGGATGAAAGTAGAAAAATATGAAGAGAATGTTATTCAGTGCACAATACGGTCACATACTATAGTGAATTCATTGACTATTCGATGAGTGTCCGTAACTATTCGATGAGTGTCCATCTCTAGTATAGGCCCATGGACAGACGTGGCGCATTATCACTTTCGCCCCTTACATTTTTCCTCCTTTTCTCCTCTCCATCCTTTTTGTAAATTTTAATTCCCCCTTTCGCCGAGGGGGGGGGGGGGATTTCGGGCCACTGGATCCGCCTATATATGGAAGCCTTGAAACCCATGCCGATTTCTAAGGGAAATTTTTGAAGAAAAGCTAGGGCATAACCATTATTAATGATTCCCTCCCCCAAGACATTCATATTCAACATGTTTATGTGTAATTTTGCAAACGGAAGAGAAAATATATATGATCTGAACTGAATCCAAAAGACGAGTTCCGCGACTCATATAGACCTAAAGGTGCAGTAGAAGGGTCTCTACATTGTTGAGGTCTATGGTTGACAGAGTCGCATCCAGTACGTGTGTATTGTAACTCGGTGATTCGTGGTGGATAATATAAAGAGCGCTGTTTGCAGTGGTGACATGTCGGCTAGCATTGTGGATACATCGTGAAAACAAATCACATCTCTTTATGCCGGGGAGTTCGTGCAGAAACAGGCAGCCCTGCCCTCCTCAGCCGGCATGAGGTCTGTGGGCGGGCGCCTTGAGCACAGGTTCGACTCCCAGGTCGGTCCATAGGCGCAATCCGACACCTTTTTTTTGTTATTTTTTTTATTCCAAATTTAATTTACCAAAGTCGAGATATGTCCATTCCATACCTTTAGTAATCGGAAATATGGGACAAGATTTTGTTCAACTTGTTCTCATTTCTTTATTTTTCCATCAATTGTGTGAATACTTTTTACAAAATGATCCTTGGGTAATAACACATGTGTGTTCATGAGGATGAGGGGTCAAAGGTCATCAGGGGTCAAAGTTCGAATGATGAGGTTTTTTTCCGTCAATAGGTTAAGTTTTTTGGTTCGATTCCTCTCATTTCTTTATTTCTGTATCAATTGTGTTTACACCTGGTAGAAAGGATCATTGGGTAATATACAACATGTGTGTTCATGAGGATGATAAGGTCAAAGGTCACTAAGGGGTCAAATTAAAGATCATATTGCATATTAATGATCGCTAAATTGGGGCAACTCCTGGGCCCCATCTTACAAAGAGTTGAGATTGATCCGGTCAATCGTAACTCTATGGAAATCCATCAGTGCCAAAATATTTTCTACAGGAAATTTGCAAAATGTCCTTTGCAAACAAAGAACAGGCCAAATTGTCAATAAATCAATGAATTTATGAATATACGGTCATATCTTTAAAAAAAATATGCATTTTAGATGTTGACTTTGCTGGCTTTCCATAGTTGCGACTGGATCAATCACAACTCTTTGTAAAATGGGGCCCTGGTTTGGGAACCAGCTTGTTATGAATACGGTTCATTTCCCTTTATTTATGCATCACCAGCATTGTGTGGTTAAGAACTAAAGAGATACAATGAAGCAAGCGAGTGCCGGGGCCTGTTACATAAAACTTGTTATAAAACAATTTTGCAATACAGTACAAAGCTATAAAGTCCATCAATAAAATTGAATGATTGTATATTTGATATAGAAAATTTTGATCTATTATTATAACAAGTCTTCAAGAAACAGAATCCTGGTAAGGTTTTTTTTCCTCACTTAAATCAATATTCCTGTAGATAGATTTGCAACCACATTCAGGATAGAAGGAATGGAGAGTGAACAAGGAAAAGGAATAAAGAAAGAGAAAAAAAAATCACCTTATGCTTGCTTGCCTTCAGTGTTTCTTAACAATGTAAAGCCTGTAAAGCCTTTAATGATTTTACATGTATAACTTCATAGAATACTCTTGCTCCCTATTTTCTCTTCAGTGGCACGACATCTACTCCTGTGACAATTGCTCTCGGCTTAATTTGATCTAAGATGTAGGGTTATCGCTGCAATAGGGTTTTATGTTAGGTTTAGGGCAGGGTATAGTGCTAAACGCTGGGTTGAATTTGGTCTTTTGATTAGTGTGTGGAATTAAGAGTGGAGCGATTGTCGCCAGAGTAAATGCCATGGAACTTTCTCTTCATCCTTCTTACTCTCTCCATTCCCTCACTCTTGCTTTCTTCCTCTCTCTCTTTCTATTCTCCATGTCTTTCTGAGTTGATTTCATCCTTGGAGGGAAAACTGGGAATTGAACACTCGGTGTAACTTTAGTGGTGCTGACTCTGGCCTTGTAATCCGAGGGTAATTTTGTTCGAATCCAGCCACCACATAGCATTCCTTGGGCAATACATCAATCCAGTTTGCCACTCTCCACCTAGGTGTTAAGTGGGTATCTGGTAGGGTGTAAAGCCTATGTAGTATGCCTCACAATTGAATCTTGGAACTCTTGTTGGAATGCTGCTCAGGGAGTGGAGAAAGTGCACTCCCCTGCACTTGGATCAAGACATGCAAAACACTAAACCACAAAATGAATAAATCATACATGATAGTTTTCAGACATATCTGATTTATTACAGAGGACAGAAACAATGTGCAATTATAAGTTGCACTGAAAGGAATCAATTCTGGAAAATATTTTTGGGACAGCATAACATTCTACACACAGTAAACAATGTGGTGTGGATGGTGTACAGTATAGAGGACAACACAAGTCATTCTACTCCAGTGTTAACTTTTGGTGTTAGTTCAAAACCTGTAGGTGTTATCATAACACTTATTTTAAAACTAATTGGTGTTAATCTTGAAGGTGTATTGTTTCAACACCCCAGGGTGCTGTCTTCAAGGGACATCTGGGTCCCACATCACAAAGGTTAGCAATTAATGCTTGATTTCAAGATTTATTGAACATTGTAGTCAATGCAGTGGAAGCGTAGGAAATTGTTCTACAATCATTGTTAAACTTTGTGTTACAGGCCCCCCGGTGGTGTTTACTTAAAAAAAAACATTTTATTTTTTTACAAAATAGTCTAAACATATAATAAAGCTTAGGAAATACACTATACAATGATCCTTAGTAGAATTCCAACAGACAGACCATGTCACACCAACAACTGGTTTGTCATCACCAATAACACAAAAGATATATATTTTTTTCAGTCTGGGGGCTGCTCCATAAAGCTGTTCATAGTTAAGTGTGACTGCAAGAACGACTGGTTAACCTTTCTTGTGTTTACTGGTATACACCAAAATGTTCACTGGAGATGGTTTAGCACATAAGAGTTTCACCATTCGTTCTTAAAGTCACTCTGAACTTATGAACAGCTTTATGAAACCCCCCCAGGTGTCATTTTCATAGATGCAACGGTAGCATTAGCATTTTTCTGATGAAAATTAAAATTATCAAAATGTTGGCTATAATTCAGATAGAAAGTTAGTGAATGGTGGTGTGCAATATCCCCAAGAACATTGTATTTTATCAATTTTCAGATATAAAAAATCTATTTTCTATTGTTAAATTATCAATAAATCATACTTTTTACTCCAATTCACTAAACTGAGCTCCTACAATACTAATATTTTGTGTAAATTTTCTTTGACAAAGTTATTTTATTGACGTACCAAATGTTTCTATGCAAGTTTTGACCGATTTTGTTTTACATTTGAAGCATAATTAAAACGCAATTATTGTCAGAAGTGAGATGATTCGTCCACAATCAATATGAAAAATATTGGCGACCTTTGTCCTTTCTGAAAGGAGGCATTAGGAAATTAAACCTGTATCTTTCCCAACAGTGACAGGTAGCACTTTTAATATTTTACAAGGGGATCACTCTAAATTAACTGATGGATTCATGAATAGTGAGCAACCAGAGGACTTAGGGTTTGAGGTCTTCTCCAAGGAAACTTGTAATGAGAATAAATGCCTTACTAAAGGCACTGGCACATTAAGTGGCAATGAGAGAGTCAGTCCAAGATTAATATGATGAATGGATTAGATTCGTTATTACTGGATTGATAGCAACAAATGGACTGCAGGTTTAGAGTCCTCTCCGAGGGACCTGACAATTAAGATAAATACCTTACTATAGGGCACACTTGCATCAAGTCGGAATGAGAGAGTCAATCAAAATTGATGAATGGCAACCATTATCAAGTGTGAATCAAAACCGAGTCACCGCTCTACCGACTGAGCTATCACGCCTCCTCTCATTCCCACATGATCAAGGAGAAAGTAGACTTGTTTATAAACAAACCAAATTAACAATAAGAATATCAACAGTTGTACTATGAACAATATACATTACAAAAACACTTGCTCCCCTACACCACTTTTAGATCAGTGTTAATGCTCCATTGGCTGCTCTGAACCTGTAGAGGGCGCTTGTTCACCTTCTGTTGCTGGGGTGTCCGTATCCATGGTAGCTTGGTCCGTTTGGCGTCGCTTAGATCTGGATTCTGTCTCTATACCAGCCAGCTGGATTAGAGTGAAAAGGTCAAGGAATACAGCAAAGTTTGTTTTTGTTCTGCTGTTCAGCCATGGCGCAATTTTCTTTGACAAGAAACTTATCCACATTGTGCAGCACTCGACCCAGGTGAGGTGAATGGGTACCGGGAGGATCGATTCCTTGAATGCTTTAGCGCCTATTAATATGGCGGCTCAGCTACAGACGGGGTAATAATATGATACCAAGTATCAAAGCGCAGTTGAGTATATGCACATAGTAACTGCGCGATATAAATTGACATATTACATAATTATAATTTTTCCTTAGCTACCCTTTATTATAAATACCATTTGCAAGCTTTGGCAATATTTCTTCAAGGACAGGTCACTGTGCTATATAAATTGACATATTATATAATTATAATTTTTCATAGCTACCCTTTATTATAAATATCATTTGCAAGCTTTGGCAATATTCCTTCAAGGACAGGTCACTTTGCATATAAAAGTAATTCTAACATTAAAGTCGAAGGGAAAAGTTAAAAACAAAAAATGGTTGAGCTTTCTATTTAATTTTAAATATATTCAAGAGGAATAAAAGTAAAAAAGGTCCACAGCACACAGATGTTCTTCACTGACCCACTCATATTCAAGCTATGATAAAGAAAAAAAGTGGTTGGAACAATTGGGCAAAAAATCTGAGTCTGCATTCCCAGAATGTATGAAGGAGGGAAGGGGGGGTGTCTCACTTCGACTTAAAAAAATGCATAAAAGGATACAAATTTGGCAACGTCATCATCTTCATAGACTGTAAACTTCTCATCCTTGCCTACGATAGCGACCGAGCAGTTCTGAGGAATATGGAAGGAAAAAAAAGGAAAAGTTCATCAGTATGTAAACAGTATCAAAATATGCATGTAAACTAGTGAAAATACCTTTATAAACATTCAGTAATAGTTTCACAAAGCCATATAAAATAAGCATCTGTAAAAGAGTAACACAATGTTCTTTAAAAAAAAAACAAAAAACACCTGCACAAGCTGGTATCAATAATGGATTTTAACGTTTTTCATTTATTTGATGCAAGATAAAAGAGCAATGTAGATGAAAATGCCTCTGTCAAGGGCTGTTTTGTGAAATCAAATCAGAAACTTTCATGGTGAAGTCGGGCGCCTTCGACCACCTGGTCAGGTTGACGAATTTGACAACCACGGTCAAGAGTTTTTGTCAAGAAAACCAAATCCTTAACAGGGAATAATTTTGCTTCACAAATTTGAATAGCATTTTTGGTCATAGGAGAAATGCTCTCAACTAAGTAATGTACAGTCTTATGTAAAAATAGGCTATACAAAATAAAATATGCATAGCAGTCTTTCAAAAATGTGGAGCAAATTTCGCTGCGATACCAGAAATATTATTCCCTGCTTAACATGGATTAATGTGATTGTAAATGATGTTGATCTTCAATATTGCTGAAAAAAAGCAATTTGAATTCAATTCAGCTTTGGCTGATTTAGCCTAAGTGGGATTAGCCCAAATGGCAATTCACTGCATTTAGTCATTTGAAATGGCAATTTGGATCCTAATCAAATGACTACTGAAATCTATCTCGTGACCAATAATTAATTTTAGCTAAAAGGGAAGTTTGCTAATGACTGGTACTAATTCTTGATGATGAAGAAAGCCATTAACTCCATCTATTTTGCTAAGGACAATACATTGCATGTACGTGTACCAAGCTGACCATTCTGAGGTGTTTAATAATTGTTTTATTGGCCCAAACATTGGGTAGTGTGTGTGCAGCAGTTTGTACCAAAAGGAAAAGGCACTTTATCAAACGCCTATAGGACTGGATTGATGGGTTATATTGCCTGATCATGATTTTTAGATGAGGATAGTACATGGATCCACATCATTACTTTATAAAACAAATGATACACATAATTTTGCTTGGGCATTAGAATAATTACCCAAACTTGTTACCTTTGAAACAGTCCAAGCATGTTCTACTATGCCTCAGCTGGGTTAGAACTTTTCCCAAGTACCTTGGGTGAATAATTCTGAATGCCCCCACAGACATGCATTATTTGTATATTATTATGAAGGCGTATAATTCTCGCTAAAGCCCTCAATGATATGCATTATTTGTATACTACATGTGTGAGTATGAAGGCGTATAATTCTCACTAATGCCCTAAATGATATGCATTATTTGTATACGATGAAGGCGTATAATTCTCACTAATGCCCTAAATGATATGCATTATTTGTATACTATGAAGGCGTATAATTTTCACTAATGCCCTAAATGGTATTCATTATTAGTATACTAAGAAGGCATATAATTCTCACTAATGCCCTAAATGATATGCATTATTTGTATACTATGAAGGCGTATAATTTTCACTAATGCCCTAAATGGTATTCATTATTAGTATACTAAGAAGGCGTATAATTCTCACTAATGCCCTAAATGATATGCATTATTTGTATACTATGAAGGCATATAATTTTCACTAATGCCCTCAATGATATGCATTATTCGTATACTATGAACATGTATCACTTTAACTAATGCCCAAATGACATTATCAGTATGCTATGAAGGCTTTTGATTTTCATTAATGCCCTCAATGATATGCATAATTTGTCTACTAAGAAGGCATATAATTCTCACTATTGCCCTCGATGATCTGCATTATACATGTAAGTATACTATGAACCATTTATTAATACCTTTGTGTTGAGTTCACTCTCATTTGGAAGTGTATCCCTTAGAGCTCTCAGTCCATGCTTAACCAGTTCTTCAAGGGTAGCTATAAAGAAGCAATAAATCAATAAAGAAAAAATAAATCAGTATTATAAGATGGCTAAATAATTTGCAGCTTGCTGATTGGTCAAAGCATACCACGTGATCATTCGCGAAAAGTGTCTATCCCTGCACGCCCGTGCGACTTTCGCGCACCCAAATTGTCTAACCCACGGTAAGTGCAATTTCAAAATTTTCGATATTTGATTTAGATCTATTTCATTATTTCTTTCTCATATAAGGTGCTTAAAATTGCGTTCGAAATTAATTAGCCATCTTATAAAAGGAATAACACATTTACCTGTTGTTTTTCAGCGATATAGAGTGCACTCGAGGTTTCTTCTTCACATGCACACTCCACACTCGACTCTGGCTCATGTGGAGTGCGCATGTTCAGAAGAAACCTCTCGTGCACTGCATACTCGCTAGACAACTCAGCGGAATGCATTATTCCTATAATATACAACCTGCATATATGCAACGGGGACATCCCGATAGACCGCGGGTCCGATAGACCGCGGGTCCGATAGTCCGCGGGTCCGATAGACCGCGGGTCCGTTAGACCGCGGGTCCGATAGACCGCGGGTCCGATAGTCCGCAGTGCGGAAGAAAGATAAGAAAGAGAGAGATGGAAATGAATGTCGAATGTCCCATTGGGGGATTTGAAATCTCATCTTTTTAGGTTGGAATATCAAAAATGTTCAGTTTAATCGTTGAAATATGTATCGTCTAATGGCTAACTTTTCGACCAGGCCATAATATGTAACATTTCTGCTCGCGCTTCGCGCTCGTGGTAATTATCTAGTTACATACGCGTCCTGTTCAGGTTCACAAACATTGCCCAGAATGTTAAATTTTCAGGACAATATACATGAAATTTAATTTTTAGCTTACATATGGCTTATGAGATTATAACACATTTATGTTGCTTATAAAGTAAATCTAGGAAATGACTGTTAGGACATGGGCGTTTGCCCCCTCCCCCAACAAAAAGAGAGAATCAACGCTAAGAAAAAATAGAGAGAAATGAAAGGGATATTAGGATGAAATATACTATTATTTTCCAAATATTATGTCAAAATCTATAATACTATCACAACCTTGTATTTTTGTAATAAAAGTGTCAACATATTTGCTTGCTCGCTTCGCTCACTGCCAACTTCTTATTAATTTTATGCGATACGCCATATCGAGCCCCCTCGAAATTGTTGGCTCATTACGGCACTTGGACAAATCAACTTTGAGCGGCCGATCGGGGAAATATGGGTGAAAAAAATGGCCCCTCCCCCATTGGCGGAAGCTGGGTCCGCCCCTGAATTAGGCTTTCAAGATAAAATACAGGGAAAAAAATCAGATCGCGCTTCGGGTTCTCATTATTTATTTAGGCCTTGTGAGATACCTCAATGTGTTTTTCAAGAATAAAATCTCAGATTTTCTTTAACGTCTACCCCCAATTTCATCTATTTTTATATCTTGGTGCCCTCGCCCCCCCCCTGCACCCATGCTGAATAAATACGCCACTGATGAGGATAATTAGTCGAGATTGCATATTCCCTAGAGGTTATCATTAATAATATTGAAGGGTATACTAAAACAACAGTACAGAAACTACAGCTCCGGTTCACAATATTCTAGTAGGGCCTAATCTGGTGAGAAGTTAAACCAAATTGAAACCCCCAAAATCACTCGTGCTTCGCGCTCCCATTGATATTACATCATGGGCGAAAATCCCAGGGGGGAAAGGGGGGGAACGTGTCCCACCTACTCAAATTAGTCGGGGGGACACAATATAAAATGTCCCCCTACTATTTTGGTCTTTTATTATCATAGAAATACATTATTCTAAGTCAAAATAAAACATGTATTTTGGGACGAGATGACCTTACTTTGGCGATGATAACCCTTTTTTTTTGCTTGTCATATTTTCCCGCCCCTTGTCCCCATAGGCGGATCCAGGGGGCCGAGCTCCCCCCCCCCCTCCCCTTGGCGGAGCAAAAAAAGGAAAGAAAGAAGGAAAAAGAGAGGAGAAAAGGAAGAGAAGGACGACGAAGACATGAAATAAGATGAGGGGAAGACTTGGAAAATAAGAAGAATCTTTCGTGCAACTATATAAAACTTTCGCTCGCGCTTCGCGCTCGCATTGCCTATTAGGTGATTTACATATCTTGTTCAATATTACCCTTTTTAGACAGGCTAAAATTTCCTTAACCCCGTACTATTGGTGGGGCTAAATGGCAATTTAGCCCCACCTATAGTACGGGGTTAAGCTTAGCCCACTTTCGTTTTACACAGCGTTTTTGCAAAGTGGGCTAACCCCACCTATAGTACGGGATTATTTGGCCCTGCAAAAAAGCAGGGTTATCCCACCAATTGCGGTGCTAAGAGCAATAGTACGGGGTTAAGATCGCATGTGTAAAACGAAAGTGGGCTAAGCTTAACCCCGTACTATTTGGCCCTACCTATAGTACGGGGTTAAGGAAATTGTAGCGTGTGTAAAAAGTGTACGAGTGAAGCACTTGTACTACGAATGATCGACAAAAACCACTAGTCCAGGGTTAGCGAGTTTTGTGTGTAAAAAGCAAGCATTCCTTATCCGGGGTTAACAATAACAATTTGGCATGTGTGAAAAGGAAAAAAAATAGTACGGGGTTAAGGATAGTACGGGGTTAGCGATAGTCCGGGGTTAAGAAAATCCTGTGTAAAAAGGGCATATGCAGTTCAAATATCAAGTTTGGAAGTCAATATACAACACATATATATTTCACCTCGGAAATCTAACTTTCATTATTTTGTGTAATTTACAAATTGGGTTTTAAAAAGCGCTCTGTAAAATGTCAATTTTGTGGTTTGAACGTTAACATTTGCTGCTTGCGCTACGCGCTCGCAAATTTTGATTTATCATGTACCTATATTTTCGTGTATTCCATAAAGTTTTCAAAATATCCCTTTTCTTGTCTGATTGTTAAGACGCATCAGCTAGCGTGCTGCACGCTCGCATTTTGATTGGCGAGTTATATAAATGTTTCAATATAGTTTATACAACAAACTACTTAAAATCCCCTTTTCATGACAGTTTATCAAAAATTATAGGTTGCGACTTGCGCTCGCATTAATGGTTAAAAATATATTAACTGATGCATCCTATTCATAATCACAAAAGTGAAATGTCCAGTTTTTATGCCATGATATCATCAGATTTCGTGCCCTCATTTGGCATTAATAAATATGATATCAATTTAATAATTAAATTGTCCCTTTGTTTCATCTCGCGCTTAGCAAGATAAATAGGAAGATAGTCATCATTTTCATATGATGGCATGTCGTAAGGATATCCCGGTCCTATGTCAAAACTCAAAGTAATAATAATATCAGCTCTTTTTTAAGTGCGATCCATATCCACCTTACAATTTTTCTACAAAGTGCTAGAAATATAAAGCTGAAAATGACTCTTTTTTTCAGATCGGACTATTAAAGTTTCATGATTTTCATGATTAAAGTTGTATTTAGAATGCCTAGATTCTAGGTCTAAATATGAAACACGCTCGCGCATGTTTATTCAGATACCCAACTTGTTCTCTAATTTAAATCATTATCCAGTTTCAGATCACAATATCAAAAATTTTCTGCTCGCGCTTTGTGCTCGAATTATTAATGTAGGAAGACCCCATATTACTCATCCTTTTGATGATTTACAAAACATGAACAGAGTGGCCCCCTTTTAGGTTTAAATCTCATTTTTTTCTGCTTCCGCTTCGCGCTCGCATCAATCTTTAAATTACATAGGTATCCTGATCACGATTACAAAAACTGATTGAAATTTTCCATTCTTTCTTTAAAAAAGTTCAAAAATGTTCAGCTCGCGCTTCGCGCTCGCATTTTTTGATTGTTAAAATATGTGACGCCTTCATGGCTAAGTGCAAGCAGTCCTTAACAGGTACCTTTTCAACAGGTACCAGTTCAAAACGTATAATTTTTTTTTGCTCGCGCTTTGCGCTCGTATTATTAATACTCATATTTTTAGGATTTACAAATCATGAATAGAGTGTCTCGTTCAGTAAATATTATGGGACTAAATCTAGAAATTTTCCGCTCGCGCTTCGCGCTTGATTTAATTGTTTTCTCATATACCTATTCTGCTTGAGTTAATAAAAAGTGCTTAGAATTTCCTTTCTTTGGGTGAAAATTTCGAAGAGATTCAGCTCGCGCTTCGCGCTCGCATTATTTGATTGTTAAATCAAATTTAACAGGTATCTTTTTCATCAGTTCATTTCCCTTCGCGCTTTACGTTCGTAGTAATTATTAAGTTGCATACATGTCTTTTTCAGGAAAACAAACATTGCCCAGAATCAGTTCAACTTTTAGGAAAAAATACATAAAATTTCCCCCAAAATTAGCTCGCGCTTCGCGCTCGCATCATATAAATGAGGATTATGATATTATGTATTAATTTATGAGAATAAAGCCAAGAAGTGACTAATAAGGACTACCCCTTCAAAGAAACAAACACAAATTATCTTCGAGCTGCCGATCGGGGAAAATATGGCTGAAACAAATTTCCGCCCCACCCCTCACCCCCTATTGGCGAAGGCTGGAACCGCCCCTGTGTCCCCCTACCTTTTGGTATTTATGTATTCATGGATTTTTTTTCAAGAACACATTAAAAAGTGGTCTTTATTTTTTTTATGTGATTATAAGATAATTTAAGTTAGTCTGACCGGGAGGGAGTAGGCGCCATTTTTCGAAAAGTACACATGGGCGCCAAACATCAGGTCAAATTTGCTCCCCCTCCCTCCCCACGAAATCCTGGATCCGCGCCTGCATGGGTTCTATAACAATAACCCAATTAGGGCAATCACCCCCTGACAACTACTTCAAGGAAAATATTATCCCCATATTTTTTACCGCCGGGGACTGTTACCCCCCCCCCCCCCCGGAAATTTACTCTCCAGACAATTGCCACAGATAATTATGAAAATAATAATTGTGAAAATGCCTTAACGTGACGACATGGCGTGGTACTTTATCTTACCATGTCTTAATTAATCATTGGCGGCCGAAGGCAAAACATTTAGGGGGATCCACCTGAAACTTTGGGATGGACACAGGTAAAAAATTGACAAGCAAATCAACCAAAATTTTAGCATTACGAAAATTTGTGTTTAAAAATGGATCTCATCTGACACCCCAATTTCAAATTCCAAGCTACTTTCACTCGCCCCCCCCATCCCCAATATCAACAAGGAATGTTTATCCTTAAGTAAACAACCACGCACTCTCCCAGATAATCCACCTTCCCCCAAGAAGTGACCGTCATAAGGCCTGGAGAGAGAGAGGGTGATTTTTTAAAACTTATTGTTATTTCGGCAATTGTGGGTCATTTTGCATCGTTCAAAATTTCATGTCGATCTTCATCTAAATTCCGAATCGTTTTTAGATATGCTAATGTCCTAAAACAAATAGAATACAAATTCATTCTTTCAAGATTAATGTCAGCCAGGAAGCTCTGAAGAGTTTGTTTATACTATTACGTAACAAGGACAGCTGCAATCCCACTCCATGCTGTTCATCAGCCTGTTGTGGTGGCAGGCATTGGTGTTATCGGCTCTTATATATAATATCAGCAGCAGCGGTCACCCCACCCCAGTTTAAACGCGAGCTCTCCCAAAAACTGAAATTGGGGTGTCAAATACCCCACCTGAGCTCCCATTGACACAACACGCAAGGCAATGGAGTTCCTGTGTTATAAGCTGGTGGGGTATTTTTTAAACACAGGATTCGCGTAATGAGGGACCACCAAAATATTTTGACAAGGAAAAAAAAAGAAGGTTATCAACCAAAATTGGGGGGGGGGCAAAAATATTTTAGGGTGGTCTACCTCAATTTAGGGAGGGGACGTAGAAAAGATATTGACGACCAAAAAAAGGTTCTCAACTAAAAATTTAGGGGGGAAAGCCCCCCCCCGCTTAAGTAATTAATAAGCTTATTATTTCGACATAGCGATATATTCTATCTTGTCAAGTCGATATGTCCACATGGCGAGATATGAAGTGTACAAGTCCCGGCAAGAATCCCGATGAATCGCCATGTTGACTGTTGACATATAACTTTTTATAACGTATCTCGCCATGCGGACATAATAAGCTTATTTAGTCGATATGGCAAGATAAAGTATCTCGCCATGTCGTCAAGTCGATGGCATTTTAGAGGCTCCGTATGGCGTGTAGAGTGTATATTTCCGGGGGGGGGGGGGGGGGGGGTAACAGTCCCCGACGATGAAAATATGGATATAATATTTTCCTTGAAGTAGATATGTCAGGGGGCGATTGTCCTGTGGGTCATCGTTATAGAACCCCATGGACTCGTATCATTGACCTTTTGACCTCTTTATGACATGGATTTCACTATATTGTCATGATGATAATTTTACACACACCGCGGACTATCGGACCCGCGGTCTATCGGGCCCGCGGTCTATCGGGCCCGCGGTCTAACGGACCCGCGGTCTATCGGACCCGCGGTCTATCGGGCTGTAACCTATGCAACTTGGGAACCTAAGCAACTTCAAACAGTTCTACATTCTTTACTCACTGTAATCAACATCATCATACAGATCAGGGCCTCTGTCTTACAAAGAGTTACAATTGATCCAATCAATCACAACTCTGGAAAGCCAGCAATGTCAACATCTAAAATACATGTTTCTTCAAAATATTTTCTAGATATGATGTATATTCAGAGCTGCCAACCTGAAAAAGAACATTTCAGTATTTTTAAAGCTGAAAATCAGTATTTTGGCGAGGAAATACGTATTTTCAAAGAAATACCATAGGACAACACATAAAACTTAAACTTTAGAAATCAGTATTTTGCATGAAACCATCGGTATTCTCATTTTTCAGTACTAAATACTGAAAATCCGTACTACTTGGCAGCTCTATATATTCATACATTCAATGTTTTCTTGACAATTCAGTATGTTTGTTTTCAAATGACATTGTGCAAATTTCCTGAACAAAAAAAAATTATGACATTGATGTATTTCAATATACTTGAGATTGATCAGATCAATCGTAACTCTTTGTAAGAGGGGGCCAAGGAGTATCACCACCATCATAATCATCATTATCATCGGCATCATCACCATCATAATCATTACCATCATCATTTTGTGATTCTTATCACACTCATCATCTTCGTCCTTATCATCCTCAACATCATCACAACCATAATGCCCATCATCATCATCATCATCACCGTTGTCCGTCGTCCTCATCATCCACTTTTGCCTCATCATCATCATCATCATTATAATAATTGTGAAGCGCTTTGAACAGTCGCAGATTGATAAAGCGCTATATAAATGCAAATTATTAACATCATCCTCATCCTCGTCGTCATCGACGTTCTCATCATCCATCACAAACACCATCCTCTTTTGCCTTATCATCATCACCACCATCACCATTGTCATTGTCTTTATCACTGTCGTATGATTTATTCATCACCATCATCTCCATCAACATAATAACCCTCCTCTGCAACCATTACAAATAAATAATATTTTACTTTATCACTATACTCACAGTTCTGGAATTCATCAAGCCTCTTTTCAAGGTAGGTTCTTGCTGACTGAGATCGAGCTCCGATGGCCATGCACTTACAATCAAAGTAGTTGGCTGACGGGCAGGTTTGGAAGATATGAGGACCCATCTCCTGAGGATCACACAAGATTCAATATTCATCATTTTGCAAAACATCAAAGAGTAATGGTTACTTCATGTATAAATCAATTAAAAAGCTATATCCGCCACTGGGGTGTTCTGTAGCATGCTCAAAGTCATTGTTGCTGTGCACAGGATTGATCAACATATAAACTTGAAATACCAGTCGGGCGATTAGTACTCTACTGTTTCAGATCGGACTTATGTGATGAACAGGCTATCACCATGACAACACAGTATGAAACATATAAAACAGATCTGTCCTGAATGTCTGCAATTTTAAACCAATGTTTGTGCAAAGTTTCTAAAATCACTGGGCAGAAGTTCGTGATGGATTTGAACTTTAAACCCACTTGTTATAACCCTCTTGAGACTTAATAAAAAAACCTTGTAGGTATAGAATATTATACTTACATCATACCCAGCTACAAGAAGCCCTACACCATATGGTCTCCGTCCATACCTCTGTGTGTTGATTTGAGATTCTGTGCGAGTCTGGTCAAAGAAAATATGGTATTCCAGATTGCAAAAATGTTAACCTGCTGACTACTGAATTTCCTTTATACACTGCAAAAGCTCCGGTGTTGATTATTCACCAGCCTGGAATCTACATATGTCCACACCAGACAAGTTTTGTAACAACACCAGTTTGGAATCAAACCGATGCTGTTTTGATACTAATTGGAGTTTTATAAACACCTATCTGGTGTTAGACCAAAACGAAACTGGTGTTATTCAACACTTCTCTGGTGTGGACATACATAGCTTCCAGCCTGGTGTTAAATCAACACCGGAGTTTCTGCAGTGTAGCTTAAATAGACTTTATACAGGGACCACCTGGTTTAGGATACAGGGACAACAGGGGGGCAATATAGAAAATAAATAGACATCACTGAGGGCACTGGTAAAAGTTATATGCACAAGGTTCTCAAGGCATACATGTAGCGTAGGAGATTAGGACCATTTCAAGAGTTAACAATTCTGGGTAATTATTCTAATGCCTGGGCAAAAGGATATATTCCTATTTTCAGGGGCAACTTTTCTCAACTTACTGCCAAATCTGTAACAATGGACATGAGCATTAACATGACTTTCCAGAGCTCCTTTATAAGTCTCCTGGGTCCCGTAACACAAAGGTTAGCGATTAATTGTACGCTCGATTTTCACGATTGATTGTACAGTGTAGTCAATGGGATCAAGCGTAGAAAAATGTTCTACGATCATTGCTAAGCTTTGTGCTACGAGCCCCAGGGCTCTATTCGGGGGCTAAATCGTGCTGAGCTTGGTGTGATTTTCCCGATATACATGTAATTAATCATCGGTACCAGCCATTGCCACATTTTTTGTTGTAATAAATGTCTGGGCCCTGTTGCATAAAAGTTACCAATATGGTAACTTGGCCATGCAGTTGTAACTTGCATAGAATCCTCGATTTTGATTGGCTGCTGAATAGTGTTACCATGGTAGTTAGCATAATAGTAACTTTTATGCAACAAGGCCCCAGTCACCCATGACAGATCTTATCTTATCTTAATCTTATCATTCAAATTTATGGCAAACTTAATGACAATGGCCCGTATTCTTAAGTCGCTTTAGCTTAGATCATGGTCTAACTCTGCTAAATTATGAGAAGCCAAATGTTTCCAAAGTTTTGTTTTGTGAGTCAAATTAACTGATACATTGAACCTTTACTGTTAGAGATTTATGTAACAACTGGCTTTCCATAGTTAAACCACAACTTAAGACCAGAGTTTTACCCTAAATAGACTGGGCCATTTCGACGCCTAAGAAGAATGGGGGGGGGGCTGATTCAGCCCCCCTTATGATCTCGGCCGTCGATCACGCGTTCGCGACAAAAATTGGCACACGTGTTACCCATGGCATTATCTACAAAACTATAACATCAAATTCTGCAAAAAATCTCATGTCTCATTAATTATGCTAATTTATGCGTAAAATCATAAGTTTGCTCTAATTAATAAAATAATGCCCCTGAAATGCTAATTTTTGTTTCACATACTCTAGATAGGCATCTGATCAAATTGATTTTAAAAAAATTTCAAAATCACATTTATTTTCTTATGTATTCTATTGTTTTCTAAATTTCTTATGTATTTCTTTGTTTTTTGACTTTTTGTTTTTTATTGTTTTTTCAATGGAAATTGTCGGGGAATTTATTTTGACCATAAAAAAGATAAAATTGATTGATTTTAAGCAGTAAAAGGAAAAATAATGATACATTTATGAATTTTGGCTAAGAACACTATTTGCATTGGATTTGTACACAAATTCACGTTTTTGAGTAATTTTGGGTCTGCATGCACTTACAAAATGTTGCATAATTTTGGAACCTCGTACCCGGGGGTCATAATTTTGGTCTCAAAAGTTGCGCGAGACTTGAAAGTAAAATGTCAGCGAGCGACGCGGTCAAAAAATTTCGCGCGGCGGATTTATCGCGAAAAATGTCGGGGGGGCTGAAACAGCCCCCCCCCCCTAGTCTTTTTAGGTTTAAATCAAACCCGACTTCAGATTACGGGTCATAATGTCCCATGGAGAAATAACGCTCAAAAGATGAACATCTATTTCAAAGGATACTGTTGCCAATTTCAGCAACTAATCTTGAAACAGGTAGCGGAGTCTCGTATGCATAGCGGGAATTCAGACATTCTGTTCTCATGAATTTGCTGTAAAATGATGAGAGAAAAAAGAGAAGTATACAGCTTCAAAATTCAACATTACACAAAAACAATTGATTATAAAGCATATACTGTACTTTGTTAGACATAAAATTTTACGTCCTATCTTTTCAACTTTCTCTCAAAAGTGTCATGAAATATAGGAACTGAATTTTGTTTTAATAATACTGCTTGTAATACAAAAAGTAAAAAGGCTAAAAAAATTGCCAAGGCCAATGAGCCGTACAACGAGGTCAGCCAATGGGACGGACATTACAGCCATGACCTTGAATAGATGGCCATCGATTCATCTATTAAAGCGGTAACACACAGACCCTGCAGTTGCAGCAAATGATGATTTGAATTATGTCTTTAATACTAATAATATAGGGTATTTACATTGCGCACATATCTACCTTGTTCGGTGCTCAAGGCGCTCCTATATTACCGGGCTAAGCTAGGCGTTCATAGCGCACACAGCTTTTTAAGGAATTACTTCCTACCTGTACCCATTTACCTCACCTGGGTTGAGTGCAGCACATTAGGGATCAGTTTCTTGCTGAAGGAAATTTAAAGTTAATGATAAAGGTAAAATACAGTTGCAGCAACCCTGATCTCATGTTAAAGTCTATAGGTTGATTGTCATCATACCATAGTAGATCTACTTACATGTAAATCAGGGCCCCGTCTTACAAAGTGTTATGATTGATCCGATCAATCACATCTATGGACGGCCAGCAACGTCAACACCTATTATGCGTGTTTGTTCAAAATATTTTCCAGCAATGATGTATATTTATGTATTCATTGCTTTCTTGAAAATTCACTGTGCTTCTCTTTGTTTACAAAAGACATTGTGCAAATTTCCTGTAGAAAAAATTATGACACCGATGGATTTCCATAGAGTTATGATTGATTGGATCAAATGTAACTCTTTGTAAGACAGGGGGGCCCTGATTTATGTACATAAACCTATACTGCGATCATGAAATCTCAGCTGAAAAGTGACTGCACTGAATATATCACCAACATGGATCAGTACATGTGGGGCAGTGTATTCAGGTTGGTTGGAAAGTGCCACACACCAGGGGTAAAATGCCATATTTTATATTTCTTCCATGTCCAGGGGGGCGTTTCATCAACATTTTGGTCCGACAACTTGTCAGATCTGACATCTTTCCTTGACTTTGATTGGCTGAGAAACACTGTCACTATGGTAACTGTCGGATAAAATAGGACTTGTCGGATAAAAACGTCTGACATGTCCTTTCATGAAATGCTCCCCAGGTAACTACACATTTTCTATTGATCATAAATGTATATATGTTTTTCACTATACATGAATACCACTTTAATCATTTTATTGTATTATATATATATGATAAAATTAATTTTAAAATCGTTATCACAGCTGGCATTAAAGTTTGTCCATTTGTCCATACCTTAGCATCCTGGCATCGGATGTGAGCCCAGCTATGGAGATACCGATGTGATCATCAATAGGAATAATCTTCTTCTGGTGAGAGGACAGCTCTGACGAAGCTCTCTGAAAAAGAAAAGGACATGATCATAATAGAAATACATGAACAATGTACGCTATTACTACACGATTTCTATAGGAAGAAATCCAAGGAATCAGGGCTGCATACCGGTAACTTAATATTCTTTCATTGATTCACACACACACACACAAATATTTCTCTTTAATATTAATCTGATTATTTAAAGGACAAGTGCACCCCAACAAAAAGTTTATTTGAAGAAATAGAGAAAAATCCAAGAAGCATAAACACAGAAAATTTCATCAAAATCGGATGTATAACAGGGAAATTATGACATGTTAAGTTTTGCTAAAATTCACCAAACAGTTACACTGTATGTATGCACAACTCGGTCGGTATGCAAATGAGGGGACTGATGACGTCACTTACTCACTATTTCTTTTGTATTCTATTATATGAAATATTTTAATTTTCTCCTCATTGGAAGGTGAAATTAGTTTTCTTCCTTAAAACTGGTCCTTACTGTCAAATCTGTAAAAATGGAAATATTGTATAATTCAAACAATAAAAAAAAGAAGAAATAGTGAATGAGGGACATCATCGACTCTCTCGTTTGCAGTTGCCAAGTTGTGCATATAAGTGTTTTGTGAAAAATAAGCCAAACTTAAAATTGTCATAACTTTATTATTTTACATTTGATTTTGATGAAATTTTGTTTGTTATTCTTGTTTGATTTTTTTTCTCTTGATTCAAATCAACATTTTTCTGGGGTGGATTTAACCTTTAAACCAAATTAATGTCAGGACAATGCGGACAGGTTCCTATTTTACAAAACCACTACAACTTGGATAAAG
The DNA here is from genome assembly GCF_018143015.1 of Lytechinus variegatus. Lineage (NCBI taxonomy): Eukaryota > Metazoa > Echinodermata > Echinoidea > Temnopleuroida > Toxopneustidae > Lytechinus > Lytechinus variegatus. The sequence continues at coordinate 7,423,078 of NC_054758.1, read as the reverse complement.
TGACCATAGGCTGTGCCATTTGACAATCTCACACTATTAACCTTACCAAACTTCTAGTCTCACATGGAGTTTCCAAAGGATATTTTTGGAAGTGATGAGCACATGACACATGGTACAAGGTATTTCCTCACACTGTATGACAGATGGCTAGGTCTGTGTACATTTAAAGTGAAACCATATATCTAAGTGACTTTTTTTGTATAAACCCCTCCTAACAGACAGATATGAGCTGTCTACATACATATACGAGGGTCAAGAACAGTGGTGACACGACATTTGCTCCTGCGACAATTGCTCGGAGCTTAATTTCGTCTAAGATGTATGATTAGGGCTGCAATAGAGTTTTAATGTTAGATTTAGGGTAGGGTATTTTGTTAAACCCAGGGTTGAAGTTTGTTATTCGATGAGTGCATGCAATTTAGAGGGGAGCAATGCCGCCTTAACAAATGTCATCGAACCAGAACAATTACCTTGAGGGCCACGAGCACAGCGTGGGTCTTGGACTTGAGACCTACGGTCGCAGAGCCTTGCTTGACAGCCTCCATGGCATACTCTATCTGATGAATCCTCCCCTGGGGACTCCATACAGTCACATCGTTGTCATACTGGTTACGGAACTGAAATAACAATCATCATAGGGATAATTAACATTGTACAATGCCAAAGACACTACTAGGTGAAGACAGGACACTTCAGCGATTTTTTGAAACAAGAAATTTTCAACAAGAAAAATGATGAGAAAATTGCAAATATTGTGATGAATAGAGAAATACATCTTTTCAAAATAATAGCACAGGTAAATTATGGATCATACATACTTAGATAATGGAGACTGGAGCATTCGATTGCTGAGAAAATTAATTATGAATAAATCATTTCATGACTAAAAATCACATTTGGATGTTAAGAAGGCCAATGGGTACCCCCGGAACCATACCAGATTTCTTTGTAAACTGGTGATAATTATATGGTCTTATGATTCCAAACATCATCAAAATATAGTTTAACAATTTTTTTAAAAATCTTTGATACCGAAACCTACGACATCAGACATGTACGATTCGACTAATTCTATGCATAGATTAGAGAATTATCCAAATGTTAACAGGGGTCTGAAAACGAGTCCTTTTAGTTTTGTGGATGGCCTGATGTGGTAGAATCTTTATCAATTAAACTATTTTACTATTTCAAAATGATTGGTTTTGTGGCGTTTTACCAACAGTTTTTATAGTTTCTTTTTATTACAATTAACAATGATCATTGAATGCATTATCCCACTTCGTTAGGGAAGTAATTTCAACCTCTATGATTGATTACTTAAGATTATAATTGTAAAATTTCTAGGCACGTTTGCATGTCTTAGTCTACGACTCTACCCATGTGATGCCACTGTGACTACGTCATTACGAATGAAGAATGACAGGTCCGGAGCCGGAGGTGTCATGAATAATTTAGTGAGGTTGTTGTTGACTGTTGTACTACTACTAGTTGTACCTGATCTTGGTAGATCTAAAGACTAAAGAGGGCTTCATGAAACGGTTAGCGGACAAGTAGCTCACTATCTCCGATTTAGTCAAGAAGTTAGACTTATGATGGTGTTGAGAAGCGTGCCCCAGGGCGCTATCGTCAATGCAATGGGTCTAGTTATATACCGGTATACTGTACCTCTTCTATCTAATGGCATGCCCGGAGGTAACCCAGGGAGCCCAGGGGCTTAGTACCGTGTATTTGACCTTACTCACGGGACTAGCGTGATTTATGGTCTAAATATTTCTCCAAATGAATTGTGAAAAGAGAAATTATGCACTTACCATGATTGTATGGATGAAGGTCTAACAAGCAGTTTTCCTGACATCTGGGCACAGACTGGAACCTCAAAAAATGAAAAGTTCTCTCCTTCTACCCCCGTTTCGATTGGCCATTTTGTTACAATTCATAACAAAAATGGCCAATCGAGACGGGGGTAGGAGAGAATTTTTCGTTTTTTGACTCCGAGGTTCCAGAATCCAGTCTGTGCCCAGATGTCAGAAAAACTGCCACTCGTTAGACCTTCATTCATCCATACAATCATGGTAAGTGCATAATTTCTCTTTTCACAATTCATTTGATGAAATATTTAGACCATAAATCACGCGAGTCCCCACTTGTTCACTGCTACCACCCTGCCTGTGGGGAATCTACAGGTAGGACTATGGTATGCCAATGTTGTCCAGAGCACACACTTTAAAAATTCATTAAAATATCACTTTCGTGACCAAAATTACTAATTTCCGTACAGTTGCAATTTATTTTTCATTAGTAACTTGGGAATAATTTTTGTATTCACCAGAGCGCTCGAAAACTTTAATTTTGGGCATATTTTTGTGTACGCCCTCTATTGGCAGTAGAGGCGCACAGCCAATATGGGAGACTCTCTCCGATAAGGAAGACAATCTCCCATATTGGAGACTTGCTTTGCAAAAGAACAAAAGAAACGACATCAACAAAAGCATGATTTTTCCACCCAAACTTTTGTCCCACTGAGGTCAGAAGCCCATTTGTTTTGTGTGTGGATGACGAGAAAAATCCTTATAAAAACAAAAGTAGACGGTGAATTTTTAAAGTAGACGGTGAAAAGGGGTAATGTTTCATAAGGAATCTGCTTATCACATTTTTATATGCCGCCAAGGTATTTTTTAAGCAAATGTAAACAAAGAAAATTGGTCTCCCAAACTGGAGACTGTCAGACTGTCTCTGAAATTGGATACCCAAATTCTTTTTAAAGTCTCTGATATTGGAGATAATCTCTCTCATGGGAGCAGCGTTCTCGCCAGGATTTTTCTTACGCGTGTCGCAAACCCGCCGATTCGGTGGTGGCCGATTTTACACGTGATGTTTTGATTTTCACATGTGCTTTGTTTGATTTGATCCCGGTAAAGTCAAGTTTCATTGCCAATCCGCGAAGTTCACTGTAATATTGTTCTAATCGGCGGCGCACACCAATACCTAACTTAGAGTTGATATCGGCAAAATGTTGAAATGTTAAGTTGCTGTTTATCTAAAAATGTATGGGTCTTTTTGTCTGGAAATGTTTTAAAGTGTTTTGAGCTGTATTGACTTAAAATATATTTGAAATACCTTTCGTTATGGACTCCCGTTCTCCGAGAAGAAATATAAATCACGCATCTATCAGGACATGTTTTAACATTGTTTTGAGGTGCTTGAGTTGAAATATATTTGATATGCCTTTCGTTACGGACTCCCGTTCTCCAAGAGTAAATATAAATCACGCATTTTTCTGACAACCGCGGGAAAGAAAAATAAAAGAAAATAGAAGTCACAAATATCTCAGATTAATGAACGATCTATTAGGAATGTTTTAAAATTGTTTTGAGGTCCTAACGAGTTAAAATATATTTTATACACCTTTCGCTATGAACTCTCTAAGAATAAAAATCACACATTTATTCTGACAACAGCGGAATTGAAAATAAAAGAATAGAAGTCACAAACATCTAAGTTTAATGAACGATCTATCGGGACATGTTTTAACATTGTTTTGAGGTGTTAATGAATTAAAATATATTTGATATATCTTTCAGTACGGACTCCCGTTCTCCGAGAGGAAATATAAATCACGCATCTATCAGAACATGTTTTAACATTGTTTTGAGGTGTTTGAGATGCCTTTCATTATATATGGACTCCCGTTCTCCAAAAATAAATATAAATCACACATTTTTCTGACAACCGCGGGAAAGAAAATAAGACAAATTAGAAGTCACAAACATCTCAGATTAATGAACGATCGATTAGGTATGTTGTAAAATTGTTTTGAGGTCCTAACGAGTTAAAATATATTTCATATACCTTTCGTTTTGAACTCTCAGAAATAAAATTCACACATTTATTCTGACAACAGCGGAAATGAAAATGAAAGAATAGAAGTCACAAACATCTAAGATTAATGAACGATCTATCTCAGGACATGTTTTAACATTGTTTTAAGGTGTTGATGAATCAAAATATATTTGATATATCTTTCAGTACGGACTCCCGTTCCCCGAAAGGAAATATAAATCACGCATCTATCAGGACATGTTTTAACATTGTTTTGAGGTGTTTGAGTTAAAATATATTTGATATGCCTTTTGTTATGTACTCCCGTTTTCCAAAAATAAATATAAATCACGCATTTTTCTGACAACCGCGGGAAAGAAAATAAAACAAAATAGAAGTCACAAAAGCTCAGATTAATGAACGATCGATTAGGTATGTTTTAAAATTGTTTTGATGTCCTTACGAGTTACATGTAAGATATACCTTTCGTTTTGAACTCTCTAAGAAATAAAAATCACACATGTATATGACAACAGCGGAATTAAAATAAAAGAACAGAAGTCACAAACATCTAAGATTAATGTACGATCTATCTCAGGACATGTTTTAAGGTGTTGATGAATTAAAATATATCTGATATACCTTTCGGTATGGACTCCCGTTCTCCGAGAAGAAATATAAAACACGCAATTTTCTGACAACAGCGGGAAAGAAAATAAGACAAGATAGAAGTCACAAACATCTCAACGATCGATTAGGTATGTTTTAAAATTGTTTTGAGGTCCTAACGAGTTTAAATATATTTTATATACCTTTCGCTTTGAACTCTCTCAGAAATAAATTCATACATTTATTCTGACAACAGCGGAAATGAAAACAAAAGAACAGAAGTCACAAACATCTAAGATTATTGAACGATCTATCTCAGGACATGTTTTAACATTGTTAATGATTTAAAATATATCTGATATACCTTATACGGTATGGACTCCCGTTCTCCGAGAAGAAATATAAAACACGCAATTTTCTGACAACAGCGGGAAAGAAAATAAGACAAGATAGAAGTCACAAACATCTCAACGATCGATTAGGTATGTTTTAAAATTGTTTTGAGGTCCTAACGAGTTTAAATATATTTTATTTACTTTCGCTTTGAACTCTCTCAGAAATAAATTCATACATTTATTCTGACAACAGCGGAAATGAAAACAAAAGAACAGAAGTCACAAACATCTAAGATTATTGAACGATCTATCTCAGGACATGTTTTAACATTGTTTTAAGGTGTTAATGATTTAAAATATATCTGATATACCTTACGGTATGGACCCGTTCTCCGAGAAGAAATATAAAACACGCAATTTTCTGACAACCGCGGGAAAGAAAATAAGACAAGATAGAAGTCACAAACATCTCAACGATCGATTAGGTATGTTTTAAAATTGTTTTGAGGTCCTAACGAGTTTAAATATATTTCATATACCTTTCGCTTTGAACTCTCTCAGAAATAAAATTCACACATTTATTCTGACAACAGCGGAAATGAAAATAAAAGAACAGAAGTCACAAACATCTAAGATTAATGAACGATCTATCTCAGGACATGTTTTAACATTGTTTTAAGGTGTTAATGATTTAAAATATATTTGATATACATTTCGTTACAGACTCCCGTTCTCCGAGAAGAAATATAAAGCACGCAATTTTCTGACAACAGCGGAAATGAAAATAAAAGAACAAAAGTCACAAACATTTTAGATTAATGAACGATCTATCAGGACATGTTTTTAACATTGTTTTGATGTGTTAATGAATCAAAATATATTTAATATACCTTTCGGTACGGACTCCCGTTCTCCAAAAATAAATATAAATAACGCATTTTTCTGACAACCGCGGGAAAGAAAATAAAACGAAATAGAAGTCACAAAAATGTCAGATTAATGAACGATCCATTAGGAATGTTTTAAAAAATTTTGAGGTCCTAACGAGTTAAAATATATTTTATATACCTTTAGGCTTTTGCTATGAACTCTTTAAGAAATAAAAAATGAAGCTACAGCCAAAGCAAGTGATACCTCCTTCGTCATATAATGTACATTGCGTAATACCTTGGGTGAAGCAGCTGGGCTAGATCTGTCATCAGGACACTCGACAACAAATTTAGATAATCTGCCAAGATTTGCTCAACCATTAAATCAGGTAAACATGAGATGAAAATCGTTTCTCTTGGGTATCATTTGGGCAGCCACTGAGGTCATTTTAAAACATGAGCCATGAGAGCGATTGCTTTGGGTGGTGACGGACATTTCATTGATTTTTTTTTTTCAATCAGCGACTTTACAAATAAAAAAAAAATTATACATTTTTTCCTTTCACAAAATCATCCACATGTATATCGCAAACCGTTTTAACATTCATTCACATTTTCTAATATCAAGAATTAATTTCTTGATGTCAAGTATTAATTTCTTGATATTAAGAATTCATTTCTGATTTCGAGGGTCAATGTATTGCAAGAAATCATTCTGATTTTCAATCAGAAATTCTTGATATCAAGAAATTAATTCTTGATATCAAGATCTTCATTTTCATTTCTGATTTTGTGCATGCATCAATATATTGCAAGAAATCATTCTGATTTTTATTCACAAATGAATTATTGATATCAAGAAATTAATTCTTGATATCAAGGTCTTCATTTTCATTTCTGATTTCGTGCATCAATATATTGCAAGAAATAATTCTGATTTTTATTCAGAAATTAATTCTTGATATCAAGAATTCATTTTCATTTCTGATTTCGATCGTCAATGTATTGCAAAAAATCAATCTGATTTTTTTAAAGAAATGAATTCTTGATATCCAGAAATTATTTTTTATATCAAGAAATGAATTCTTGATATCACAAGAAATGAATCTTTGATATCAAGAATTCATTTCTGAATTCGATCGTCAATTTATTGCAAAAAAATCATTCTGATTATTAATCAGTAATGAATTCTTGATATCAAGTTAGAAATTAATTCTTGATATGAAAATAAATGTTTTTTGGTATCAAGAATTAATTTCTTGATATCAAGAAATCGTTTTATGATATCAAGAAATGAGTTCTTGATATCAAGAAATGAATTCAAGAAATTAATTCTTGATATCAATAAATCTATTAAATAATTTTTGATATCAGAAAATGTTAAAATAGCTTGCCATACGCACGTCGCTGGCCGGCCGGCCAAACCTATTACAGTTCATACATCCAAGAATTTCAACAATTATTTCGTTGTTACATGACAGCAGAAATTGAGAATGAACGTTAAGAATATACTTAGCAAGTAATTACCAGGAAAATTATATGGAACAATTCATTTTAAAATCAAAATTTCTTGAAAGTTATCAGAATACGGTATCATGTAAAAATGAAAAGTTACGTCGCATCGCGGACAATTCAGTTCCAAACATTGCGTGCAGGTCCGGCTCTGGCTCAGCTAGCTACCCGCGCCAGCGGGCTGGCAAAGCTAGCGTGGCTGGGTGGCTGGCTAGCCGGCTGGAAGTGGAAATGCGCCAGTGTCTTTGCATGGATATTATCTGGTCAAGTGATAAGATCGTAGTTTGTCTGTTGCCGAAATGATTCTGAAACATTCTATATTTTTGAGGATTGATGATGAATGATGCAACAATTATTTTCGATGATTTTCCCTCACTTTTTATAATTTTTTTTTTGCCTGTGTCGCTCACTTTTTGCGCGTGACGCACCAGGAGCTTGTGGAATTTGCGTGTGTCACATGCGACGCGTGTGTTCTACACTGGCGAGAACGTTGCATGGATGATAATCTCCAATATTGGCCGTGCGCCTCTACTGATTGGTGGAAAGTAATACGGCAAGAAAATTTTCATTTTTTATCTCTATTTTTAATTAAGAAAAAAATGATTTAAAGTAGGCCTATCAAATTTAAATAAGACTTTAAGACTTTAAGAGCCAAGTTGTATGAATAATGGAAACTGTCAGTGTAAAAACATCAAGCATTTGCCCCAAACAAAAAGAGAAAATTAGCCAAACATTGCCACCCTTATTTTGCCACACATGGGGATATAACTGAGAACAAGGTTATATCATAACCTTGTTCATTGAACGAGTGCTAGTCCCGTGAGTATCAGTATGGTCAAATACACGGTAAGCCCCTGGGCTCCCGCCCGCGCAGCTCCCTGGGTTAGCCCAGAGGAAGCCCGGGCAAATTCATTGAAAAACCGCTCACTCACTGGCACTGCACCGGCGCCGCTACTGAAATCAAACACACACACACACTCTATCTCTCTTATCACTTGTACTGGAATAATTTCAAAAGGACACGCAATAACCCATACTTTAAACTGTATGATAACAAAATAACATACCATTACGATTGATAATATAAGATCTTTGAAGTTTGAGTTGAAGTTCTCAAGACAAAGTTCGGGGGACGTAACATGAGCAAGCAATATTCTCGACCAACGTTATGAGTAGTTTTGAAGAGTAAACAATTTTCTCTAAATTTTCGACATTTAAAATTATTTTTATAAGCATAGCATAAATAGGCCTATTAAATATTTTAAAATGTAGTTTTTTTTATATTAATCTTATTATTTTATTTCTTTTGGTGAAAATTTTTAATTTTCATTTAAACTGATAAAAGATCTAGCCTAAAGAAAAGGAGAGAAAAAACATGGCGGTTGTTTTGTCTAGCAATTTTCGTGCTCTCATAACGAGCTGCACTTGCAGAATTCCTGCTCAAGCTGAGCTCGTTGGGGTGTCCAGATATACTACAGCGAATAAGAATAAAGATTCCTACGGATCGCTGGTATCAACAAGTTTACCAGATGTAGATTCAGAGATTGAAAGTGAGTCGAGTTTATTTTGCCGATGTTGTGGTGTGGTCCCACCTATGTTTATTTGTGTCTGTAGCTGTAAGGTGGGTTAGGGGTCGGGCACTAAAAATCTTTGAACATTGAAACCAGGGTGACCAGATTTCACAAAATGAAATACGGGACAATCGACCCGAAAAGATCAACAAAGAAGGCTACATAGCAGACTTGTGAAAACAAATAGGAAGAATTGAAAGGGAGGGTGCACGAAGTGGAAAGAATGATGAGGAGGCGGAGGGAAAGAAAAGAGAAGAAAGAAAGAAGAAATGAAGGGAAAAAATAAAAAGAATATTAAAAAAGAAAGTTAGAATAAGAATGATGAAAGAAAGAATAAAAGACAAAAATTTTTCCCTCCTTTGAATTGTAATACAGAATGAATGAAAAAGGAAAGCTAGGGAAGTTGAATAAATGTGTGAAAGAAAAAATAAAGGAGAGAAAGGAAAAAAGAAAGTAAGGGAAAAGGAGGAGGAAAGAAAGAATGAAGGACATAAAAATGTTTCCTTCATTTGTTGAAAGAAAGAAACAGAAAAGAAAAACAGGAAGGAGGGAAGGGAGGGAAAGAAAGAATAAGGGAAAATTAGATCAAAAAATAAAATAAAGAAAGGAGGAAAGAATAAAAAAATGAATGGAAGGGGAGGAAGGGAGAAGGAAGGAAAGGAAGAACGAAGGAAATAAAAGGAAATGATAAAGAAGGTAGGTAAGAGAAAGAAGCAAAGAAAAATGAACAGAGCGAGAGATAAAGGATCAGGAAAAAATAGATGGAACAAAAAAGGACAAGCAAGAAGGATAGAAAGATGAATAAAGGTAGTTAGAAAAGAAAGAGGAAAAAAATCATACTTCAAAAAATAAAAGCAATCCAATCATCTAACAAATATCATAATGATATTTGGTATTTTTTAAATATATTTTTAAAATTTAGAAAAACTGAAAATGTTTAGAAATGAATAAATTTCAAAGTGAAACATTTTTAACTTCAAAATTAGATGAAACATTGCGGATCATACACAACAAGACTCAAAATGGAAGCTGAAACAACTACATGTAGATCTACATGTAGTTATGAAAACCTGTTCCTCCGATTGTATCTCCAAATCAGTAATATGAGAATCTATAATATAATCATACAAATTTCCCGTCGAATTTGTGATTATTTTGGTGGAAAACCGTTTATCATGTTATTGTTTGCACCATTGAGAATTTGATCTTACATGCGTAGCTAGTAGCCTGCCACACACAGGGAGGAGGCCAGTTCGTTTGCAATTTTTTGTTATATTAACAAAACTGAGTGTTTTTATCCAGCCATCTCACTACACTTTTGATTTTATTATGTACATACATTTACCTTTTATTGTTTTTTACATTGTGATATGGAAAATATTTACCAATACCAACTTGCAAAAGTTTAGTTATTGATTTTATTGTTGTCTCTGCTTCGTCATCTGTAGGTTATTTGATGAAAATTTGTCACATTTGGATGTATTTTGTTCAATAATCTGAAATACGGGACAAATAGGTGTCCCGGGAAGGGTTTTTTTGGACACCGGAATGTAAGGAGCAAAATACGGGACAATCTCGGGAAATACGAGACATCTGGCCACCATGATTGAAACTGCTCAAAACTTTGTAACATAACTTTGTCTTAGGTCTACTTGTCTTAGCTTCCAAAGAACTTGAATAGAAAGATGATGAAAAATGGTCAAAAACATATTTTCAAAGTCTTAATATTGTTTATAATAAAATATTGTCAAAAGAGCTTAGCAGCTCATCATGTTTTCTCAACATTTCCTATGCCATACTATTAGATCTAAAGAAAACACATGTTCGGTAATGATAGTTACCAAAATACATGTACATGTATATCACATGCGAAGAGGGGTCTGATTGGAAGCTTATATCGTAAAACAGAAAAATGAATTTGGCAAAATTTTTACATATTTATATTTTGTAGGTAATTGTGTATTTATGGTGAAAGTTTGGTGAATTTTATGAGAATAATGTGTTTGATATGACTCAATTCATGAAAAGTGTTTAGTAATACGTAGCCAGGAGGCGCCTGGAGATTAATGTCATTAGCCAGGGACGGGATGCCATTGCTCTAGACAAACCAAGTAGTTTGGAGACAACAATGTTGCTCCAAAATACCTGTTTTCTTTAGGGTTTTGAGCCCAAACTGACATGTATGTTAATGGGCTAAAAATATATTTACCCCCACACACACTAATGGTGCATGTATTTATTCAAATACATCAGAAAAAATGAGAAAAATAATTAAGAGCAGGAGCGTTTACTCACAGTCTTGTTATTGTCGCCATCCTGCCGTCTTTGTTATCGTAGCCTAGCTACAAGACGCATATAGAGGGCGACAATATCATGAGCAGTGTCAACTTAGAAAAAATATATGCATCGGCCAAAAAAAAATCATGAATCGTAAAATACTTGCATAGGCCAATAAATATCATGAATTACGATTCGTGATATTTTGTGTGACGTTGGATTCTGAAACCAATCGATGTGAGGGGATATAGCCTCTCTGCGATTGAACCAATCTCTTAATTATTGGCGTGTGTTTAGTAAAGATTTATTGAAGCTAGCCTCTGTATTATTCATTTTGACAGAGTGGAAATTTGTGCAGTGCCCTTGTAAAGTTTGATCAGTTTCTTTTTGGACCCAGTTTATGTATTCACCCAATCACTTAATGACTATAATTTCCAATTTTTGATCAATAGAGGTTTCACCGCACTCCATGCGAGGGAAGGCCATGAGAGCAATGGAACAGAGATTAAAAAGATTCACACCAGTAAGTAACATTGATGCCTAATAACATCAAACAAACTTCATCTATATTTCCTTAATAAAGCTTTGTTATAAAGAGGTTTCTTGTATCATAGTATTTGTAAAAATCTCACCTGCATGTGCACCAACAGTCACCCACTTCACCTGACCCTTGTACCCTCTCCCCCTTTTTTTCTTACCATTTCAAATAATTATGTGACATCATTATTATAGACCCATGAATTTTTCTCTACAATGGTTTTCATGTAGCTCCCTTCCCCTGGCTGCTATTCTCTCAAGCATTTTACTTACGATAGCTGGCCAATGCATTTTGTTTTATTATGTTATTGCTTACATGTATATATATATATATTTATGTAAATTATTCTTCTATTATGTAATTGTCACAATTTATAATTCTTTCATTTATTTTTGTATTTCTTTATATGCATTATGAATATTTTGTTTCATATATTGAATTTTCAATAAATGCAGAAGCACCTGCAAAAAAAAATTAAATCATTACATTTTTCTTTGTGCAACATGGTGCATTGCTAAGGATTTTACATTCAAGCCCTTTTCATCCCCTCGCAGAAAAGTTACTATCAATGTACCATTTGATAATGAATGGTAACTTTCAAGGAATCCTTGATTTTGAGCGGCAGAGTAATGCTACCATAGGCAGTTGGTTGAATTTTTCAAGGGGAACTCAGCGACAGACATTTTTTTTCCCAGTGAACATTAACAAAACAATGAATGCCCTAATCTATCTGCATGGTCACCTCCTCCCCCCTGTCCACTTATAAACTTATTCCATGACTCCGGCTCTCATCACTCTATTTCATCTTTATTTGTGTTGTAGCTACCAGCTCCCAGGGAGTCTAAGATGTCTGATGATCAGGAATGGGCTGGTGTTTACCCCACTGCTGCTAGTTTCAAATGGTCTGCTGTACCCTTACCACTTAGAATGGGCTACCCAGTCAGAAGGGGGATTCCCCCTCATAAGTTTGGAAATCTTGAACTTATCAAGGTAGGTCGAATTTAAATTTCTTACACCATTATTAAGACAATACTGAAGAAGGGAAACCAGTCACAATGGTTCAAGTTTAATCATTTATTCAATACATATTAGCACAATGCAACAGCTGGTCAAAATGGGTGAATATTCAACCCTGTTTAACAAATTAAGCAAGCCTGTATGACACAGTGTGCAGGTGGGCAGCATGCAACTCCCACTGTGACGGTAAGGTTAGGCCATCAGTCTTCTAGTTGTTTCATGCACCTTTAACACCTAATGGCCACCAGTTACCACTATAGATCTATCTCAAACACTGTGGTCCGTATTCTGAAGTCGGGTTGGTTTAACTTAAACCATGGACATGGTATAACTCTGTGCTAAAATTATGGAGGGCCAAAAATTCAAAAATTCTGTGTGATATATTGTATATTTCTTATGTTTACTATTTTGTTTCATTTTGCTTTCATAATGAAGAAAAATACTACAGTTATCATTCTCAGACAATTATGAACAATTTGAGTGTCAAATGAAGTTGATAAATTGGATGTGCCCTGTTAAGGATTTGTGCCCCAATCGGCTCTCCATAGTTAAACCACAACTTTAAGCCAGGGTTTAATTTAAACCCGAGTTCAGAATATGGGCCTATATGTTTACAATGGAGGTTTCAACAACCCTTTTTCTTTTCGGGGCTCCTTATAGCATTTCAGAACTAAATCGCCTCGAGCCCCCGTGCAATGTCTATTGTTTGTGTCCCTCCCGAGTCCATATGAGCAGAAAGGATGTAACATGAATTACCAACAATTATACATGTATTTGTTTATCCTTGCTTTTGATTTTATCTTCTTTGTTTACAATTCTTTTGTAACAGATTCCTAATTTCCTGCATCTTACTCCACCTGCCATCAAGAAACACTGTACTGCTCTGAAAGGTGAGTGAGGTTTGCTTTTCCTCTGTCAGTTTGAGGTCTTACCATAATTGGAACTGACATATCTGAATCAATTCTATGAAGATTCTCAGGTTCAAACAGATTGTACATGTATAACTTAACCCTAAAGGAACCAAATAATTTATCACCATCTCCTCGCTGAGGGGTTGCAAGATTTCAGCCATCCATTGCACTTTTGCAACAAATCAAACATGTACTGTACCTTGCCCACCATGTAATCTACAAAAAAAGCGGTTGATGCAATCTTTCTGAATAATGGCATATCTAAATGATTAACATAAACAAAGAAGTATATATCACCCAATATCATACACTTGTTTTTACATCTTGTTTATGTTTTTCAGAATTGTGTTCTGATTGGCCAGAAGGTCTTGAGACAGATGCTGACTGTGAGAGACATTTTCCTCTAGAAACGGTGGAATCTGATTACGTCTTTTCTGGGTCCTCTCTCAGGCATCCAAAGTCACGTGAGGTCACGGTCAAGGTCAGTCCAAGAAAATTTAAAGTTCAAAGTTTATTTTCCCCATTTTCATGAAAACATTAAACTATTTACAATATAAGCATCAAATCATGACAAATATAATGTATATACAGAGAATTGAGTAAAAAAGCTCTCAGCCAGTGCAGCTGAATATCTAAGATTTCCTCTACACAAATGAATGTTTTTGTTACTATGGTTATGATTTTGATTTTTTATATGTTTTCAGGTGAAGTTAAGTGAGTTACCCTTGGATAAGCATGCTAGATGGAAGTTCATTCAACTTGTAGGTGATAGATATGACAAGGAGACAGATATAGTCACTATATCAGCAGACAGGTTAGTTTAACATGATGCCAGGCTAGTATTTCACTAAGATTGAAACGCGACCGAAGGCCACTGCGCACCTTACGACCCGACCGGTCGCCGAATGGCTTGTGACTGGGTGAGGGGAGATGTGACGTCATAGTTCTTGTCAGCTTGAGCATCGCAGACCGGTCAGAGACAAGGCGCAAGGAAAATCAGAAAAATTTGACATGTCGAATCCTTATGACTGGATCGCAAGCTCAATCCAACCTCCAGCCAATCAGACAGCAGAGTTGCATAACGCGTATTATGATAAACAACGCGCATACACAATAGTAAGCGCGATTTCTCAGATGCTATGCCAAAAAGCGCATGCGTGAGTCGCAGATCGGATCGCAAGGTGTGCGGTGTCGAGGCTTATGACTGCCTTGCTATTCATCTCCCCTCATTCAGTCGCAAGCCAGTCGGCGACCAGTCGGGTCATAAGTTGTGCGATGGCCTTTACAGTTGCACTTATATATCAGTTGCATGTGTTATGTAATGTATCACCACGTATCATGCGTATGGACCTGCACTATCACATATTACTCTTACAGATACAGGTTGCTGTTTAATTTCGCAGTCACATTTCCTCTTCGGTCACCGTACAGCCAGTCAAAAACAGCCATATTTTTTTTTGTATTAGCTACATCTAGGTGGTTTGAATGAAAATGAATAAAACGGCTGTTTTTTGCTCACCGTACGGCCGCCTTAGGGGAAATGTGACTGCACCATAAGCATGACTCCAAGTCACACATAAATCTTTGTGAAGCATTTTCCCAGTTCAGGGGCCCGTTGCAGAAAGAGTTGCGTTTAAACGCATGTAAAAAAATCAATCGCAAGTCCCAAATGTGCGCTGTTGATTGGTTGACAATCAAGTTGCGCATGAGGGGAAATGTGACTGCACCATAAGCATGACTCCAAGTCACACATAAATCTTTGTGAAGCATTTTCCCAGTTCAGGGGCCCGTTGCAGAAAGAGTTGCGTTTAAACGCATGTAAAAAAATCAATCGCAAGTCCCAAATGTGCGCTGTTGATTGGTTGACAATCAAGTTGCGCATGATTTTCAGAGTTGCGATTGATTGCAACTCTTTCTGCAACAGGCCCCTGGTAACAATCTCAAAACTAGTTTGACCAAAATATAATGAAATGATCAACACGAGTGTCAAATGATTTTGATGGAAAACGTGTTATTGCAGAAAAATGAATATGCATGTATAAGCTATAATAGTACATGTGGTTATTGATAAAATAACCACATGTACTAATTAATGTTTCCCATCCAACATTTGTTTTCATACGCAGGTGTCCGCTGAAGAAGCAGAATTACGATTACTGCATTTATGTCATGAGTGTACTTTTTCATGAAGCATGGGTAAGAATTCTCTTCATTTTCTTTTATACTAATGACACAGATGAGAGTGCCTTTCCACCCCCCCCCCCTAACATATTGTCTGATAAATCTGTAATGTGTAGGGTCTTGTCTCAACTTTCACACATAAACTTTGTGGGAAGAAGGAGCGTAGGAAAATTCAGAGAATTGCCAAACAAGCAGGAAAGATCACCGGCCAAACCCAAAAGTTAGATGATGCCTGCAAAACAATTACTGGAAAATGCAAATCACCCACTCTTTTCCAATTATGTTTTCAGGTAAAATTATCATGCGTTCAGGTAAATGACTCTGGTCACTGAGCTGTCGGACTCATTGTTTCCTAAATTCCTTCATTCCCCGCTCCATCCGCACATACAATAATCTCACCACCTGATATTTCTTTTCTGATCTATTCTGCCTAGACGATCTTCTTTACTTTAATATTATCTTTACTTTTCACACATTTTACTGGAAAATATATTGATTGTCTGAAGAATTTCCCTTGTATTTGTCACTTTCAAATGCATTTTTGTATAATTGTATTTATGCAAGTGATAAACTTAATCTGTAATGTCCAAATGTTTTATAATATGAGCAAATCCAATTTCCATGCATGTGGACAATGAAATTGAATTGAATATAAAGTTGAACATTTTCCTCAAGTCAAAGCAAGTTTGTATGGTGTAGACCGGGGCAATGTTGCATGAAAATTAATATTGTGGTAACTTTGCATGGCAACATGGTCCAACAGCCAACCACAACCAAGGAATCCTTTAAAGATCTATCATTGGATGGCAAAATTACCATACTTGTATCTTTTATGCAACAGGGCCCAGGGGTGTTTTACAAATAGTTAGGTCAGGTGTGAGTCAGTCAGTCACCCATGAATTCCTGTTGTTTGAGGTACAACACATCACTGTATGAGTACATTCAGGTCTAGATGACATACAATGTGCACTTTTTAAATACCAAGTACATGTATTAAGCAGAGAGAGAGAGAGAGAGAGTGTGCATTTCATACCATGCCATTTGCACGACTTCTAAAATCTAACTTTCTATGATCTGTTGTTTTTGTTGTTGTAATTGGTTCTCTAATTGTTGTTATTATCAATCCACTTATTACATGTATCTATTCTCAATTGAAAATGTATTTTCAGATCTTTGAGCCCTGGGAGTCTGAGATTACCGATGACGACATGGAAGAGTATGTGTGGGACATTAGTCCTTCAAAGACGTCCATCATCAATACAATAGCCAGCATGAAGAATAAGGTTTGTTTTGGACATTTTCAGCTTGTTAGACTCATTCAGGTGATTTTATGTTCACCTGGTGTCCGTTTCATAAAGGACTTGCAACTGTTGTAACATTGCTAAAATGGCAACCGCCATGGTAACAGGGCTCAGCAGCCAATCAGAATCATGGTTTCCATGGTAGTTGCCATAATATCAAGTTACAACAGTTGCAAGTCCTTTATGAAACAGTCCCCTGGCCTCCGTCTTACAAAGAGTTGCAATTGATCTGATCGCACAATGTCTTGTGTATACAAAGAGGAGCACAATGAATTGACAATGATGAATGTATGAATATTCATCTTAAATATCACAAAATATTTTGAACAAACATATGCATTTTAGACTTTGATGTTGCTGGTCTTTCATAGGGTGGGGAAGGGATGGGTCTGTCTTACACCTGTCTCATAATAGTTTCCTGATAACTTCAAAACAAAGTTAAATACTGGAGTCTGCATAAATAACCACTTCTTGCAATAGCCAAACTATTATTAAAGTAGTTGAATCCAGGCTTGGCTCATGTGTGCATGTTGGAGTTCCAAAGAAGGTTGAAATTCCAAGGCCACAGAGGTCATCAGTATGCATGATTCTGTAATACGTCGCAGGATATATTTTCATAATGCTATTCCTATTCATCTTTTTCTATAGGCTCCAATCAGCGGAAACGTTGATCCACAGCTGGAGAAGGACATCTTGGAGAGCAAAGAGGTCCAGGAACTACGAGACTCCGTCGGCGAGATCAGAAACTCCGGCGAATCCTTAGAGAACCTAGAGAGATACAAGGAAGCTGTTCTAGGCATCGTCCATAGCAAAGCTGAGCTAGCAAGCAGTTGACCATCCCCTCTCCATACTGAACTATTATGAGAATAGTGTTAAAGCTTAGCTATGAAGAAGTTGACTAAGCCCTTTACTGAGGAACTATTTTGAGAATAACATTACTTCATTCTGTCCAAGGAAGCTGCTCTTGGCATCATCCATAGGAAAGCTGAGCTAGGAAGCAAGTTGAGCATCCCCTTTTCTACTGATGAACTATCATGTGAATAACATAGAAGCTGAGATAGCAAGCATTGACCAAGTGGACCAACACCTTACATATTGATAAACTTGTTAATCAACCCCCAACCATATGGATGAACTATTGTCAGAATATTACTTCATTCTGTCAAAACAAGTTGTTCTTAGTATTGTCTATAGCAAAGCTGAGCTAGTAAGCAGTGGACGTACCCCTTTCCATATTGATGAACTATTTTGAGAATAACATTACCTCATTCTGCCCAAAGAAGCCCTTCTCAATGCAGTTGTTAAATTGGGGCCCCTTATTGAGTTTGGAAACTGGTCTTAGAACGTTCCCCAGGGAGGGGGGAAAGTGCATTCCTTTTTATGCACAAGCAAGGATCCAAAGACAGGTAATATCTGTGAAGCACTTTTTAGAGATGCCATTTATGATACATGTATTAAGCACTATCCAACATTTATATAGTGCTTGATATAGTCTAGGAGCCAGGGGGCTTTATTCAGAATTTTTGGTGGGGAAGGTTTGACAAGCTTATCCGGGGTAAAATTGTGCGCTGATTCCAAAAATGCCACTCTTATTGACCGTACTCACGCCATTTTGGTCATTTTGGCCAAATTTTGACCAAAAATGACCATTTTGACCACTCTTTGGAAAATGGTCCCTTAACAGACTGCTTTTGTAGCCACATGCAATTAAAAGGGTCTATCTTAAGTAAAAATGCACACAGATTCCAGATAAAGTGCTTTCATTTGCCAAATCACAATAGCAGTGGTCATTTTGGCCATAATTTGGCCAAAAATGACAATTTTCATGATTTTTTGGCCGAAATGTGTTACAAATATTGATCAGAGCTACGACTGGATGTTTTTAGAAATCCACATTTATTTTCAAAATGTGCGCTGGATCATAACCATCAACCTCATGTAATTTATTCCGTCAGTTTTGACCTATGAGGGTCATTTTGGGTACTTTAGACATAACTGACCATTCGCGCAATTTGCATTATTAACTGTTCAAATAGGCAGGAAATTGAGGTCTTCAGCATGCTTTTTCTTCTTCCCTTATGAAATGAGAATGCATTTATATGTCCTTCATGTGTAAAATTTTATGCTGATTCCAAATATATCAGTCATAATAACCCTATTTAATAGCTTGTGGTATTTTTGACCACTTATGGCCATCAATATGGCCAATGACATCAGTTCATTTTACTCCCAAATACTTCGAACGTTACCAGAACCATTACAAGGTGTGCTGCGACACCTAACATTGGTGTGTTAATCCTTTAAATTGAACATCTCACAAAGTATTTTGACCTTATGTAATTTATTCCATCAGTTTTGACCTATGAGGGTCATTTGGGGTACTTTATACATAACTGACCCTTCACGAAGTATTGCATAATAAAGTGCACATATACATGTAGGCAGGAATTTGAGGTCTCATAGCGTGTTTTATCTTCTTCCCAATATAAAATGCAAATGCGTTCAAAAATCCATCTTGTGTAGAATTTTATGCAGATTCCAAATATATCAGTCTTAATGACCCTATTCAATAGCTTATGGTTATTTTGGCCACTTATGGCCCTTAAAATGACCAATGACATCAGATCATTTTACCCCCAAATACTTCGAACGTTACCAGAATCGTTACAAGGGTGTGTTGCGACATCTAACATTGGGGTGTGTTAATCCTTTAAATTGAACATCTCAAAATTATTTTGACCTCATCAGTTTTGACCTATGAGGGTCATTTTGGGTACTTTAGACATAACTGACCATTCGCACATAGGCAGGAATTTGAGGTCTTCGGTGTGTTTTATCTTCTTCCCTTATAAAATGGGAATACATTTAAATGTCCATCTTGTATAGAATATTATGCTGATTCTAAATATATCAGTCTTAATGACCCTATTGAACACCTAATGGTCATTTTGGCCACTTATGGCCATAAAAATGACCAATAACATCAGTTCAATTTATACAAAATACCTCAATGTTACCAGAATCGTTACCAGGATGTGCTGTGACATCTAACATTGGTGTATTAATCCTTCAAAATGAACATTTCAAAAGTATTTTGACCTCATGTAATTTATATCATTAGTTTTGACTTTTGACCATTTTGGGTAACTGACCAATCGTGCAATTTTGCATAATAACTGTGCAAATCGGCAGGAATTTGAGGTCTTCAGTGTGCTTTATCTTCCTCCTTTATAAAATGGGAATGATGCATATGTCGTTCTTGTGTAGAATTTCATGCTGATTCCCAGTATGTCAGTCTTAATGACCCCATTTAACAGATTATGGTCATTTTGGACACTTTTTGGCCCCAAATGACCAATACCATCTGTTCAATACTTCAATTTATCCAAAAATATTTTGAATGTTACTATAATCGTTACAAGGGTGTGCTGTGACACCTAACACTGGTGTATTAATCATTTAAATTGAGTGTCCCAAAAATATTTTTGACAACCTTGGTCATTTTGGCCAGATTGTCCCCTGCCCAATGTGTATACTAAATTAGCCTATAGTGAACATAGTGAGGAGACAATTCAGGATTGTGTTAATATTAGCATCAATTATTGTTAAATTGGAAAAGTTTGAAAGCTTTAGGGTGAAAATCAATGCAATGATTCCATATAAATCAGTGTTATTGGCCGAACTATTGGACTTTGTGGTAATTTTGATCACCTTTCCTCAATAATTTCTCGTGACCACACATTATTTGATTTAAAAGGGGCTCAAATGTTGCTTAATATTATTTTCAGCTTGAGCTACTACACCAATAATCAAGAGTTTAATGAATGTGATAAAAACCTTTACATCAAGTACACATAAGGTTGTTTGACCATGCACTTTGGTAATTTTCATGATTTTAGGCACATTAACCATTTTGTAATTCATGGATACGAATTCAAGAATGATGTTAGATAGGACATATTTCAAAAACTTTCTGCACCAGATTAATACAATGATTTAGAATATATCAGTCTTAATGACTACTTAGTGGTCATTTTGGTCCCTACAATTAGCAATGACAATTACATGTATCAAAAGTATTCCAATGTTCTTGCTCTATATTTTTGTAAGATTTGTTGTATCAATCATAATCAATGACAAATTATTTAATTCAATATGATATTACTAATAGTACATAATCAAAATGTGACCATTTTGGCCACTTTGACCGTTTATCCAATGTGTGAATTTTGAAATAAACATGACTTAGCAGCAATTGTAGGTCTATGAACATGATGAAATGCGTTCAATCCCTTTTCATGGGAAATATTAAAGGTTCACCTTGAGTAAAAATTGTGCCAAATATCATGTGACTGTCTACTGTGGCCCCTTTGATCACTGTATGTTCCTTAATAGCCATAATTATTTTCCTTCTTTAAACATGTTTAAACAAGTCAAATTGTACTGAGAATCATTACAAAGCAAAATAGGTCACAGTGAAGTTCACAAAGAGTTTTGACTATCATTCATTTTTACAATCTTTGTTTTTTCTTGTACAGTGATTCACAAAGCTCACATTGGCATGATTGGTGAGCAGCAAATTTACCCTTAATTCTTTTGAAGACGTACTGGGTAATAAAATACATTCTCTATATGAAATTATTCTCTGTGCCGAATTTTGGTCACTCTTTAACAATTTAGGGCAAGTTTTCCACTTTCAACTTTACCAATCATGCCAATGTGAGGTTGTGAAACATTATACAAAATGGCAAAGGTAATAAAAATGCACCATGGTTAAATCTATTCGTGAAATCCACTTTGACCAATAGCTTTGTAATGACACACCTTTGAGTTCAGGATTAGTGCCTTCCTCTAGAATATAGTTATCTGTATAATTTAAATAAAAAAGGAGGGAATGATGTTATGGCTACTCAATGACCATACAATGACCAAATGGTGAGGTATTTGGCACAATTTTTTACTCAAGGTGAGCTTTTAATATTTCCAATCGAAAGGGATTGAACGCATTTCCACAATTGCTCCTGTCATGTTTATTTACAAAAGTCATACATGCGATAGTCAAAATGGCCAAATTGGTTTCAAAATTTTGATAATGTGCTATAGTATTAGTCATATCATATTGAAATCAATAATTGATATAATACATCTTATTAACAATACGGAGCGACAACAACATTTGAATCCTCTTTGATACATGCAAATGTGATTGGTCATTGTCGGGACCAAAAGCGACCAAAATGACCACTAGCTCATAAAATGGTCATTAAGACTAATATATTTGGAATCATTAATCTACATTAATCTAGAAAAGTGTCTTAAAATAACATGTAAATGATGCTAAAATGTCTCATTCCTGAATTTACTGCCCCATATATGTGAGGTTTCCATAAACATTTACTGTGTGGTCAAGGTGGCTAAAATCATGTAAATGACCACAGTGCCATGGTCAAACAACCTTATGTATGCACGATGTAAATGATTTTATCACAATTATCAACACTCTTCACCGATTGGTAGCTCATGCTGATAATGATACTGACCAGCATTTGAGACTTTTTTACTCATCAAAGCATGCAAGGTCTCTCTCTTAGCTGATCTCTCCACTAATTAGAGATTCCTAGGGTCCATGGTCACTGGTCAATATTGAGGGAAACGTGGTCAAAATGACCACAGGGTCCAATAGTTATGGTCTGTGTGGAATAATTTCATTGATTTCCACCAAGAAGCTTTCAAACTTCCCCATTTAACAATAATTGATGCTAATATTAACGCAATCGAAAATTTCTCCTCACCATGTTCGATATCACCTGAATTAACATACACAATGAGCAGGGCTGGCCGGGGGTCAAGGTGGCCAAAATTTTTGGCCAGCTTACCCCCGGTCAGCCCTGCTCATTGTGTATGTTAATTCAGGTGATATCGAACGCCCAAAATGACCAAGGTAGTCAACTTTGGGGATGCTCAATTTTAAGGATTCATTCACCAGTGTTGGGTATTACAGCACACCCTTGTTAACATTCTGGTAACATTCGAAGTATTTCTGGATAAATTGAACTGATGTTATTGGCTATTTTAAGGGCCATAAGTGGCCAAAATAACCTAAAGCTGTTAAATAAGGTCATTAAGACTGATATATTTGGAATCAGCATCACATTTTACATAAGATGAACTTTTGAATGCATTTCCATTTTATATGGGAAGAAGATAAAACACGCTGAAGACCTCAAATTCCTGTCTATGTGCAGTTTATTATATGCAAAACTGCGTGAATGGTCAGTTGTGGCTAAAGTACTCCAAGTGACCCTCATAGGTCAAAACTGATGGAATAAATTGCATAAGGTCAAAATACTTTTGAGATATTCAATTTCAAGGATTAATATACCAATGTTAGGTGTCACAGTATGCCCTTGTAACGATTCTGGTAACATTTAAAGTATTTTTGGATAAATTGAACTGATGTCATTGGTCATTTTAAGGGTCATAAGTGGCCAAAATGACCTTAAACTGTTAAATAGGGTCATTTAGACTGATACATTTGGAATCAGCATAAAATTCTACACAAGGACGTTTAAATGCATTCTCATTTTATAAGGGAAGAAAATAAAACATGTTGAAGACCTCAATTTCCTGCCTATTTGAACAGTTAATAATGCAAAACTGCGCGAATGGTCAGTTATGTCTAAAGTACCCAAAATGACCCTCATAGGTCAAAACTGATGGAATAAATTACATGAGGTTGATGGTTATGATCCAGCGCACATTTTGAAAATAAATGTGGATTTCTAAAAACATCCAGTCGTAGCTCTGATCAATATTTGTAACACATTTCGGCCCAAAAATCATGAAAATTGTCATTTTTGGCCAAATGATGGCCAAAATGACCACTGCTATTGTGAGTTGGTAAATGAAAGCACTTTATCTGTAATCTGTGCGCATTTTTACTTAAGATAGACCCTTTTAATTGCATGTGGCTACAAAAGCAGTCTGTTAAGGGACCATTTTCCAAAGAGTGGTCAAAATGGTTATTTTTGGTCAAAATTTGGCCAAAATGACCAAAATGGCGTGAGTACGGTCAATAAGAGTGGCATTTTTGGAATCAGCGCACAATTTTACCCCGGATAAGCTTGTCAAACCTTCCCCACCAAAAATTCTGAATAAAGCCCCCTGGCTCCTAGACTAATACTGTTTCTAAGCACTGCATACGATTACCCCAGCTTTATTCCTCCATTGGCATTGGAACAGGTTATAAACTGTTACAGTTGTAATTTATTGTCGTGACCTATTCCCTCATATTGATGCCATATTCTCATCAACAAAATCAACTCCGAATCTGTCCATGGTCTGTCATTGGCACTAACCTAATAGCCGTTGTAAGCTTCATGACGAAAACCTCCATTTGAGAACACTACCCAAGTTTTTCTCGATCAATTCTCTTCTCCAAGTACGACAAACCCTAAGTATCAAAACACCTGTTTCTTGACCTCGGTCTGAAGATAACACAATAGCCCGAGCGCGGTCCCGGCAAAGCATGCTGCCATTTTTTATTCACTTACTTTCCTTATTTCGAGGTCGATTTTCTTCGTTTGAAATTGAAAATGGACTAACATTGAATTTCTGAATACGATATGCCTTTGGAAACGTGATTAAATATCGAATACAATAATTTCATTCCGAAGGTCCTACTACAGGCAGAGAAGTCTTACGTAATAGCACAGCTGTTGTTTATCATTTCGTCCCTGGCTCAACGCTCATAATCTGGCCTGTGGGGAGACGGAGGGGATTACCTGGCCAAGCGGGGTTGATCAGGCGGGTGTTTCATAAAGCTGTTCGTAAGTTAAGAGCGACTGGTGATCCTGTCTTGCAGTAAATGGTACACACCATTGGCGATGATCACCAGTCGTTCTTAAAGTCGCTCTTACAAACAGCTTTATTAAACGGCCCCCAGGGCTTGGAAATGATTTAAAACACAAAATTGGGTCTAATACAATTGCAGTCTGAACTGCGGTCTTTCTCCAAATGTGGGTTTGGCGTAATGATTGGTTTGGAGTTTGTTTTGCCGATGGGACGGTGGGTTGAATTTAGGCCATCTTATGACGGGCCCACGATCCCATTTTGAAACATCGCATTTTGCTCATTTTCTAAAAAGGGGAATGAAAAGTATATTTTTATTCAAAGTCCAAATTAACTGAAAGAATATTAATATAACAAATTTTGATGATTGCAAGCATTTATTTTGGAGTAAAAGCCAAATTGGTTTCAAATTGTAGCCAATTGTACGATTTCTATGATGTCATTACGACTAGATATTGAATTCGCTTTTAATTCTAATAAGGATTATAGCAGTCACAGATTCGAAGACAGGTTTGTAAGATGATTTAGAACACTAAGACTTACCATGTCTCAATATTAGCATAAAATCCTTCTACCTTTTATTTATAAAAATTTTGTCCCAGACAAATCGTAAGGTGTGCAGTGGACTTTATGCATACAGAAAACTTTCGTTCATTTAAAAAAAGATTGAATCATAAAAGCATTTTGAATGTAATTTGTTGATCTACATTGACTACTCAAGAGCATTGTGCATGAGAAATGATTGTGAAATTGGAAGCAGTTTATTATCTCTTTATGACTGATTTATTGTATTGATATAATGCTGGGTATATCACTTTTTGTATGAGGAATTGTGAAATAAAACTGATATGAAGATTAAACAGGATTTAGAAGCCATCTTTCATTAATTTATCTGATACTGTGGAATCTAGTCAGTCAATGTTCTTATTAGCAAACATAAATGATTGGTCATGTGACTAATTTTTAGGATCCATATTACAATCTCTCAAATAATGTAATCCCCGTTTGGATAATCATAAACAAGGTCATTAGAATACATTAGGATCATCCTATGAGCATAATGCACAAAAGACCAAAAGCAACTTGCGATTTTAGGTATTGCTTTTATCAGATGGAGTTAAGTCAGGCAAATTAACAGCATGCTGAAAATTTCATTTAAGAAAACGACTAGAACATGTCAATGTTATGTCATTTTAAACTTTTTCATTCTTTTTGTTAAAACAGTATTATGTGTGTCAAGAATAGGCAATGGGTGAAGTAATGATGCAATACTTATTCATTTGTATCTAATAAATTTTGATTTTTTTTTTTCTTGATAGAAATGTTTTCATCACAAAATATATCACAAAATAGGATTGACTGCTTATTTGATATGTAAGATTATCATTGTTGAGACATATTTCACTGCAAGGGAAACCAGTTATTGAAACAGGAAATATTTTCTTTGTTTCATTTTATAACATAAGGAATGTGAGGGACATGACATAATCAGCCCACTTATTGCATATTCAGAACTACTGTCAACAAATTCTGCTAAAAAAAAAAAAAATTAAATCTGATTTTGACAGACTTCTCAGCATTTTGTTTGTTTAAATTTACTCTATTATTATTTTTTTTTTTTTGGGGGGGGGATGGGGGAGAGGAGGCACTATGGAATATGCCTCTACCTATAAAACTTTGTGAAAAATCATCCAAGACTGTTTCTGCTGTGTGAAGTCAGTTCATTGAACCCCATGTTTACAGTAAGTAGCTTAGTAGCCTTATGCACGTTCATATGATTCAAAGAGTCATACGGTCATATTTACCTAAGCGTTGATTGACAGTCGTTATCATCTTTTCCAAACAAATTATACTCTTCTTCAGGAACAAAAGAATGCCTTAGTCATGAATTGTTTTCAATTGAACTTGCTGCTGATATTTCAGCATATTGCATGTCTCATCACAAAAGAAAAAATCCATAACTCTGGAAGCGTCATGGTGGAGTGGTACTGACTTTTGCCTTGAAATCAGATGGTCGTGTGTTCAAATCCCACATGGCCTAGCGTCCTTTGGCAAAGCGTCAATCCACAATTTGCCACTCTCCACCCAGGTGTTAGTGGGTACCAGGTAGGATGCAAAAGCCTATGTAGTATGCCTAGCAATTGAGTCTTGAAACTCTTGTTGGAATGCTCCCCAGGCTGTGGAGAAGGTGCATACATTGTTTGCGGGTATGCCAGGATTTGATGACCAGGGTAATAATATCTCTGTAAAGCTCTTAGAGACGTCATTTCGATGTATTAAGCACTATATAAATGCAGAATATTATTATTATCCTTGATGGGCTTTAATTTGCGAAATATTTATCTATATAAATATATATATATATATATATATATATATATATATATATATATATATATATATATATATATATATATATATATATATATATATATATATTTCATTTTATTCAATTGGTACAAACCAACATTTGGTCAGAATGAAGTCCTTTGAGGTTCGACATATTTTTTTTTCAGAGTAGAAAACAGGAGCAAAGTTGAAATACTGACATAAAATTAATTGCTTGAATGTTTACATCTACTGATTATGAGGTGTATTTTTATGAAGGCAAATAACGTAATCTATCTTTTACAATAAACCACCTATTGAAACATCTATTTAACCGATGACCCCAATAATGAACAATGTTGATAGAAGTATTTCACCATGCATGTCAACGCCAGATTTATATCCGAATACCTGTACCAATAAAAACCTTCTGAAGTGAGAAAATGGTATGATAAATGTAGTCTTCAAGCACAGACTGAAATTTGACATAATACAAAATATATTATATTAGCAATGTTTAGGATGGAGACTCGATCTCTGCCTGTGACAAATTTCTGTTTCTTGTGGGGTCCGGGGGGGGGGGCACTTACATTGGCGAGTGGATACCATGCGCGACCAAAAAAACACGTAAAAAGGATGTCTTTTTCACGATAGGGCACGTTACGTACGTAACGTGATAAGGGTGTCAAAAACACAAAAATGATGAAAAAAGGGTATCTATTTCGCTAGGAAAATTACGTGTTTAGGGTCGAATATGCGGGGATGATAAAACAAAATTAAAATGTTTTATAAAGGATGTCCTTTTTGCCCCAAAACTTCGTGTTTAGAGTCCGATTTGCGCGAGGTGTAGAAGGTGGGGTCGTACTAAACCAAATAAGGTAAAGCCGACGACCGAAGGACCCGTAACAATAAAACATTCCTGTTCTTGTTTAGGGGTTCATTTCAGGGAATATTATCAATAAGAGTATCGTTTTGTTTCCAATACTTGTTAAGGGTAGGGTTTCACACGCCAATACTTGTTAAGGGGTGCATTTTCAGAAAATGGAAATTACGTGTTTAGGGTGCTTTTCGAGATCCCATGGTCGCGCATGGTATCCACTCGTGAATGGAAGTGCCCCCCCCCCCCCGGGTGTGGGGTACCTCCCGTAGGAACTCGGCAAAGCAGCTTTCTGCAACACCGAAGCTAGTATAGAACCAGTTTGATATTTTACGTGTAGTCATAGTGGCTCACCGTTGTAGACGACAGGAATTGATCTCGGGCCCCCTTTTTTTTGGGGGGGGGGGTAAGGGGGACTCATGACAGAGCTGGGATTTGAATAGA
Organism: Lytechinus variegatus; assembly: GCF_018143015.1. NCBI lineage: Eukaryota > Metazoa > Echinodermata > Echinoidea > Temnopleuroida > Toxopneustidae > Lytechinus > Lytechinus variegatus. The sequence continues at coordinate 7,394,638 of NC_054758.1, read as the reverse complement.
CCAAAAGCTTTGGTCTCTGTTTTTGTTTTGTTGGCTATTCCGCTGAACTCCGTTGGCTCCACTCGCCAAATACGAGGACAAATTAAAAAAACAATGAAAATGTAAAGAAAAAAAAAAACCTCGAAACAGACGGCTGCCAGCTGTCTAGGATTTGAGTTGAACTCACAACCTGTCACTCATGTCTAATGCTCTAACCACTAAACCACACGACCCAGGTTGCGTCATTATAAATTGCCCACAGTTACTGATGAAAACATATAGTATGCTAAATCTGCGTTGCAAACGATATGTCTGCGCTGCATGACTCTGCAAAATTGAAGTCTAGCAAAGTCGCAAAATAAGTGCATCTAAAGTTCAAACTCGAGCAAGGGATAAGGAAATAACGAGTTTTCTTATCAAGACAAACATAAATTACCGACTCAAGCACACCCAAGTGACCACTGAATTTGAGTTGGATATATTTGCATAGACCAGGCTGTCCCCCGTCCCCCGCCACGCCTGGCAATAGGGATTTACAAGCATTTTGGTCTGGGAGAAATTGTAGAAATATGATAATCAGTTCTTGTATTGCGCATATCATAACATGACGTCCCTTTGCGCTTTTTAAGGACTTCAATATTATTACCCTGGCTTTAGCCCAGCATCCTTTTCAGCGAGGAGACATTTCAAGGAATGAATTCCTGCCAGGTACCCACATTTACGTCACTTCAGTGGCGTAGCTACGGGGGGGGGGGCACGTGCCCCCCTGAGATTTGGTGTGCCCCCCCCTGAAAAAATTGGCAGAACAAAAAAAAAGAAGGGAGAAAGAAGAAAGAAAGAAGAGAAACAAGAGGAGGAAGACGAGTGAATGAAAAAAATGTGAAGGGATGACCTGAAAACCCCAAATCTTTCATAGTTACTGTATAAAATGTTTGCTTGCGCTTCCCGCCAGAATTGCCTGTTCGATGAGATTCATATCTTGCTCATTAGGCTGATATGGAGCAAGTTTTGAAGTCAATATACAAAAAATATTTTAGCTCGGACATCGACTTTTCATTATTTTAAAATTTAAGTGCTCTGTAAAATGTCCACTTTATGGTCTACATATTAGCATTGTCCACGTGTATTCCATAATGTTCCATGAAACAAATGTATTCAGAATGCCCAGAATCTTGGTCTAAATCTAAAACATGCGCAATAGCCTGCATGTTCTTTATTTAAAATGTACTTAAGTTATCCAGTTTCACATCAGAATATCAATAATTGTCTGCTCATGCTTCACGATCGCATTATTAATGATGAATAGAGTGTCCCGCTTTTATAGGTTTGTAAAATCTCAATTTTCTTCCTCTCGCGCTTCGCGCTCGAATCAATTGTTTAGTTACATACCTATGCAATTTATTAATACAAAAAGTGCTTAGAATGACCATTTTTTTAGGTCGGAATGTCAAAAAATTAGCTCGCGCGTATACCGTCTTCATGGGAAAAACTGTATGCAGTCCTTGACAGGTCCTTTTTCAATAATGCTAAAACAGTTAATAAAAATTTCTGCTCGCGATTGGCGTTCGCAGTAACCATCTAGTTACATACGAATTTGTTCAGGATCATACATAACATTTCCCAGAATATTCAATTTTCACTACAAAATAAATGAAAGTAAAAAAAATCGCTCGCACTTCGCGCTCGCACATTTTATAAGGCATATGAGATTATTTCATGATCATGGTGGTTTATGAGAATAAAACTAAGAAGTGACTGATCGGGGAAAATATAGGTGAAGATGATTTCGGGCCCCGCCCCCTATGTCGGATCCGCCCGTGTGACACATACACACACACTGGAAAAAAATGGTGCCCCCCCCCTGAAAAGTGCCCCCAGGAAAAAAAATCCTAGCTACGCCACTACTTCATTTGGGTTGAGTACAGAACAATATGAATAAATTTCTTGCCGTAGGAAGACGCTCCGGTTCAGTCAGAAGACTAATCCAGTGGGCCACAACGCTTAAAAAGTGAAGCTTTAAATTTGCTTTGCTAATATATAAATGATTCGTCCCTTTCATATTCTGAGTGTGCAACAAGGATATCGATCTTGATTCTATGTGTTTGTTCTTGAAGGATGCCTACTGCGACCATAAACTATGCCCACTGCGATCCTAAACTATGGCCACTGCGACCTTAAACTATGCCCACTGCGACCCTAAACTAGTGCCCACTGCGACCCTAAACTATGCCCACTGCGACCCTAAACCCCACTGCGACCTTAACTATGCCCACTGCGTCCCGAAGCTATGTCTCTGCGACGCTGAACTATCAATGATATAACATGAAACAATAATTATATTTAGGGGTAATTTCTACCCCATCCAATGCTCGTAATATAGTGTTTAGCAAATAAGAAAAATCATTTTTCCTCCAAACCATAGACCTTTTTTCATTTTTTGCCGCGTAGGGACCCAAGAAAATTCACTTTGACAATTACACGGTGAATTTTCGTCCTTAAATATCCGAGTAAATATTAATTCAAATTTTAAACGTGAATAATTTTTGATTTACCAGAACGTAATCAATAAAACATGCTTTAGCTATGAAGATCACCTTCAGCCGAATGTCTGGATTAAACCGCTGAATGTTAAAACAAATGACTGTGAAATCAATCAACATGATCAGAGAAGAAAGGCATGCAGGCACTCTAAATTTGGTCAATTAATAAGGCATGTACGAGACCACCCCCTCCCCCATCCCCAGCCATCAGAAAGCATCGCTATGTTATGCTCCTCCCAAGGCAGGTGCCATATGGTATTTTGACAGGGGGCGAAATTTGCCTATACTTACATGCATACACCCTCACACACACACACACTCGCACACACACATATTGGCAGGCGCCAAATGAAAGAGTATAAACAGACCAGATGTCTTGTGAAGTATTTAAACAAGTTGGCACTCTTGCGATCGCACACACTAACACACACACTCGCGCACACCATACCTATTCATGCACACACACACACACACATGTTCACATGAAGTATCAATCCCAGATATGTATAGCTAATAATTATACAAGGTATGTCCATAAGAGGTAAGAATAATGTAAATATAATGTTGTCTTGTTCTGGTAAATGTATGTAAATATCTATATAATAAATTGCAGGTTTCTTACCTTGAATTTTAGAATAAATGCTTGACCATTGAGGTGATGTGTGGGTGTTTGTTATGTATAAACAGATCTAATGCGGGGGTCGTCTGTGCATCATCCTAGCCAAGGGGCCAGGGAAACGGTACATAATAGAAACCAATATCCTTAATAATAAACCCATTTTTATGTTGTACATTATTACATAATCGTTCATAATAGAATCTGTCCAATATATATTAACATTTATATATTATATAAATGTTTATATATTTTACTTTTTCATATGGCGCCTCTCAAAACGTAATCGACTTCAATAATCTTTTAGCATCACTTAATAAGAATCCGTAATGTAGTAACTTGTTGGTATGTATACGTATTTGCTAAATTTGTTTGTTCTTTATAGCGCAATTGTATCTCTTGTACATCTTCAGATACCTGAAGAAGGCCCAATGGTCGAAAGCCCATATTAAACCTGCACTGTAAAAATTGCTGTGTTAAAACTGACGCCAATTGGTGTTAATAGGGGACCACACCCTGAGGTGTTAAAATTACACCTATAGAGATTAAACACAACACCAAAGAATGTAGATGCAACAACAAAAAGTGTAATTGTAATAACACCTATAGGTGTAAGACCAACATCACCAATTTATCACCGGTGTAAAATAACTGGTGGGGTGACCCTCTATGTACAACGGTTAACACCACAGTTTTTGCTGTGTGATGAAACAAAGATCAGGCTACGTCTCCATCCATGTTTTCTTGCTGTAGCATCCTTGTGTGACTTCATTTTTTTTCCTCAATGGGGTAGGCTACAATGGGCCGTAACCATTTAGCACTCCATTTTCAAAACTATTCTTTCCTCTTTTTCCTTTCAGTTTCACCCCCCCCCCCTTCACCTCTGGGGACAGGGGCGACTGACCCCTACTCCTTCCCCGCCCTATGTCTCTGATTAGTGGTTCCCTGGTGTACCCAGCGTGTCTTCATTTTTTTTTCACATTGCCTCCGTAAATTCCTGGCACGTGTGGTAGTAAAGCAAACAGAAGTTATAAAACAGACTAGAAAATATACAGTTTGCCATGCGATAGTCAAAGATATAGTACCAGGCATAGTACATTGAGTGCATTATGATCAGCATGGGGATGCGTTAGTACCGTCTTGTGCTTCCGATCGTATAACGTGTAATAAATTTTAACAGTTTGCAGGTACCCGCTCAACTTGCCAGCAGGTCACTCGATATTGCACTTGAAATGTTCTTGACTTCTTCTTTAACTTCTCGAGCGTCTGGAAATTTTCCTATCATTTCTGTGGATTTTTTTTAAAGTGGTAATCATTTCTTGGAAAAGTGTCTCGATCGAGGAAAAGGAAATGTGTTCGTGTCCTCTCTAGAATCCGAAACACCCCGGCGAAACACCTTGCTCGAAGAACCGAGCAGGGTGCCCCACTTTTAGAAAGACCTCGTAAAAGAAGATTATATTTGCACATTTTATAACTTCGACTTGCAGGATACAAATCTGATCCCGGTGAATGTATTTGAGCCGTGAACGATTGTGGAAAGAGCGATATATACCACGAAATTTCGGTCTTCTTGATGATCAACGTCAACTTGCTTATCTTGCTTGTATGTTTCAAATATTCTGGATTCGAATTCGTTCCGTATCAAACTGACGTTTTACAAGAAAAGAAATTCCATTCTTAAAGCTTCTCATTAATAACGGAAGAACAACAAGAAGGGACACGCTCTGACTTCTACCTCCTTTATTATCCGAGCTTCAAGATCCGGAGTAGATATGGAAGGGGGCGCCGAGGAAAAGTCATGTGATACGCCCCACCAAAATGGGGGTAGCTCGGATGCCGAACAGAAGGACAGTAAATTAGACTCATCGTTAGAATTAAAGGAAGGTATGCTGACCCTATTATATTGTCATCTCGTTGCTTATTTTGTTATAAATTATTTTAACTTTGTTTAATAGCTTACAGACCCTCTTCATTTATATCGAGGTAAATAATTCTTGCAGTGACGTGTCATTTATGTATCGGATGTTGTGAAGTTCATAAAGATCAGAGTAGGCATATGAGGACATTTGGAAAATTGTCGACTCATTTTTTCCTTTTTTTATTTCTGGGGAAACGCTGTACATGAATGTATGAATACCAGGCACCACAGCTACCGTACGATAAGCGCTTCAATTTTATTGACTCCATTAATCGGGCCTTATCTATCCATTAAATTAATTAAATTGCGTTTTACAGTTTGGGTTTGTGTAGACATAATACTTTTTTTCTTTTACGTTTTCGAAGTTCTGAATAAACTATTTCATGAAACTGATGAAAATGCCAACCATTTGTATTTGTACATATGAACGGTGTGCAGTTTATAACATACCTGTACTTCTAAACCCTATTCCTACATCCATGTGAAAGAAAAAAACAACTTTTGACTGCTGGTCGCCAAGTAGGCCGACCTGTAAAACTACCACATGCATCCATTATTAAAATCTTTCATCTGACCTTCAGACCTATAATCACTACGTACCATTCACGATTCACATGATTTAAATGCATATCGGCAATAATCCCATCAATTGACACAAACGCCATTTAAAGTGTCAATACTAAAGGAGACGTCGTTAAGTAAATATTGATTAGCTGATATCGTATGATTTAAAAAGATTTGTGACTTGTCAAGACCAGAAATGCCGGGATGACCTAAGATTAATGTTTCAATATCGTGGGTTTTCTCTGGCTTTTTTCTTGGTTAATGTGGTTCCTCAGATGAACTTTGATTGGTGTGAATTTGGAAATTGGCGCAATTCATTTTTTTTTGCTACATAATTATTTTGGAAAAGAAATGGGGAAATAGAGAATAATCATGGCACGTGAAGCTTACATCAAAGTTCCCCAGAGCTAATATTCCTTTTGTGGGCCGATAAACGTCTCTCTTATGCAATGTGCTTGCATGGGGTGGCGGGTATGGAATTGTGTGTGTGGGTGTGTGTGTGTGTATGACATTGGACCAAGTTTTTGAAAGTTGGGGAACCGCGACTTACGCTTCATCCATACCCTTTCCTCCATTCAATCAATTTTCATTTTCGCAACATATTCTTCAGTTGGACTCTAAACGGGAACTGGAGGAAGGGATCAATGAAAGCCAAAACAGACCCGCAGATCGTGATTAAAGTTATCTGCAACACACATCTCCCTACAGTGCCTTTTAACAGACGGATGTTTAGGAAGTGAATTTTATTATTTTTGGTGCTGATTATTTTGTCAGCTCTTAACGAATTGACCTTTTTAGGTGAGAGCTATACACGGCTTTATTGGTTTACTTATAAAGGCTTCGTATTTTATTAAGTGAATTTGGTAGTTGATACTATTATACTCGTCACCAAAATTAAGCAAGACAGAAAAGGGAAGGAAAACTTCGTATTTCGGTAGTTTCCCCTCACTTGCTTTCCTCTCCCCTTGTGCTTGTCCCTATTTTACGACCAACACAGAGATCATGCAAAGGACTCATCATTGAACACCAATTGAGATGCAAAGTATAATTTGCCCATTTAATACCTATAATGGCAATTGGCCGAGTAGGTATATGGAAAGTGAAAAAATACACATTGAGTGACTATTGGAAATTGACAATTTCTTTTCAATAATCATTTTGATCCCCCGTTGCCAAATTAAAACCAATAATTGTCAATGGTGACGTATATTAGCTAGGTCCTAGGTTTTAATGGGTTTAACGGAATATCATTTTTTCCTCCACTTTCCATGCGCGTACAGATTGCCGATTGGAAGTCGATGGGGGTCTCATTGCATGGGGATGATCTGTTAGATTTCCGTTTAGGGAAGGCCCCTTCTTGAACCCAATGGCAGAGAAAATATCTACCCTACTATTTTTTTGCCATGCAACCAGAGGGTTAAAGGATCAATGTCCTATCAATATCCGGCCATCTTAACCCTTTGCGCGCTGATGTTGAAATCTTGCACATTCGTACAAATAAATTCAACAATCGTAATAATTAGTTTTCTCCCCCTCCTCCAAATTAAATAAACAGATAAAAGGCAACAGTTAACATCTACATAATAACAGTAAGTATTAGAGGTGCAATATGGAAATCCTGAATTAAAGAAAATAACATGGAAACAATTGTCATCATAATTATCTGCCTGCAAAGAGTTAAATAAAGATCGAGGTGTAGGTCTGTGCCTTCTAATAGCAAGGGACCACGTACCCCCCCCCCCGTTGACACCAACTTGATGTCGTTTTTAAATCAATATACATTTTAAATCAAATCACCGCAGGCTCTACACCAATATTTTAGGAGTAAATTCCCACGGGGTAAATTTGCCACTGACTCGTCTACTGCCTTTATATTCGCGTCCACTCACATGATCTACTTTCATTTTTTTTATATAATGCCATTCTTCCCATCAACAGTTCGTCTAACAACCATTTGGTTCAAACATCATTTCGTGTAATCACCATTTCGTCTCAGTTGGTCTGATAACCATTTCATTAGCATTTATTTAGCACAATTAATTAACATTAATTTAGTCCAATATGGACTGGCTTTATTGGGACAACTGGTTATCAGACGAAATGGTAAGTGAACAAATTGGGAATTAGACCATGTTGATAGTGGGCAAACTGATGGTAGACCAAATGATAGTAGACGAGTTTGCAACTACACGAATCGACATTAGACGAATTGAAACTTGTAGGTCGTAGAGATAACATCAATATATATCTCTGTCGTAGATGCACTACATATCGCGTTCCATATTGATAACCAGTGAACCATGAACCTCAGCTCAATGGGCCTGGGAGAGCTACAGAGCGAGGCCGAGGGAGAGTACTCTGTTTAAACATATACATGCAAGCTGTACGCCGGGCTTAATGTTTTTCGGATACGGACATATTTTACTGGGATACTCATTATTCTTCATTCGGAGACCGCTAGGAGGAAAATCTTTTAGACATACGTATCTACATAATGTCGGTCAAGAGAAAAGCGTAAGTGATATCACTGACAGACACGTATTTAAACGCTTGTTATCGGTTATTTTTGCGAGTCTCCAGCTCTTCTATTATAATTTGAGTGTTTATCAAATCAGAGTATGGAACGCGAAGTTTGGTGTCATAAATTTGTAAGGGATTTAAAATTTGTGCTGTGTAAACTGGAATACTTACACAGCATGATCCATAAGTCAGGGTGTAGTGCTAAGGAAATATCATGGGTGCTCATCTGCAGCCGTGCATATACTTGTTGGTGCGTTTAAAACATTGTGCTTTTAAAACAATAGGCATGTATAGTGAAACTTAAAGTCAATGAAAAAATATTGCATTTAATGTACTGTTCAGTATGATCGAGTTGACAGTATTCAGTATTGGCACATGTTGTTTATATGTTTAAACTAAAATAAAACAGTAAAATGGAGAGATTTTAATGGGAAATATTATGATCGTTATTTTTTATCTTGAAAGAGATAAGCATGGGTAGTACATGATTTTTTTTCTTCAAGTTGAATTTGTAACTGTAAGTGTAAGTAATTTATGTTCGTGACCGTTAATCACCTTTTTATGTGGTTCACATAGTTACCCCACGCCCATTATCTTAGCCTATGTCTATATATTTACTGTTCATTTCGGAATTTTCCCTAAGTAAAATGCACATAAAAAAATAACATATTTCTAGGGCGGATCCAGGATTTTCCAAGGGGGGGGGGGCAAATTTGTTTTCAACCATAAATTAAGTATATTTCGTAACCGAACAAATTTGACAAGCAAAAAAAAAGGTCTTCAATTTTAAAAGAGGGGGCACACCTCTGTTTTAATTGCATTTTCACATTTACAAATTTAAATTTAGCTTTTCAAGGGGGGGGGGCACAGCCGGCCCCCCCCTTTGAATTAAAAGCAAAATTAAAATTTGCTGTGCCAACCCCCCCCCCCCGCCCTGGATCCATCAGTGCATATTTCAATTATTATTGACTAGTAACAGTTTTGATGTCGGTACTTTCGAGTCTTAATTGTATACGTGACCAATGCTGTGTATAATTAATCTGACATGCCTCAGCTGTCCGTTTTGTGGCGTGCGCCTGTAATGGAAGCTACGTATATGGGGGGGGGGGAGGCACTAGACCAAAAAAGTTGTAGGGGTGTGCCGCGGGCGAGACAAAAAACGGGGGCTTTGGAGCGGGCTTATTGTAAAAAGGAGGGTCTTCGGAACTACAATTTTTCTGAAAACGGCGGTCCTTGGAACGGATCGCCAGCGTGTGAGTACGTGCGTATGCACTCCTATGGAACGGGCATGCATGCATGATTCAGCTAGCGCAGCCTCCGTCGGGTGCGCTCGCGCAGAAACGATGGTCGGACAGCGCTCTGCGGCCGCTTTTCACCAAAGTTACAGTAGATCAATGTGACCGGAACGGCGTAACGAAAAATATGCGAAGCTTTGGAGCGGATTTCCTTCTTCTTTTTCTCAAGAACAAAATGCTATACCTTGGAGCGACTTTCTTTGTTTTTTTTTCTCAATGAGACAAAAATGCTATGCCTTGGACCGGACATTTTTGTGTAAAAATGGGGGTCCCCGGCACATACCCACTATGCATTATATACTCAGTGCCCCCCGGGGGGGTTACAAATTGATGTAGAGGTTTGAGGTTCGAGACCTGCACGTCTTTCCGATGGTGATGTTAAAAGCCAGTCCCATGGGCCCGTTTCATGAAGAGTTATAAATGTTGTAACTTTTCCATTATGGCAACTACCATATGGTAATCTTGATTTTTATTGGCTGCTGAGCCCTGTTGTCCTCTTATGAAACGAGCCCCAAATGTGAATCTGATTTACACACATGGTAAAAACTCAATCACACGCGCATACTTATTCAACCTTTTGCCGCGACTGATAATTTGTTTAAATATGCTCGGAAATTAACGGAAAGTGAAAAGAGGGACAAAAAATAAAAAAAAAGATATATGCTGTACCCATAATCTAAAGAGAAAGAGAGAGATAGAGAGAGACAGAAAAAAAATGAGAATCAGATTGTCAAGTATGACAGTACGTCTTTCAATGCCGTGAAATACATTTTAAATTCACCTTTATTTGGCGCTACAACTTTTAGTCACTCGAACATGAATTAAGTTTTATGTTTAATTACATATATCACGCCCTGCTAAATTACAAACTGGTCTCTGTTCTTGGATGTCATTGACCCGGGTCATTGTTTTATTTTGATCTGCCTATGCATTCAATACCTTCATGTATGCAGAAATCAGGTGTTATTGTAAAATAATCTGCAGTGTGGTGTCGGCATGTGATAATATGGGATTTTCACAACAATTAATGTTGCCTATCCAATGGGTACAAAGTTCAATGAACTTCAAGGCTTCAGTTTCCTTTACTTTGAGTTGCTGCATTATGAAGGGATATGATGAAACGTAGGGGAAGGCGGGGTAAGTTGTGACACTTTTTGCATTTTGCATGTTAGAATTGATATGACTAGTACTATTGTAGAAATAAGTACCTTGCCTTTAAATTTGATTCTTGGGAAATGTTTTTCACCTACATATAACTGTCTACCCCCACACTGAAAGTCATCGTGACCTTTGAAAAAACCGATGTCAAATGGCTCAACTTGCCCCATATATGGGGTAAGTTGTGCCACCGTCTGGGGTAAGTTGAGCCACAAAAACTACGTACAAAATGTATGGGGGGAGAACCAGCATGTCAATTTTTTGTTTAAAGTCTTTTCACTTGCTAATTCTCTATAAATACTAACATCCTTTAAAAGGAAAAAAAGCAGTCATGTAAATTTGCTCCTTTCAGCCTGCATTTCAATCGATTTTTATGGTTTGTTTGTTTTTTAAGATACATTACCATAAGAATTACCATGGCTCAACTTGCCCCATGCTGTTTGGCTCAACTTACCCCAGTCCGAACTTAGTGCGATAATTTTGTATCCACACATTTATTATGCATCCATCATATAAAAGACTATGACAAGAATGAAGATCCATACCTGGACTAACAATGTTGTTATCATGTCTTTACTATATTTAAAGACGTGTGTGTGAATAAAGCACTTATCTATTTCACACTCTTTTTTACTATTTTGGCTGAAATTCATACTTTTCCCTCTAAAAAACTACTTTTTGTTTCAAAGTGGAAAACAATGTGGTGGGGTTAGGGGTTATGCTATGGGTCATCAATACATGACACCACCACAATGTCTGACTCATTCATTATTGGCCTGGGGCTGGTGGCTCAACTTGCCCCTATGCTCAACTTACCCCGCCTTCCCCTACCTCTTCCTGTAGGTCGATAGTTGATACTTACTTTTTCCCAATGAGAACCCTTGGAGCGAGTTAGTTTAAATGTGAAAGTACAAGATAAAAGAAAACGATCAATAAATGTTTGAGAACAATTGGACGAACAATAAAAAAGTTATGAGTATTTGAATGTTCAGATCATTAGTGATATGATGATCCTTCAATTGGAAATGCGAACAAGATATGTGACGACATCATACAGTGGGTCCGAGAAAAACTAAACCGAGAACTATTATTTTTTTTGTAAACTAATACCAATTAATCATAAATGACAAGTTTTCCATTGTATGACTTAGTTCCACCTTTGTCATTATAATATAATTATATACTTCACGCATGAGCGAGTATAATATCAGACAAACATGAAGAGCAGGAGCGTACTCAGCGGGGAAGGGGTGGCAGGAGCAGTTGCGCCCCCAGAAATTTTGAGAAATTACATTTTTACTGAACATTTTCCCCCCAAATCACGAAAAGTGTGCAGGAAATCCGATTTTTTTAATTTACAAAATGCAAATGCTCCCTCGCTTTTGATTTTTTTTTTTTCGAAAATTTTTGCGCGTCCTACCCCAGTGAAAAAAAAAATATGGCCGTATCAGGGAAGTGTTATAACACTTCCCTGGCCGTATGATGTGTCTGAATTTCAAAGAAAGATCATGTTGAGATTCAGATAATAGCTGCAAATTATTTTTTTTAATTCCTAATTTTTTGTCTGAGCTAATATGTGACCTTAGCATAACAAAGATGTGTCATGAAATATTCAGTTTTTCTGTTAATGTAAAAACATCGGTAATAAGTGAACAATATATATTTTCCGTTTACTAGCACCAGTGTACTCAAAAGGGGGCAAAGTATAAATCTTTTCAGATCAATATTTACTTTGGACACATTGATTTAGATACATTTAAAACCTTGATGCCCGATGTGGCAATGAACTCAAGTAAAGGAATATGACGTTTTGTTGAGACGAATTACAAGTGGGTCTTAAAACAACTTCTGGAGAATCCTAAATTTATTGAACAATGATTTCCAATCCGTGGAGAAGGGGTTAATTGAATAATTATAATTAGCGCCTTTAATTATTTCAAAATTGATACTCTTCAGAGTAATCACAAGGGTTATTGACTATCATTACTCCAAAACTATACAACGAAGATGAAAGTAAAAAAATAAGAAACATGATGATGACATTGACAATGATGACCTTGATGATATCGATTACACTTTTTTTCTCGTTTTTTTTTTTCACCCCAGTCACCCACTCGTCTTCCTTTGTACCATTGAACATGTAGAATGAAGATAATGATGACGTAGAAGGAGAAAAAGAACATGTTGTAGATAATGCTGATAATAACGATAATGATGATGATGATGAAGATGATGGCGATTGTGATGATGCCGATGATGACGATAATACTTTTTAAAAATAAATTCGTGTATTTCCATCTATAGTGAAGGTGATGGAGAAAAACGGATTGTGATGATGCTGATGATGGCGATACATACACTGCAAAAACTCCGGTGTTGATTTAACACCAGCCCGGAATCTATGTCTGTCTATACCAGAGAAGTATTGAAATAACACCAGTTTCGAATCAAACCGATGCTGTTTTAATACTAATTGGTGTTGTCTAAACACATATCTGGTGTTAGACCAAAACCAAACTGGTGTTTAACACTTCTCTGGTGTGGACATATATAGATTCCGGGCTGGTGTTAAATCAACACCGGAGTTTTTTCAGTGTACGTTTTAAAATGAATTCGTTTATTTCCCTCTTTGAACAGTGAAGGTGATGGAGAAAACAGATTGCGCAGCAAAAATTGTGGTGTTAACCGGTGTACATAGAGGACCACAGCAGTTATTTTACACCTATAGGTGTTATTACAACACCTTTCGTTATTTACACTCTTTGGTGTTATGTTCAATCTTTAGGGTGTAATTTTAACACCTCAGGGTGTGGTCCTCTATTAACACCGATTGGTGTCAGTTTTAACACCACAGTTTTTACAGTGTGTGATGATGCTGATGATGACGATACATACTTTTTTAATGAATTCCTTTATTTCCCTCTTCAGTGAAGGTGATAGATAAAACAGATTGTGACGATACTGATGATGACGATATATACACTGCAAAAACTCAGGTGTTGATTTAACAACAGCCCGGAATCTATATCTGTCTACACCAGAGAAGTATTGAAATAACACCAGTTTGGAATCAAACCGATGCTGTTTTAATTGGTGTTGTATAAACACATATCTGGTGTCTTACCAAAACCAAACTGGTGTTTTTTAACACTTCTCTGGTGTGGACATATATAGATTCCAGGCTGGTGTTAAATCAACACCGGAGTTTTTTCATTGTACTTTTTAAAATAAATTCATGTATTTCCATCTCCAGTGAAGGTGATGGAGAAAACAGATGACAGTGAACCAATCCTAGTAGATGACGAGGAACCACCGAACTACAACTCAATTATACCCAATGAAGAAACAACACCGGAAACATCCGAAGATGGCTCCAGACAAATCACGAACAATTTCGAAAATGTTCGAAAGACTCTCCTGGGTTTTGTGATAGTCGTGGGCATAGCGGTTTCGTGGGTCGGTTCGACTCAATTTTCACAGAGTACATACTCGGAAACCTTCAATGCGCCTTACTTCAACGTTTGGTTTGGGACTTTGTGGATGTTCATCTGCTATCCGTTTTATGTGGCCGGTTCGTGGATATTCAAGAAGGAGAGTCGCAGTTATTCAGGAACCGTCGATTTATACAAGTAATAACATAAAGACTATTAGAAGTAGAAAGTAGAGAGTATTTTGATTTTTTCTCAAATAGTATTGTGGCATATTACAAATACATGTATTATATTACTCTGATCATGTACTTAATCGCAGTTTCATATCTAAGACACGCTGTTCTGGGTAGCGTTCCAGTTTGGAGCGATTTGAAAGGCACACTAATACCATAGAGCTATACAAACTAATTCAATGACTGTGTCGCATCTTAATCCGAATAACACCTAGATGGAGAATGGCAAACGTATTATGTGCCTTGTGGTATTGAACACAACCCTTAGTTTAAGAGTCAAATGACAAAGCACCTGACCACATCACCTGACGAATTTGGAAGTCATTAAAGTAACATGTGGATGCATAATGAAAATATATAAAATTAAACGCATATATATGGGAAAATTGGGTCCCGTAGATAGCCCCGTATCCCAAGGGGATCTTTTCTACAAGATATGTCTTCCGACATCTCTGAAAGCTTTCCTGGGTTAAGATTGGCTGCGAGGCACAGTTCCTATGCCAACCGTCGAATAAAATCCCCCGTATGCCCTTTAATGAAAATGCTCCCCCGATCCGATATTCTTGTCTGTCACGTTTTAATATTGATCTTTTTTTTCATTATTTTCAGGCATTCCGAACGAGTATTCGGGCGGAAGGGGCTTACCATAAAAAACTACTTCCGATTGGTCGCTCCCTTCGCGCTGTGCTGGATGGTGACCAATTATATGTACGTTTACGCGCTTGGTAGGATTGCTGCAGCTGACGTCACGGCATTGTTCTCCAGTAATACCGCCTTCATATACATATTTTCGTGGATTTGGCTTCACGAACGAATTGTACTTCTTCCTGCGAGGGTATGCTTGTAATAACACTCTTACTTTGCACCGGGTAGTATAGCGGAATCAGTCTGATTTCGTGGTATGACTCCAGCAAGCTGCGAATAAAGTTGATTCTATATAGCTGACGTCATCAAATTTGTCTGCAGAAAAATTAGTGTAATTCCCCCCTGCAAACATTTTTCACACGTACCTGGGCATATTTTGTTAAATTATTCACAATTCTGCCAGTCGATAGCGACGGTTGTGATTTCAATAGCCATCATTGAGGGCATTAGTAAGAACTATACGCAAGATGTACCTCTAGAATAATGCTAACACGCCCAAGGCATTATAGTCGAGGGCGTTTGGACTGTTTCAAAGGTAATAACAATAATTTTGGAACAGTCAAATGATTCAAATAATTCGTGTGTAACTTTTTTTTGTGCCAGACCAAAGTGATGCGTATTATATGTTTTGATCATTGTTATTTCATAAACCACCAATTCTTAACCCTAAATAGACTGGGCTATTTCGACGCCTAAGAAGACTGGGGGGGGGGGGGGCTGATTCAGCCCCCCCCCTTATGATCTCGGTCGTCGATCGCGCGATCGCGACGAAAATTGGCACACGCATTACCAATGGCATTATCTACATAACTATAACATCAAATTCTGCAAAAAATCTCATGTCTCATTAATTATGCTAATTTATGCGTAAAATCATAAGTTTGCTCTAATTAATAAAATAATGCCCCTGAAATGCTAATTCACGTTTTTGAGTAATTTTTGGTCTGCATGCACTTACGAAATGTTGCGTAATTTTGGAACCGCGTACCCGGGGTCACAATTTTGGTCTCAAAAGTTGCGCGAGACTTGAAAGTAAAAAGTCAGCGAGCGACGCGGTCAAAAAAATTTGCGCGGCGGATTTATCGCGACAAATGTCGAGGGGGGGGGGCTGAATCAGCCCCCAGTCTTTTTAGGGTTAAAGCTCTCACATGCCAAAAGAACAAGTACCGGGCACTAGCAAATTTACATGTATTGAACTATTGTACAATCAACTTCTAGTCACCTGATCGATTCCAACCAGTTGATTATAGGATCCATGTCGCCATTTTAAAATAATCATTTATTATTAATATTATTACAAGGTCATTTCAATGGAATTAATGCAAAGGGATATATTTCTTCTATTGTCTGTTTCCCCAGGGCCTATCTGTGATCCTATCTATCGCTGGTATAGTACTTATATCATACGCAGATGGTTTTCAAGGAACTACTGCTATCGGTATCGCTCTCTCAATCGGTTCAGCTATTGGATCGGCTATTTATAAGGTATATGGATTATCATTATACTTTCATTGATTTCGTTTACAAGATGGAGGAATTGGTGATTTAGTTCTGTGCGATCTTTTCTTTTTATTGTATGCCACACTAAATATGAACAATTAAAATCGTTGTTAAAGGTCAATTCCACCCTACAAAAATATTGATTCGAATCGAGAGAGATAAATCAAACAAAGCACAATGTTAAAAAAAAACTCAAAATCGGATGTAAAATAAGAAAGTTATGACATTTTGAAGTATCGCTTATTTTTCAACAAACAGTTTTATTCACCACTCAGTGGCATGCAAATGAGATAGTCAATGATGTCCATCACTAGCTATTGCTTTTGTATCGAATCATACAATATCGTACAATTTTTTACTTTTGACATTAAGGACCAATTTCACTGAACCATAAAATGTTATAACAATGGTAATACCACATGTTCAGGAAGGAATAGAAAATTGTTTCCTAGGAAAATGAGAAAATTATAATATTTCATATTTCACATAATAGAATACAAAAGAAATAGTGAGCGAGTGATGTCATCAGTTCCCTCATTTGCATACCGACCAGGATGTGCATAAAACTGATTTGTGAAATTAAGCGAAACTTAAAAATGTCGTAACTTTCTTATTTACATCCGATTTTGATGAAATTTTCAATGTTATGCTTGTTGGATTTTTCTCCTTTTCTTCAAATCAACTTTTTGTTGGGGTGGACTTGTCATTTAAGAAAAGACCATTCGTGATAAAAATGGGATTAAGGAAACAGCTTGCCATAGCCTACGTACGTCAGCATACAGAACGCTGGTTGACACGTCTAGGTTTGACAGCTCCTTCAGTCTATCAATCTCTAAAACAATCTTTGATAACAGGTATTATTCAAGCGGTACATCGGGGATGCGACGTCTGGACAGGTAAGCTTGTTTCTGTCGCTGCTGGCGCTCTTTGATTTGGTCTTCCTGTGGCCTGTACTACTCACCGTGTATTACACAGGTTTTGAGCAGTGGGATTGGAACAACATGCCGTGGAACTATCTTTGTGGTAGCTCAGCTCTATCAGTAGGTGAGGACGACAATACTAATCAATAGGGAGGGAGAGAGAGAGAGAATAAGTGTGTGTGAGGGTGTTTGGTGTGTAGGGGTGTATTCGGGCACTTTGGAACTGTAGGAAATGCCTTAAAATGGATAAAGGATTATTGGGAATCACCTTAAAATAAAAGCGGTCCTAGTATGAAGCCTTATGGTACTCCAAATATTATGGGTCTTTGGATAGAGGGCGCTTATAATTCTTGAACTCAAAGTTTCTTTCTTTATAATAGTACATGAATTGTAGTCTTGATAGCTTATCCAAATGTGACATGGCATATAAAATACAATGCTCTATTGTCAGACTGCTATTCATATTTGCAAAATATCATTTGCTTAATTTAGAAACCTATACAATATTTGGGTAACATAAACTGGGGCATATTATCTTTTCTGTCTATATTTTTTATGAATAATAATATTTAGTCGAAGGGAATGGGATTGATAAAAACATGATATATTTGATAATTACCAGCGATAATTATTTGTTTTATATGCAGTTTTTAACTTCCTGATTAACTTCGGTATCGCGGTCACGTTCCCACTCTTCATTGCTCTCGGTACCGTGGTTGGTATCCCTCTGAATGCAGGTATGTGAACGCACCATCACTTTAGTAATGGTAATTAGGACTTTCACATTCGGACCTTTTAACCAGAATACGCCGACAGATAATACTTTAACAACATCGAATCTTATCTCTTGGTTTCAATGATTTATTCCTTGATACTGACGTAATGTAATCTTGATATTAAGAATTCTTATCAAGAAATAATTTCTTGATGTCCAGAAAATCATTAACAAATGCCATTTCTCGGTATCAAGAATTTAGTTTCTTACATCAACAAATACGATTGAATATTGATACAGCTTACCATAATGTCTGAGTATGCTGACTAAAACATTAGTGTAATGTTCTCTTGTATAGGTATAATAACTGATAATACTCGACCAGTAGAAAACTGCAGATGAACCCAATGAAATTTAAAAGATGGGGGAGGGGGGTAGACAATACTTACCGTGTATTTTGACCAGGTGTGAGATTGAACTTCCAATTACCACAGGATGGGGGCGGGGGAGTATGGACAAGCTGTAAATGAAGATCGGAGCCAAACATTTAACTATTGGGGGCGGGGCGGGGTGCAGAAGTGCACTCCGCTGAAGATAAACTACCATAAGGCATATCTGAAATTGCCCCAAAACGAAATATATATACTACAAAATTTATGTGTGAGACTGGAGCGGGCATTAATGCTTTGCTCCCGAGACATATTTTGCAGCATAAAAAAAATGGTGATTATTCATTTGTTCCAACCTCTGTTATTTCATATTCATATTTTTTTTATTGCGCTCAGTGGTCGATCTCATTTTCCGAGGGAGGGGATTCGGTTCTTGGAAGATCGGAGGCACGATTCTCATCGTTTTTGGATTCCTCATTATGCTGATGCCCGAAAGATGGCAGGAGAAAGCATACTGCTGTAAATCCCGTAGATCGGTAACGCTGAATGGGACTGAGGAAGCAGCGAATGGAGGTATCGATAACCCGACGGTAGAGAGTGAAGCATCCAAAAAAGAAAACATGAATGGAACAGTTTGATGGGTTTTTTTTAATGATAACTGGTTTTATATTATGCATCATTAGTCATTTTGGGACCACAAAAATCTGTTCTACTTAAACTAAATAAAACCCCTGAAGAAAGTTAAGGTCGTGCGGGAGCAGATTTTTTTTAATAAAGAATTTTGAAAAAGCAGAACAAGGGGACTAACGAGGCTTTGAGTAAAATATGACAGACAATTCGAAAGTTATGGACATTTGAATGTTGAGATCATTAATGGAATGGGGATCATCCTGCTGGCCATATACAAACAAAATCTGCGATGCCAGTCACAGCACACATGCAGACCCCCTCTGGACACTGAAAATGTAACCAAAAACTCATTTCATCGCATTCTTGATAGCAATTTATGAAGAATATAATGTTGTGAAACCTTTGTTACACGTCCTCTCATACACAAGAACACCTAACCTTGCGATAGAATAGAAAGCGGAGAAAATTTAAGTGAAATAATGGGAAAGTCTGAGGTGTGAGACATCACAAATTTGCTTATGAGACGATCTACATACTGTATCATTTAGTGATTTAAATTTTCAAATGCTGAAAAATGCAATTTTCTTATAATTCGTCCAACCTTCGTCAAACTTTCATTGATCCGTTTGCTTGTTTTATATCTTTTATCTATATCTTGTATGAATTATTTTTGAAGTGTTTCATTCTACTTTCAGAGAGGCTTAATAAAGTCAAACCAAATTGCTTCGATTTTAGATCCTGCTTGTGATAAATTTACATGTATATTAAACCCTTCGTGTTTGTATCCGCCCAACGATTAACTGTTATAACAGATCTACCACATGGGCAATGATGTGTCTGAATATGACGTCATTAGGTTGATTACTATTGTACTGTACTAATATTCATATACTGACAACAGATATTGTTAATTTCGAATCGCGGAGAGTGCCTCAATTCGGTAGGTATTATTTTCGCATTGGAAAAATTCATTTTTTTCTTATTTTCTATTTCTATTCTATTATAATATTTGGTCGTCGTTAATTTTTCCTGGTTGGGGAAGCGATTTTTTAATCTAGGAAAAGGGCAATTTTGGTCAAAAGGCCATTTATTTCTTTCATTATGATATGCAGATTTCAAAGTAAGATATTACGTAAGCATGCCTTACATAGCAGGATAAAGAAATTGAATTGACCAGGTAGCTAAAATAGCACACCAGTGAACACTCTAGGAAGGTATTTGTTGCATTTCTATATCGAATGCATTAACAGTTGTTAAAACAATGTACTTTGCCAACCGTGAAGTACCAGTCGCTAGTGGTGGTTCTTTTTGATGTTTTTCGTGGATGTAATGAAAAACACAATTCAAAAGGTTACATAAATAATCAATACATCAAAGTTGGACCTTATCTCATTAAGTATTAAACCACTGTGTCACTTTAAAACCAATGACCTTCTTATCATGCGCAGAATGGAACTACGAACTGACCTATTGGGTTTAATATACGGTACATACTAAATAATGACATAATACCCTAACAATGTTGGTGTACTAATAGCATCGAAGCTTCTTACCGCATTAGGTTGATGAATATTTTGTTTTATTTTCACCGTTGTATAACAAAATGTGAATTAATAGAATATAGTGTTACATTAATAATAACGATACATATAGGAACTAAGCATAAACAAAATATGTGTCGAGCGTACCTTAAATATCATAGCATGGTTCAGATAAAAATCATTCATAAAACAAAACAAAAACTGATAGCATATTAACATAATTATATACATCACAGCAAGAAAGTTAACTACCGAACAAGTCTAAGCAAGTACCACTAATCCGACAATGGTAAAGTTTGTTTAAAAGTATATTTACGATAAATAACATTCAGTAGAATGAAATTCCTGAATCCGTATTGGTCGTTATTGAGTAAATTGTAGCGAGTTATTAATTTGTCTAATCTTTTGTAAACCACTCTTTATAATATTTTCAAAAACATGAGCTTATTGAATAGGCTGATAATTGGAAAATAATTTAATACCATCTTTTTATAAAATAGGTATAACTTTGGAAATTTTCATCACTGTGAGACAATGGTAGGTTGAAAACCTAAACGAGTAATGATTAAGCTTCCTATTATACCCTTTAACAAACATGTGTTCATTTTGTCATTTCACTTTATCATGCTTATTAACTTGAAAATATTAAATAGTTATATTGTATTGGAGGGCTCAGAATGAATTACAAGGAATATTCCAAGAGTTCGGGAAAATATTCTAACGAATCGCAGATGATTGGAATATTGGCCCTAGGTATATTTCTGGTATTTCATGAAATAACGCCATCCAGTATAGTTATTCGATGATGATATATTATTGGATGATAATATAATCATTGGATGGTAATATAATCATTCGATGATAATATGATTATTGGATGCTAGTATGATTATTGGTTGATAATATAATTATTGGATAATAATTATCCAATAATTATTGGATGATAATAATGAATCTGGAATATAAGTGAAAACTTATATCCTTGGTAACAATGATTATAGCCTAAGATGTACATTTGCCTTTGATTTGCCGTAAAGTTCAATCAAACTGAAATGAAATGGTGGTTTTATTTGATTGGCAAATAAAACCAACCTAAGCAATAATGGTGTGTTTTTTTTTCTTCATTTCCTATCTATTAGTTTGAATATGTTTATGGGCAGCCTTCAGTAAAAAGAAATAAACGACCGGTTAGTGGAGTGTGAGCTAGACAAAAGCAGGCCAAATTTGATTCCAAAGAATGAAGCTACCAAGAAATCACACAAGTGATAGACATTTCCAAATGTGTAATTTACTAATATGTGCCGTAACAGAACCGCAGATAAAGAATATTAGTTTCATTCCAATTTTTACAACCCCGTTGCATTGTGCATAGGTTTGGGAAGACAGCATTAGGATACCCGACCATATATATACCCGTATACCAGGGACGTCGCTGCGAGAGGCAATTGTCTCCCTATGCTTGTGAAAGTCGTGAAAAAATAACAGAGGGGAAAGTGATGAAAAAGAAAAGAAGGAAGGAAATAATGAAGACTAGGCCCTATCAAGAGGTCAGATATGTATCGTGTTATATAACCCCTATAGAGTACCGAAGCGATGACGTCAGTTGCCATGGTGTCATGGCGGCCTGGTTCTAAACAAATGAAACTGGAGCGTGTTTCTCATTGGAGAAAATGGCTGCTAACGGAATTTCATCACTTGCAGCCTCAGAATGATGGTAGCTTTTGCAAATACAAATTTGTATAGACGATCGTCAGATGCGACTCTGTTTAGAATTAACCGGTTCGTTGTCATGACAGTGATCGACGTCACACCTCGGTACTCTATATTCCATAGAAACAAAATGACATCCTCTTAGGGATGCCATAAAGATCAAGTGATCTTTATCACTTGGTTAATTTCCTGGTAGCTTTGTACTTTGAAAGAAACCATGGGAATAATTGGCAGGCTTGTTAGCTTAAACTTCACTTTAATACCCGGCCGTTTGATTTTTGGCCATTATGGCTGTCTAATGGATTTTTTACAAAAAATTTACAAAAGAAAAAAAATCCTCTGTACCCATCCCGTACTGGCCGCACAGAAACGTTGTTAGCGCTATCAATGCGCTATCAGAGGCCCTGTTACAACCGGTAATGTGGCACCGATGGCTAATGTCACAACAATGCATTACTTTATTTACTTACACATCGAACTAAATGTTTTGACATCACAATCCGAAAGATGTGACTGGGCTTACTGTTGGCTCTCCGTTAGGCTAATAACGTTTCTGTGCGGCCAGCACTGGTCAGTAAACAAATGAAGAGACTGATGAAGTCATCCACTCGCTTTCTTTTTCATTTCATTACGTGAAATATGAAATGAATCTGTAAAATAATAATAATGAATTTATCAAACCTAATCCTGGGCTTTTTACGAAGAGTAAAACCAAAGCAAAATCATGAGACAAGAGCTTACATAGACCTATACTTATATTTTGTAAAATCTGCAAACCATCCTCCATTTGGAAAAGGATTCACCTCACGACCACTACTGATTAGGTTCTGCGTAGCCATGCTCAATCTCATTGGCTTGCAGAACGTTATCTGGTGGAGAAGAAATAAACATGATTTGAATAAATCAAAAGAATAACAGTTCGAATAATGTAGGGTATATATAAAGACACTTTAGTGTAAAAGAAATACGTTCAGTAGGCCTACATCGTAAACGAGGAAATGCATGTCAATTACTGATCAAATCAAACAAAAACAGGTGGTTTTCATTATTCATCTGTTTTAAATGGAAGGATATCATGTACCAGTAAAAAGTAAGAATTATAAGAATAGTATTAATCCGCTTCTATATAACGCTTAATACATCCGAACGTCTTCTCTGAGCGCATTAAAGATAATTATTACCCCTGTCACCGGATCCTGGCATGCCCCTATACAAAGTATGCACTTTCTCCACTCCCTGGGGAGCATTCCAACAAGATTTCAATTGCTGGGCATACTATATAGTCTTTCACACCCTACGGCATGTACGGGGTACCCATTTAACACTTGGGTGGAGAGTGACAAAGTGTGGATTGATGCCTTGTCAAAGGACGCTTGGCAATGGTGGGATTCGAACACACTACCCTCCGATTACGAGGCGAGAGTCAGAAACGCCACACCACGACGCTTCCACATAGATTATGGTCAATGAAGGAATGTGGGTAATGCTTCAATGGTCATAGTAAAAAAAATATTAAAGGAGAGTTATCAGACCCAGGTCACCCCCCCCCCCCAAAAAAAAAAATGTATATTGAGAATAAATAAAATTCTCAAAATAATGATATTCATTCAAACCATTTGTATTAATATCAAAATTTGAATTGTATGAGAGGTAATTAGTCTTGCCATACCATCGTAGTCACCAATGTCGAAAGCATTGTTCATGATGTCCTGGTTTCCATTTGGTAGCTCCCTAACAGACCTAATGGTAGAAATTATATCAATAATAGTAATAATAATTTAAAAAAAGCTTATCAGACGAATTGTGACAATCATTCAATGTTGTTCAAGTTTCATTTGTTCATCGTCAAGCTCAAATCGGACCCTAAACACGTAGTGTTGGGGGCAAAACAACTTTTTAGTCTTTCTATACCCTCGCAATTTGGACCGTAAACAAACACGGATTTTGCCTAGTAAAATATATACCCTTTTCATTATTTCGGTGTTTTTGTCACATTTATTACTCTTGGAAAAGAAATCCTTTTACGTGTTCTTTTGGTCACGCATGGTATCCACGCGTCAATGGCAGTCCCCCCCCCCCCCATTCATCGTACATTCATTTAAAATATACCACAAAATCACAATTACATGTTGTCGTTTTTTTAATGTGAAAATGGCAATTGCAGGTACATTACAGGCGATTTTATCTGGTAGTATGATGACGTATATTTTCTTTTTCATTAAAGTCAATCTTCTAATAGCTTATTTTTCCCCTTTTTATTACTGTACGTACTACCATGTGAAATGCTATTACCACAACCTCTATGGCTTTTCTTTCTGGAACTCTGTCTCTTTTAAGAGGATTTATTGCAATCACCGCAAAAAGTCTAACAATTATATTAATATTAATAATATTGAATATTAATATTACTTTTTATATCATTCATCAATAAGTCCTTGGTGTTTAACAACCATCTCGTCTATTTTCTACATGTTTAAAATGCTAGTGCAGAAATGATGATTAATGTACGAAATATTTAATCTTTCTGATCTTTTTTTTTAATGATCAATATTTTAAAAGAAAATGAAGAGACGGATCAAATACCTTCTTTTAAAAAGTATGATCACAATATTAGCAATCAACAGAAGGATGACTATTCCACCTATAGCGCCACCAACGATTAGTCCAATAGCAGAAGAGCCAAGGGTTGGTTCTATCAAA
The DNA here is from genome assembly GCF_018143015.1 of Lytechinus variegatus. Lineage (NCBI taxonomy): Eukaryota > Metazoa > Echinodermata > Echinoidea > Temnopleuroida > Toxopneustidae > Lytechinus > Lytechinus variegatus. Next base: position 7,369,634 of record NC_054758.1, on the reverse strand, counting down.
TGAAAAGAGTGACAGTAGAATTAATACAATATTGCAGACTATAACTTTACAGATTTGGGCTACATCCGACCAACCACCCCCCCCCCCCAGGTGCCAACTAGCAAAAGGGAAATAATAAGAAACACCCAAAAGTAACTTTTTGCCTGATAAATCAATGAATTTCATCTGAGAATGATACGTTCTTGACACCCTAACTAGCCTTTTCGTCCAAGTAAATGCACCTTTCCTTCAGATTATGCACCCATGATGCAATCCATTCAGAAGAAAAAAAAAAAATTTCGGGCCTGCGTTGATTAATTAAACAGCGATTGAAGATATAACGTCTTTAGTACAGAACAATCGTCCTCTGAATGGTTTAAGGAAAATAGATAGAAAGACAAGAAATTTCAGCTAAAATTAAATTATACATGTTGACAGTTGGAAGTAGACAGTTGAAGCTGCATATGCTAAGGACGATCTATTTAACGAAAAGGTGAGTTTTTAACATAGATTTGAATTTGTCAGTTGAGTCTGCTTGTTTTATGCTCTGAGGTAGGTTGTTCCAAAGTTGAGGGGATGCCGAATTAAAAGATGGGGAACCATAAGACTGGGTCTTGATGGCAGGAATATCTAAGAGTGATTTTTTGCAAGCGCGCAAGTTGTGGGAGGGTGAGTATTCTGATGTTAACTGTTGAAGATAGACTGGAGCTGATTTTATCAAACATTGGAAAGTAAGCAAGAGGATCTTAAAATCAATCCGTTCACGAACCCTTAGCATATGAAGCTCCCTTAGCAGTGGAGGGACAAACTCACGTGAACGACGTTTAGCAATAAGCCTAGCTGCTGAATTTTGTATTCTTGAGGTCATATTCTGGCGACAACTTGTTTAGGGGCCAAAATGTGTAAATAAAGCCCGCGAAAAACTTGTTTAGGGAGTTAGTGCACAGAGAAAAACTCGTTTGGGGGAGGGGGTGTTTGGAAATAATCTGGTCACGCATGTGTCAGCATTGCCCCCCCCCCCCCCGGGTCGACTCACCTGAAAGTACCTCGAGAGTGGTGAAACTCAAAGCTGGTCCCGTCTCTCCTTCGCCCTTCAGTCCCTCACGAACTGCTGAAATCCGAATTTCGTACGACTGACTTTGATCTAGTCCCGTAATCTTGTGCATCAGCGGGCTGTCTCTATTTCCCTGTCTCTTCTTCCGAGATGAAATATTAAGTGAGATTCCATCCTTGATCGTTTGTAGGCCCACTTTGCCGTTACCATTTCTTTCCGTTGAAATGAGGTGAAATGAATATTTCAGTGATCCTCTTCTTTTCCTCGAAGACGAAGTCCCTGATGATTCCAATGGAACACCCGACGCTGCTACAAAGGTACTTGTACTAACATAGACACTGTACCCGATGATAGGACCATCACCAACGTCAACGTCAGGGTTCCAGGAATCCCAAGCAATTACCACGTGGTTAGAGCCTAGATCTACAATTCGAGGCTGATTTCTCAACACTGGCAGAACTGAAAATTGTACAAGAATGTTATAGTTTCATTATGTGTTCTCTCTTTCGACTTACACAATCAAATTTTCTTCACACAGTTTTCCATTCATGTCCTATAGTTTCATTTTCAATTGTTTCATATTCTGAAACAAAATTAACAGAAAAAGTGCAACAGATATTTCTTTAAACAAAAGCTTAATTATTGAACGACATACCGAATGAACCCGTTGGCGGAAGGCTGACGTGAGCATATACAGCACCGGTCGTTGAATCCCCAACATAACAATAGATGGTTTGAGTTTGAATGTCGTCGGAGAACAAGGTAAAGTTTGATTGTACTGAAAGCTGTTCGGCTGGAGTATCAGCCCCCTGCTCGTTTACCAAACTTTGGGGAGACAAGTCTCCTATACTTGCTCTGACGAAGAAGGCGTTTTCCGTTGAATCACGAGAAAATGTACAGGAAAAGATCGCGATTCCTGGGTTCGTCTTTTCTCTTGTGACGGTAAAACGATCTTGAAGGAACAAAGAATGTAACAATTCTTAGAATTACAGTAATATAGCAAGTTGATGCAATAAATGCACAAATGTATAATAGTTGATGATTTCCACTAATAAAATTTTAAAAGTCGAGATGTCAATGTTTTTGTAGTGCAATGTATCCAACATACATTCTACCATCCCATCTTTATCATATTCATATAAAACATTCAGGTTTCCAAGGCATTCGAATTACTGCCATTATACAAGGAAACTATAAATGCAAAGCTAGCCATCTCTCTCGGGGATTCGGCCTCTTTATCATATTTATTCTTAGAAAAAAACCTCTTTATTTTGTTCCTAGATCATGCAGGTCTATGCATCCACAAATTGTTGACTGAGAAATATTCTACGTCTTCTTTTTTTTTTGGGGGGGGGGGCAGATAGAAGGTATACAAGCGATTTCGTTACTGACCTATTTGACAATTGTCTCCCATCCAACGAGGGTGGCATGATGAGCACATCCCGGTCTCTTGGTCGCAGTCTTCAAAACCACCAGCACAATGGCATGTTTTCGAACAAGAGTCAAAACATCCAGAAACTACAAGATGTAAATGGATATAGATCAACGGATTAAATATCATTTTTTCGAAGATGCAAGCGTTTGAAAAAAAAGGATGAAAATGATTTGATATCGTCTGTTTACACGAGCAACTTTTGATATGCTTTTATCTACTTGTATTCAAGAAAGTGTATCTTGCATTGCAAAAAAACATGGATGGTTGAAAATGGGTCCTTTGAATAAAAAAAAATATATAATTTTGTACCAGTAAAAACGACTGAAAAATGTACTTCAAACCCCTAATAAACTTTAATTCTGCGTTTCTGAACGAATAGAATGAACATAGTGTTTGAATATAAAAGTTTACCAACGCTAGGAGAAGAATTATGTAAAGCTATTTAAATGAACAGAAAGTTCATTATCGGTGATAAATATTTGGGACACTTTTCGAAAATCCATTTGTAGTTCACGTCGAAATAACGCATCAATCATAATATTTTTCTGGGTTTTCTTTTTCAGTTAACACTGTTAATAAGTTCAAAGATTAATTTATCTGTATTAAAGCTGAAAGATCTTACAAGTAGAACATCGGTCAGGTGTTTCTGGAGATTCAGCAACATATCCAATCTCACATTGTCCTTGTGTTGAAGTACAGAATCCTGAATCCATCTCACATTCTGTCAATTCAGGACAGTTGCAGAACTCCGTGCAATTTATCCCGATGAATCCACTAGGGCAGACATTTGGAACTACAAAATGATAGAATTCACTATAGGTAGGTAAATGTAATATTGATGCTACAAAATATTAATGACAGCATCGATCACCATGCATGTCAGTGCTCTGTTAGATTTAACTTTAAACGAATTGACCTTGTTCTTTGTGATGATATGATTGTCCTACATGTATTTATTATTTTTATGCTTTACTTGTTTTAAAATTTCCTTCTATTATTTTCCAAAAAATATATTTCAAATATGATAAAGGTATTTAGACATACAAAAGTGTTGATTGATGTTTTGTTGAATATGTAAATGCACATAAACCTTCACACACACACACCCACACACCGCCACCACATATATATATGTGTGTGAGGATGCGTGTGTGTGTGTGTATTTATAATTATTTGAAATCTATTTTTAATTTAATTGTTGTCTCAGAGTACACTTTTCAATTTTTAGAGTGTGAGAAAGATGAAGATGGATGGGGATCCTACGTGTGTGCGCGCGTGAGGGTGGTATATGTGTGTGTGCGAGGGCTAGGATAACTATAAAATACCTTGAAAACCTTCTCACCAACCCCCCCCCCCCCTCACAGCCTTCTTCACGTCTTCCAGTGACAGCATCACATGGTATCCCTCCAGCACAATGACAGCCTTGAAGGCAGTCAACAACAAACTGTGTGTGAGGGTTGTGTGCGTGTGTATGAGGTGTGAGCGTGTGTGTTTGAAATGGTGGGGCTAGAGCTAGGAGCTAGAGCTGTGCATACCTTGGCAACCTTCTCCTGACCAACCATCCTCGCAGCTTCCTTCACATCTTCCAGTGAAAGCATCACATGGTATCCCTCCAGCACAGTGACAATCTTGAAGGCAGTCAACACCAAACTTTCCTGGAGTACATTCTTAAAACACGAAAAAGAACTCGGATGCTTTTTTTTCAATTGAATGTATGATATTCTTTGATTTTCTAGAGGAAAAATTCTTTCAAACAAAGATCTAAATCCTTTTGGGCGCATTGAAATTAAAATTGAAGGATTTGTTGGACACTAATGTGGGCGGCGCTAATTCAAATCTTCAAAGAAAGTTCTAAAAGCGTGAGGTTAGGAGAAAAACTCATTTTTACCCAGCAGTTGCCAGCAGGACTAAACGATTTGCTGTATGGCATAAGAACCCCCTCCCCCCCGACATAAAGTATGTAAAAAAAAAAATCCGTCAATCTTCAAGCACCTAGTAGTGTAAGATTGTGAGGGTTTTTGTTCGAGTGCGATGTATTTATGCATGTATGTACATATAAATTTTACAGAAACTACATCATTCTTTTTGTTTTGTTTTTGTATTGTTTAAGGTAAGAGCCTGTAAAAAGTTACCTAATGCAACAACTATTGTACTGTTAAACTGTCACCAGAGACACGCATGCTATGTCTTCATTATGTAGGCTAATGGAAATCACTTGATAATTCTTACGTTCATCGCAGTATATTCCTGTGTAACCAGAGAGGCAGTTGCATCCATAAGGATCGGGTAGGCAGATCTGACTTCCACTGCAAGCATCCAGAACATTACCAGCACCACATTCAAGTTCACAATCCCATCCAAAACGGTGTTTACCGCATGCTGGTTAATAACAATTATTTTTTTTAAAAAAGGCAATTATGCGTAACTACTCTACAACTCGATTCTAAACTTGATTTATTCCGTCTGCTATACATAGATCTATCCATGTCCAAATAAATTAAATTCTTAAAAAAAAAGATTTCATATTGAGCTGTCGAATGAAAGAATCCGGTCAAGCGCACACTCAATTCGGAACATTTCTGTCTCAGGCCATGTGGCAAAACTAAAAAAAAAGTGAATTGAAAAAAACAGTATTTGTTAAGCCAAGTGCACACATAGTTATCAAGAATGCGAATAGCATTACCATTTGTTTGTATGTAGGATAAATTAAAGAATAGCGGAATAAATGCCTTTCTCACGGGAAAAAGTGCGCTGACCGGGGATTCAAGCTCGGACTTCCATTATTATAATAGAAAAATGTTCGATATTCTAAGGAGCCTGTAAGTGCCATCGACTTGACGACTTGGCGAGATACTTTATCTTGCCATGTCGACATGATAACATTATGTCGACTTGGCGAGATACGTTTAATCTCGCCAAGTCGACTTATAAAAGTTTGTATGTCGACATGGCGAGATACGTTATCTCGCCAATTCGACTTATTAAAGGTTAAATGTCAACATGGCAAGATAAAGTATCTCGCCAAGTCGTCAAGTCGTTGGCACTTTTTAAAGGCTCCGTAATATTCCTCCATCAGAAATCTGAATGAATTACTCACCAGTGAGACAATTCTTGTCCCTGAATCCTGGAGGACATATACACGTTCCTGATTGAGGGTGACAGATTCCTCCATTGTAGCAGTTATCACACAGACGATCACATAACGGTAGGTTCCATCGGCCACGTGGACAATCTTTAAAAATATACATCCATTAACATGATTGACTCAGACATGCCATTTTGGGTAATAAGATGTCAATATGCCATCCACATATATACAAGTACTTCAACTCTTTTAATATTCGGGGAAATTCCTTTTTTTAATAGATATGTATGATTCAAATGTAGGCCTACTACAGACCAAGAGGATCGTCTAACCGAGAACTAATAGTATTGCAATGGAGTATTTCACTTCCCCGAGGCTTGCTCAGAGACCAGGATCGTCATAAAAACGTTGTCAAAACAGTTAAAAGTATTCAAAGAAATGAAATAATACGCAACCTAAACTCCGGGCCTAAAATTAGCAAGGACGTGGCTTGGACGGAAGGGAACGATTTCGCGTATTTCGAAAACACGAAGCCGACGGTGATATTACACACTGCTATCTATTTACCACTGAAAACCAATAACGTCACGGGGTTCATTTACGTTACCAGGCAGCCTACACGCTGCTTACAAAGTAATATGTTCTCATTTCGTTATTTAAAAAGTATTCAGTACAAAAAAAGAAGATTGAGCATAAAGCAAAGGACATCTTACCACTAACTATGACGCGAATCAAGCTGTAAAGACGATTATCCAGCATATTACTCTGGAATGTCCCGTAGATATCTGCATTTCTCTTAGTTGCTGAACGAATAGTATAGGTTAGAGTTCCATCTCCACCTGGAGACAGAGATCCTTCAGCAAGGTTTGAGAAGGTGCTCCAACGGATTTCATCCGATCCTGATAAATACCTATCAATGGTAGACACTGAGAGCGTGATGTCTTCACCGGGATAAACTGTTTTGGTGAGGCGACCGTCTCTTGGTTGAAAATGTCCTGGAATTTAATGGATTAATAATGATGTGATAGCAAAGACGTTGATGAGGACAGCAAGGTACGATTGTTGTCCCTAATAATTAATTTCTGTCAAGGGAATTACAGATATCTGCAATTGGTTTTCTGGGGAAAAGGGTCCATGGCGCCTCCGCTCTAACTCAAGTTCGTAATACTTGGACACTGATATCATCGAAAATGAATCATGTAAATTGTATACGTACGGTCTTGTGAAAGAATCGTTACATCTACAGATGTTGAAGTACCAGTAGATGTAGATGTACTGGAACACTTATAAACACCAACTGACGTCGTATCATCAGGTAGGTTCTGTGTAAAGCCACCAGTATGAGTTGTTTCTGAGCCCAGGACGTCCAGTGTATAACTTTCGGGAGTGAGGCTCGGTCTAACTACTCTCTCCGTGTAGGTTATGGTATCCTGTGTCTTGTCAGCTGAGAGTATACAAGAGAAACTAGGGGACGTCCCGGTACTCCCGAAAGGGGATGAAGTCATGGCAAGAAGATATTTAGGTTTTACTGTCAAGAGAAATGAATGGGGAAAAATAAAACTTAAATACATGGTCGTCATGGTAAAATATTTTCAGTCATATTTCTACACTGCTTAAGAAACATGGTAAGTTTGTGGCTAAGACTTGTTCTAGGCTGATCTTTCAATCTATCATTTCCAAAGAGGGAGAAGTCTAAAACTGCCTGTCCTGTCAGTTGATGTTGATCCTTATTTTCAACAAAGAATTAATAACAAGTTTCTAAAGTATGGAAAAAGTGTCTTAGTATTCAATTGATCAAATGATAATAAATGTTTAAAAAAGGGAAAGGTTTATCAAAATCACAGCTCGGAATAGTTTACTAGACAGATGGCGCATAATATTTGCTGTGTTTATTATTATTGATTTGATATTGATTTGATTTATTCATTTAATTATTATAATTTCCCTCCCACTCCACCATTTTGTAGGGTCATGTAAGTTTTCTTCTAGGTTTCTGGAAGAATGCAATACGAACGAACCCTGTGGCTAAGATGTGGACACCAGAAGAAATACATATCATAGTCTTTAGTCACTCACAATAATAAAACCGACTCCAAACTAAACGCTGGCCGGTTTGTCACTGAAGGTATTACAGGCCTCATTAATTTCCCATAGACTCTTGTGTTAAATTGGCACTTTTAAAAAATTCATTAAAAAATAAGGAGGAAAATCGAGGGTTGAATGTTTACTACCAGTGGATAGGATTTATGTCTGACATTCCATATCTGATCAGAAAAGGGTACCTCGATCGGCTCATTTTAAAAATAAATTGACATTTATGAAGAGTACACCTGACATGATCAAATATCACTTGAGAGAGTAAAATGGCCCTAGTTCGTCCGCCAGTATAAAAAAGATAGTTCCGAAGTGGCGATATATATTTCCAATTCGGAAAAAGGAATTTCAGTAAGCACCCTCTCTAGAATCAGTGTTAGATTGTCAGTCATATTCATTCATTTTTGTCAATCAGCAATATCAAATTAAAAAAAAACTGAGAATTGGTTGTCTCGAATGAAAATATTTTGCCTGCCAGCTGTAATTAGGCCCGTGAAACCTGAAAATAACATCATAACCAACAAACATGACGAACGTAGGACAGCGACACACGTGTGTTGGTGCCCTTTGCGTTCGTTGGCTATAACGTTTTTCGGTCTGGCATTACTTTCGTTGTTGTGACTGTGAAATAGCTACAAACTGGGAAAATAGAAGAAATAATTTGAAAGGCAAACATGAAGTATGAAAGAGAGGAATTGTTCTGTAACCCAAACCTAATATTCGATGTTGAAAAATGACGTCATCTTTGGAAGGTCTATCGGGGCTTTCAAAAGTATATTTTGAAATTAATAGATAATTTATAGTGCTACGTGGGAGTCACACCAACGAGTCCAACTTCAAGACAAGTCAATATTGAACATTATGTAAAACTTTTGACCGGTTTGGGATCGGTTTTCTCTGAGTGACTGAATTAAAGTGTTGGCAATTGCGTTTTACTGCGGCGTACCTTCTATTTTTTCGCAGACAAATCTACGGATTGGTGAGACGCTGCATGGTAAATCATTCCAGTGGTTGACGTATTCCTCAACGCAGTGTTCGGTTCCTACATAATTATTGGGGCCCCATTCTGGCCATTCAGAGTAACTGTAGATGGATGTATTAAAAAAGGCTACTCATGAACCGTAAACAGCATACTCGAGCACCAGGGGCCCGTATCATAAGCAGTTATTATTCAGAGAAAAAGGGGAGGGGTCAAACTCCAACGCCCCCAACATTCTCCTTTCCTGCATGCTTACGAGGGTCAAACAACTGGTCACGCCCCCCCCCCCCCTAACCAATAAATAGACCCACCCCTATAAGTTTATACAGGCTTACAAACAATGACCCTTTTTCGGGAGAACAAAGGTAATGGGTATATTACACATACAAGGCATAAGACATATATAACATGTATAAGACGTCACCTTTTGCTTATAGTAGGACATCTTCGAAGCGGAGGGCCGTACCTTAAAACGTGTTCAGTTCACTCGTCGTACGGCATTATTACTTATTACCTCATAACGCAATACATGGTTTTAATATTCAGGAGGACTATTGTTTGCGTTGTGTGTGTGTTTTTACGGAAGTGCGTTAGACGACCTCAACAGCCTATATATTTTTAAAGTCATCTATGCAATATGCCTTGGGCAGGTATTGATTATTTTTATCATTTCACTTTATTCTATTTCATTTTATTCTATTTATTTTATTTATATTATGATTAATTTTTATCTATTCATTTATTTAGCTATCTATTGATTTCATTTCTTCAATTATTATTGTGGGTTTTTTTTTTTTGGGGGGGGGGTGATTCATAGGCCTCTGTCCGGCCGGACCAGCCCTCGTTGCATTTTTGCAGGCACCGGTTTTTTCCTAACCGTTTGAGTGTGCAGGGAAATGAGTTTCATGATTGTGACCAATATTAGTCCTTTACAGGCAAATCTTTTCATCGTTCCATCGACTAATTAGCCCTTATACAGTGCGTATCAAAAAAAGTTTACACTTAGAAAACATCCTGTAATATTATACATTTATAAAATTTTGAAGATATTTCCACATTTTAACATTGGTACAGATCCATTTAAGCAAATGACGATGTAACTGTCGAAAAATATTTCCGCTTGAGTGAGCACCACTTACTTTTGAAAAGTTAGTGAAAAATGATTTGCGCAGAACTTTGAAATAGTTATGCGAATAAAAACAAATCTTAATCATAAAGACCACGTGGAATTGAGCTAGTAAAATTGATTTGAAGATATCTTTTACGTTTTTTAAACTTGTTTCCTTGCCCAAAACACTTCGAAGAGTGCATTGCACCCTACCCCAATCCCCACACACCGAGGCCATCGTGTCGATATTTGCTTTACACTGAGCTGTGATGTACATTAAATGGCTTGCGCTTGATTTTTATTTTGTTAATCATTGTCAAGCATGGAAAAAGTGTGGAGAAACAAGAATTAAATTAAAAATTAAATGTAAATCCACTTTAAATGGTAAAAACTTAGCAAAAAATGCTGGAGATGTCTGATATAAACTTTTGTTCAGATTCAATTATGTCCTCAGATCCAACTGGCCCCAAAAGGTTAAAGTTGTGCTTACTAAGTGTTGAAATTTCAATTTGGGTGGCCAAAATTGATACAAAATGCTTGAATGTATCCGTTTTATTTTAATCCACTAAAAGTGCAAGGGAAATGTAGGAACATGTTTCGCAGGGTAAGTTTGATTTCGCCCTTTCCTCTTGACACAGAGTGTAAACAAGAATTTGTCCGCAAACAGATTTCTGCGAGCTTCACAAAAATGGACAGCGCTCACTCAAGTGTAACATTCTGTCAAAACTTTTACTTTCATTGGATAGATGAGACCCAAACCCAAGATTACACGTGAGAAAATTACCCACATGTTGTATATTTTTCAATTCCCAGAGCTTTTTCAAAGTGTAAACTTTTTTTGATACGCACTGTATAATATGCTTCATCCGTCACAGAAATAGTAGGCCTAGAGTGTCAAAGACTTATCTTACCCTGTCATTTGTAACAATGTCCCGTCATTCCATCGGAAAACATCTTCCTTGCTCAGATCATCAAGGCCAAACCAATACTCATTGACTCCAATGGTTGTAAAGTGGGCTCTCACTGCTAACTGTCATTATAACAAATACAAAAAATAAAAACACGACATTCTACTGGGCGTTGTGGAGCTTTCCAAGCTATGTTGGGAAGTTACAAATTGATGCAGAGGTTCGAGTCCTGGGGGGCGTTTCATGAAAGGACTTGTCGGATGAAATACCCGATAAGTCCCATTTTATCCGACAGTTACCATAGGAACAGTGCCTCTGAGCCAATCAAAATCATGGAAAGATGTCAGATCTGACAACTTGTCGGATGAAAATATTGATGAAACGTTCCCCTGGTAGCGTCTTTTGGATCGTTACGTTAAAGGTCGATCCCATCATAGGTAAATAATCACATCTAATTGATACACGTCTGATAAAACTCAATTACACACACACACACATTCACTTTCCCTTTTTCATGTTCTAAATGAGGAACAAAATTTTGAATAATGACAAGACGTGCTTTATACAACAGGCAACTACATATGTATACGGTTTTCAAATGCGACTTTCAGCAGTCACAATTAAATCTTTAACACCATAGTTAACTAGCGATGTTAGGCCGAACCTAAAATAACTTACGTTAATATTCAATGTTTTCAACTGTGCTAGCTGTCCACCAATTTGTTGACAAAATTCATATGCAATGAGATAGTCGGTTGCGAATGTTGAAAAGTAATACCGAACGTTTTGTACTTCGGGAATATCAATCCATCTGCCAGTCAATGGGACTGTAAAGGATAAAGAGAATGGAAGAAGTATCTATTCCGAGAGAAAGGTATAGTAACACCAGCATTTTTTTACCGAACATCAAGCTCGGATCTAAAGGGTCTTTCCTCTTCTTTATATCTTTTTTTCAAATTTCATCTGTTTTGAGGTCTCAAAGACCATATCATCTATTGCGCGTTCCTGGATGAATCAATACATACATCAGTTTGTTTTTTACTCGAAAAAAAATAACTACTCCATCTAATCAGAACTCAGAGACAGATGGAAAAAACGAGAATTTATACATTTATTAATTTTTTTTTTTCAAACTCAACACAGTCCCTTAAAGGGATGGTCCGGGCTGAAAATATTTATATCTAATACAAATAGAGTAAAATTCACAGAGCAAAATGCTGAAAATTTCATCAAATCGAATAGCAAAGTTATTGAATTTTTAACTTAAATATTTGTGAAAACATTTATATGAACATCGTCATGAATAATCATTAGGTAGGCTGATGATGTCCCCACTTTCCTTTCTTTTATGTCATTACATGAAATCATGAATGTTTCATTTTTCATACATGTGTAAACGATGTGTCTCCATTATGATGAAATAAGTAGCGGCAATAAATAACCAATGCACTTAATCAGTTGTCAATCCAATTGTTTTAGTTCTTGGTAGAACAATTTTGAATAAACCTCATTTCATATCATAATAAAATACAAAAGAACAAGTGGGAATATGACATCATCAGCCAACCTAATAAATATTAATAAAGACATGCCTAGAACTGTTTCACCGGAATAATGCAAATATCTAAAATTCAATAACTTTGTTATTTGCTATCCAATTTTGATCAAATTTTCAGCATTTTTCTTTCTGAATTTTACTCTATTTATTGAGATATAAATATTTCCAGCCTGGATCATCCCGTGAACCCCCCCTCTTCCCCTGGATACACCATAGCCAAATTAGTACCTTGTGACCTTTCACAGATGTACGGCAATGTAAAAATACAAGCCCTACTGTCCCATCGACCATGATTGTCATCGTTGTTTCCATCAGACCACAAACATCCACAGGACCGTCCTGTAGACCTTGATGGCTCTCCAGGAGCCCATATGGGGTCACTAGTTGTATGAGGTAGGCAATAACAGCATATCATTTGGTTATATAAGTTGTTGTGATAACTGATCATCATTCATGGGGGGGGGGGGGGGTGTGACTTACAAAATCACAAAAACTATGCAGGAAACCTTTTTATTTCACTTTATAAAATGCGAGAGCGCACTCAATTCCATTCAATTCTTTATTCCATTTCCATTCAAAACATAATACAAAGTAATATAAAGTAATACAAATCTATAACAATTTTACAGACGAGCATTTTTACTTCGTAAAACAAAAAAAACACAGTATAATATTGAGCATAAATGGAAATGAGGGGGGTCCACTAAAAAGCAAAGCTTGCTAAGTGTGGCTCCCCCCTTTACGGTTACACTTCGTAATTCCGAAGGTTCGTAGTTCCGAAACACGTAAATTGCCTATAACTCGATGTTCGTTAATCCGAAAACGTAAAAGTGTTCGTTAATCCGAACATTTGCGGCGTTATTCCGAAGATTCGATAATTCGAAAACGAAATAAGGTTCGTTAGTCCAAAAATGAAATAAGGTTCGTTAATCATTTCGTTTTCGGACTAACGAACCTTCGGAATTACGAACCTCACTTCGTTTTCGGATTAACGAACCTTTGGGATTACGAACTTCACTTCGTTTTCGGACTAACGAACCTTCGGAATTACGAACCTTCGGAAATACGAACCTATGGAATAACGAACCTTCGGAATATCCGAACCGTCGGAATAACGAAGCTTCGGAATTACGAATGTATGCGTTATTAACAGCTTAGTCGCTTCGCTTTTGAAATTCCTCCAAAATAACTACTAAAGATCAAGTGAAAGAGGTTGACAAATTGATTTGAAAAAGATTAAAAGCAAAAATATTTGTTAAGCCCCTCTAGGTATGAATCCTTAAAAGTAATGTAACAGAGATGGATGACAAACCAAGGAGGCAGCATTTCGAGATCCATTCACCAACCAAACAAAACCAATCAAAGAAGCAAGACGCTGAAATCCTCCTCGTCAGAATCCATCGTATTCTTAAGACTCGCTTTGATTCTCACAAAAAAAATCTCTCTCGATCATTGTATACCGTGTGAAAAAAAAACAAGAAGAATATGTGAAGAATGACGCATCAAAATTTAAACCCGCAGCTACAGATGAAAAATTATTACATTTGCGTTTTGAAAAGGAATCTTTTATATAAAATGTTTGTTGAAATTCTTGAAGAGAATAAGTATATCGCTAATCAAAAGTTGGCACGAATATAAATCCCTTGGTAAATACAAGCAAGACTCATTTTATAAATGTGTTGGAAACTGATTTACTATGGTAATAACAAATAGGACGGGGTATTATCAGCCTCAGCGATATTCCTTTTCCGCGCCTTATTGCTTCGTATTTTCTCTTAATTCTTTTTTATTTGCGCCTCCTCTCCCATTTTTTGCGCCACCTGAAAGTGGCGCCCGGGGCACGAGCCCCCATTGTGCCCGCTAGATACGCCACTGCTTGGATGACCAGGAGGTATTCTTTGCAGCGATGTAAATTTTGATTTGTGCCAAATTACGGCATAACTGTAGTGAATGACACCAGATTTCAATATGATGTCATAATCCTATAAGGGTACCTTGCACTAACAACGCACCTTTTCAGTAATTTACATTATATTGTTTAATAAGCACGTTTTAGTATCAATTCACAAGTCAGTTTCATTGAAAATGGATTAGCAAGTATGTTTGCGAGCTCATCTAGGATTTTGACACCATTGGCATCTGGATTATTTCATTTAATGTAACATTGCCTTACAAGTCCAAATTTATATCACTGCAATAGATAGACCTACCTACTGATTTTCGACGCGTGAAGACTTATGGTATCATTTTTTTTTTTTTGGGGGGGGGTAGAAGATAGAGGAGTGCCGGGCTACATGTAATTCACCCTATATAGTCACTACGTGACTTTCCCCCTTTGCTCTGATTGGATATAAGTTTTGTTGATGGTGTAATGTGAACGTACTCAAAAGTAGCAACATATCTTGGCGAGAGGCCATGCGCTCGAAATTCCAGAAAATTACGGCGAATCGTCCATTTCGGGGCCATTTTGTAGAAGCAAATTTCTTGTTTTTTCTACAAACACTCATGAATGCAATTCGTATGTGTTTTTGTTAGAAAGGTGTGATATTTGCTTACCGAAATATACCTTTCATACTTCAACATAAGTTGTACATTTTGCGATGAACAAGAGAAAATAATTTTTCTGCCCGTAAGGCACGTTCGCTCCCGTATACATTCGTAATTCCGAAGCTCATAATTCGTTATTCCGAAGGTTCGAATATTCCGAAGGTTCGTTAATCCGAAAGCGAAATAAGGTTCGTTGTTCCGACGGTTCGACAATCCGAAAACGAAATGAGGTTCGTTGTTCCGAAGGTTCGCTAATCCGAAAACGAAATAAGTTTCGTTGTTCCGAAGGATCGTTTATCCGAAAACGAAATGAGGTTCGTTGTTAATTTCGTTTTTGGACTAACGAACCTTCGGAATTACGAACCTCATTTCGTTTTCAGACTAACGAACCTTCGGAATTACGAACCTCATTTCGTTTTGAGACTAACGAACCTTCGAAATTACGACTCTCATTTCCTTTTCGAATTAATGAAACCTTCGGAATTACGCCACAAATGTTCGGATTAACGGACCCTTTTTCGTTTTCGGATAAACGAACATCGAGGTATGGGCAATTTATTCGCCAAAATTAATCGGAATATGTTAGAATTTGAATTCTATCAGAATTTATAACACGAGTAAAATTATTGTTTCCGGAAGAATTTTCCACTGACTATTAATTTTACAAGAAAATAAACTAGTGGCGATATATTGCCATAACTTCTGGAACAATACAGTATTGTTTGTTTGGACCACATAATGTAGATTGAAAAAAAATGTTATACTCGCCTTAGTTGAGTACCATCGCTCCAGGTAAATTGGTCGCTGTCTGAGCTTTGACTCAGCCCAAACCAGTAACAATGAGCAGTTGAAAGGGCTGGTGATACAACCTCTGTAAGGAACATCTGTGAGACAAATTATCACAATATTCAATCAAAAGATATGCCAGGCATTTTGTGCCCCCCCCCCCGTAAGTCAGTTTCAAATTAATTCAGACTTGTGCACTGTACAGAATATAGCTCACATTCATCTACTGAATAATCAAAATATGATTCGTTGATAATTTGATTTTAACTTGCTAAGTGCCATCATTTAAAATGAAGATCCAGTCAGATCTTAATTCTGCAAGGTACTATCTTTTAATCAGAACAAGCTTGACCAGCATTCAAATATACACTCTAAATGTCTTGGTACTATTGCAAAAATGATTTGTCACTATGTTTTCTGAAGTATAAAATAACAGTATTTCTTTTGCCTTTTTTGTATTAGTGGCGGACCCGTGGGATCAAACAAATGAATAGGGCTTGTCTAGAACAGCGATTCTCAACTTTTTTTTTTTTTTTACTCGAGGACCACTTTGACTCTCGTATTGTTTTCGAGGTCCACCTACCAAAATCGCAAAATTTTAAGAAAAATTCAATTTTGATGAAAAAATGTGTCAAGTAATTTGAACACAAAGCTCTGAAGCACATTCGAAACAGTTTGAGAACTAATCTGCATCGCAGATGTCCGGTGTATGGGAGAATATCAACTACATACACAATGTGCATATGCACATGAGGTTTACATCAAGGTTAGATCGAAAACATCATGTAGAATAGTTTGCATGTGCATGCTTGATACTAAAATAATGTACTTTCGTTTTGTTTGACCCACTTAGACCGGCTTATACTAATCAGTCGGGTCGCGTGCGCGTGCGAAATCACTCGGGTTTTGGATTTCGACGCGATTTTTTTTTCTGTGTCTCCAATGCGACAAAACGATGGGAAATAAAATGAAACCTAAATTCGAGTTTCGTTTTAAGATGGCAAGTGCCTTAAATAAAATGTACTGGACTACCTCAGACCGATCGGACAAAACATTTTAACATGTTCCGACAGGTATGCGTATGTGCAGTTTTTCCCCTACTTTTTTCTCTCTCTAGAGCTTATCGCGGCCCACCTGAGATTGTTTCGCAGCCAACTGGTTGAGAAGAGCTGGTCTAGATCGGTATGTTGAAACAACATTTTTTTTGTCAGAGGCAACCACAACTTTAATCAACAAAACGACAAAAATCCAGAATAGCTAGGTCCATGCTTACATTAATTTCCGACGAGCTGATAATTGCCAATCTTCCACCAAGGTTGATGCACTTCGTTTCGGCTTCATCAAAAGTGGTCAATTCCCCCATGAAGCGATAAAAGTATTGCCCGAGCTGGTGCCAAGAACAGCGAGAATCTGCAAATTATAAAGCTATTTCAGTCTATTGGCCCTGATACGCATGCGTCGGGTATGCCAGCTGCCTACGACCCCTGCTTTGAGACTGCCTTCACGCCTTCAATTTGAAGCTGCTTCGAGGTTATTATACCCATCACACGATCCGAGGCAAGCAATGCAATTGTTTGTCGACACTAAGTCAGCTTTACATTCACATGATTTGACTTTCTATTGCTTGAGCTATAACTATTGTTTGCTATTTCTAGTTCAGTGGTCAAGCCGGCCTGAATTCAAGTTGTGGTGACACACATACCAATAGCATGACTGAAGCCGGTGTAAATCCACCTTCAAACCTCAAATACAGAGGGGGTCTCAGTCCTAGCCGGCGTCAGTCCGCGGCTTCTCCGACGCTAGTCCAGATTGGACCTTGTTGTTTGGAAGTGCCCTTTCCCAAAAGCTAACATATAGGGCACATGTCTCCCAATCTCTAATCAGCGCCAATCAAGATGAGTAGATTGGCGCTGATTAGAGATTGGGAGACATGTGCCCTCTATGTTAGCTTTTGGGAAAGGGCACTTCCAAACAACAAGGTCTAATCTGGACTACTCCGACGCCGGATTCAGTCGTGTATCACTACCCTATGCCAATACTCGTGTGAATAATGACTAAACACCAAACCTTCAAAAAGGACTTCCATCGGATCTTCCACATAATTTGTGATTGCATGAAGGGTAGCTCTACAACTCCCTCATTTTATTTAATACAGACTAACGTGTTATTTCTATCACGGTGACATTGGTTTATAAGCGTTATACTCATAATGTTGTGTATTTGGTTTATTATGGCCCAGGAATAGGGGCTCAGAAGAAAGTCTTACAGCCCAGTTTATTAAGTACATCACAAATAGAAAAATTGTTCTTGCCACTCGTACATGTCGTAACAATCTTCTATTCTCCAAGTTGCCAATCTGAAATTTACAGACTTTGGCAATTTTTAAACACACATAGTTATCATCTTATTCCTTGTCTGCTTTCTTTCAAACTTTCTCAATTTGGATTATTTTATATTTCCCCTTCCATAAAGATGATGACAAAAAAATAAGCCATTTATTGCTACCAGCATTAGATTTCCCTTAAAGATCAGCAAGATTGCACGAAAATGTCAAATTGGCAACTTTTAATTACAGATTACCCGCAGGACGTTGACAAATGAAGCTCGACTGGGAAGCACAATCGCTATCAAACCACTGTCCAGAATGGTTCGGTGATATTTTGATGCAATTTCCTTGTTGTGGTAGTGACACAAAGTTTGTATACCTTTTAAAGATAAAGAAGAAGAAAAGGTTGGTATGAATTTATCAGGGACCGCGGTTCCATTAAACATTTTGCAATAACAAAATGACTACTTAAACCATGATTTTCAAATGAGCTTTTAAACGAAATTGACGTTGATAACTTATGCAAAATTATCTTCGATTGAACGTTTTCGCAAAGAATTGAGATTCGGATTGCCAGCTGGTTGACGGTTGAAAATTGGTCCAATGCCATTTGATCCAATTCCAACGTCGTTTAACATCTTTTGGTCAATTCGCATAATATTCTGTTTATCGAAAATTCCGTCGAATGACCACAAATTCCTATATTCAAGTTCCCAATTAACCGTTTTGTCCATTAACAGTTTGCATTGTACCCAAAGAGAATTTCGTCCAATGTCCAAATGGTCAAATATTCACCATATTCGCCCTCACCTGCCAATCAATCATTTTGTTTAATGACAAAATGGAACACTATTGTCAATCGAGCGTTTCGTCCAATGACCATGTCTACACCTAATTTTGTCTAAAAAACACTCAATCTCTAAGCCACCTCGTCCATTGTGCTTCTGTCCAAAAACATTACGTCTGAAATAGTTCGTCCATTGACCGGCTGGCCCAATAGTAATAATGTCTTGTATCCATGTAGTCCAATTTCAATTTTGTCTCATATCCATAATGGTCTAAAGTGGAATAGACCTAAATGTTTGCGGTCAGAAGGTCGGCGCCTCTTTGCATAAGCCAGTTCACGGTTAGCTCATGATCAACTTTTCTCAAATTACCTTTTGTGATTTTTCATTCGGATAAGCACTATCATTTTCAAATGTAGATGTTGCGTAAGCTTTACCGGTAGAGTATTCAAATTCTAAGAACAAAAAGCATTGTACAGGCCAGGTGACTAGAATAGTACATCAGGGATAAAGTTTGGAAATCTGTTTTATTGTCTGCCTTTTCCACATTTGACTATTGTTTACTCTACTGTCAAATACCAGTGATTATGAAGGCTCTATTTAGTACTCTTCAGCTTGGATGTGATAAATGAATAGGAATACATAAAAAAATCATCAAATCGCAAATGTCTATTTCAGTGAATTTGAAAGCCACCTTTATGGTTTATGCTCGTGCGCAGTTTACAATCGTGAACAGGCTTATTGGCGCGAACTGGCACCTACTGGCGTCAACTAGCGCCGCGGCGCTGGTTGACGCCAGTAGGTGCGCCGGCCAGTGGACTCCGAGCATGGCATGCTGCTAATTGACTCATATATGAAAATGCTTTGTGACTTACCCTGATTCTTGCAGGTCGACGTTATTAACCCACGTGAAGATGCCATCATTATCCATATCATTCAGGCCAATCCAGTAGGTGAACACAGACAATTTGTTGGTAAAAGTATTCAAGAATGCCTATCAAAATGTAAAAGCGATAATACGCTATAAAAGTGGGAGCAAACCGACCAACACTTTGTTGGTCCCTCATACTCATGGCCTTTTCACACGTAAATCTTGAATCATCACTGTAATGATGATTGCTCTTGTAATCGTGACTGTGATTGGCGTTTGTGATTCTAAACATGTTCTCATTTGGTTTCACACGTGCTAAATATTTGCCATTAGCCTTATTTTTCACTGGAATCATCATTCAAATTACGATTTCTTAAAACCTTTTTACAGTGTGAAAGAGCGGTATATGTGTTATTAACAGCTAGTCTTTAAAAGTATTCATGTTGAGATAACCATCAGTAGAGAATGAAATAGCCGATAACTGTTATACAGGAAAACTAAAATGTGAGGAATTAGTCTTGTTTGCTACCTGGTCACATAATTAGCGTAGTATGAATGTATTCAGAGGTGAATTCGTGTTTTATTATTTAAGTGGGCCTGACCCGCTCTTTCACACGGTAAAACAAATCGTAATTTGAATGACGATTCCAGTGAAAAATAATGCTATTGACGAATATTTAGCACGTGTGAAACCAAACTAGAACATGATTACACTCACGATTACAATTGCGATCATCATTTGGTCAAGATTCACGTGTGAAAAGGCCCTATATAACAAAACTTCACAGCTCAGAAAGTTGCATTATGCTGGTCTGGACTCCGTAACACAAAGATTAGCGATCAATCGCTAAATGAACTGACCAATCAATATCAATGTTACACGCGCATTTGGTTCAAAATACTGACCAGGAACCAATTAGTGCGGTTCTTTCATATTTGCAAACCTTTGTGTTACGATGCCCAGATGTGAGTAGTTGAGGACCTGAGGCATGTGAGGTGGCGCTATTAAACGGATGGTGGGGGCTGAAAATATTTATATCTTTAATACATAGAGTAGAATTCACTGAGCCAAATGCCGACAATTTCATCAAAATCGGATAATAAATAATAGAGTTATTGAAATTTGAAATTTAGCAAAATTTTGTGACAACAGTCGTCATGAATATTAGGTGGGCTGATGATGTCACATCTCCACTTTCCGTTTTCTTATGCTATTACATAAAATCATATTTTTCATTATTTCATACTTGTGTGAATAATATGCCTCCCTTATAATGGAATAAGTTGCAGCAATGAATATCTAATGCACTAAATCAGTTGTCAATCCGATATTTCTAGTTCTTGGGGGAAAAAGATTGAATAAACCTAATTTCATATAATAAAATACAAAATATCAAGTGGATATTTGACATCATCAGCCCACCTAATGAATATTTATGACGACTTTTTTCACAAAAGCTCAGTGAATTGTACTGTATTTATTAAACTATAAATACTTTCAGCCCGGACCATCCCTTTAAGGCTGTCGGTTCGTTTCCTTTTGAATGAATAGGTTCATTAAAGGGGAAGTTCACCCTGACAAAAAGTTTATTGTAAAAATAGCAGAAAAAAATAATAAAAAATATTGCCGAAGGTTTGAGAAAAATTCATCAAATAATTAAAAAGTTATTAGAATTTCAATTATTTGATTTGTGACGTCATATGCGAGCAGCATTCCTACATAGCGAATGGTAAAAAATCAATGAAATGTCATTTTCTCAGAAAATTGAAAATGGTTTTCACTGTAACTTTTGTATATCAATAGAGAAATCATTTCACACCCGATCATGAAAAGAAAACAAAATTAAGTCGTCAGGAACCATACAAAATTTGAAATTCATACATTTTATATTACATACCACATGGGGCAGCTGCTCGTTTATGACGTCACAAATCCCAAATTTTGAACTCTAATAACTTTCTTACTCATTAACAGATTTTCCTCAAACCTTCACCAATATATTTTACTATTTTTTCTACTATTTTTACAACAAAGTTTTCTTCAGGGTGAACTTCCCCTTTAACCCTAAGACGTACACAGCTTTCACGAGGTCAAATTTAATCTTCCATTCCTCCTCAAATTTGCAACAACCCGTAATTCATATTAATTTCATACTTAAAAAGAGAGAAAATATTTCAATATTTGTATTCATTGTAACGATATTTCGATAGGATGTCTTTTTAGCAAAATCTGGTATAGGGACCGTAAAAGCAAACAAAAAAGTTTGAGTCAAATGATAAAAAGTATGCCGGGAAATAACTTGAAAGAAATTATCAATGAAGGACCGCATTTACAATGGTGATTTTTTAGTGTGTAATGATTAGCTCAAGCTAAACTGCTTTTATTTAGAAACGCTATCACATACGAAGTTCTCAGTACTTGTTTGTCCTTCTAACCATATTCACTCTGTTATCTAGGTGTTAACACAACAGTTCTAGGGATGGGGTTGGGCCGAGGAACCAAAATTATACTCAATTTGCAAAGCAAGCGTTAAATTGGGCAGCGCTGCAACTTTTTGGTAAGAATTGCATTGAACTTGTCTTTGTTTCTTTTCCAAGAGCAATAATTTGTTGACTGGACAGTTTCAGGATATAATCTCTGTCTGTAGCTCTCTCTCTCATATCCAATTATTAAATTTGGAAAGGTAGTGCTTAAAGTTTCTCTCTTAAAAAAAAACCCCACTAAATACATTACCGATAAAGGGCGCTATATCCACAATTAGACAGGGGGTGGAAACTCCGCTTCTGCATCCGGTCAGACATGGGGAAATTTTGGAAGGTCAAAAGTGCACACTGCTCCCATTTTTCGCGTACAAGGCTATGGACACCGCAACTTCATGGCACACCAGCGAAACAGAGGCGTGGTCATAAATTGGCCTGCGCGCACAGCGTAAAAATATGCAAATAAGCAAATTGTCACAAATTAGCATAATACGCGACGTGATTGAATATGAAATGTATTCATAGAGCTGCGTCTTTGGTAAATTCATGTCATTGATCATTCCCCCGTTCACCCCCCTCAAGGTATTCAGTTGTTTATTCATCTTTTCTTGTTTACATATTTTTTATTCTTTCGCGATTATTACTACATCAATTAATTCCCTTATTTATTTGCTAGATATTTCCCTGGAAGACATTTTGGAAGCTTACAAGAGATTCATTAGTAGGATTGAACTTAAGGGATCTGCTTGCTCTATTGGTGTTCATCACTGCCCATTATTTTCATTACACATCATGAATAGCCACAAATATTTGCTTATTATTAATTTTTTTTGGGGGGTGGGGTAAATACTTAAAATGATGAGAAAAATCTGAGCAAGAGAGCAATCAGGTCATTTTGTCTTTATTTTGAAATTGAAATGAACAATCTGGTGCAAATCTTATGAAGATTTTTTTTTTAAAGTCTGAGTTTGGGATGGGAGCAAAAGAGAGCCCAGTACCCCCCCCCCCATGTATTTGCTCTCATCAAGGCTTTCTTAAAGGTCACTTCCAAATAAAATAAAAATTTTGTACCTGCCCACCCCCTATATTTCTCTATCGATTCCACCCCCCCCCCCCTCTCTCTCTTCCACACACACACATTCCACATAATCATGTGAGCAAACAATTATTCTCATTTCATTTTAATTCCTATCCCACTTTTAAATCAAACTCATTCATGTCTTTAATTCGGCTGCACCTGAATGTCACAGTATGCCATGTTGCAATGGCTTTTATGGGCTATCTTGCCACGCATGTTATTTTGATACTAAATACCTGTTGTACTAGTATTATACCCATGGATACCCGACATACAGAATCAATCAATCAATCAGTAGCACTATCATATTCCAGTCATATAGAAGTAATCTTCAGTGCCATTTCATCACAACACAGTTTGGTAGCAATAACATCATCATCACATATCTTTCACGGAATATAAATTGGTGGATTAATTAAATCACGAATATCAAGATTAGAAAGTAATATTTCAAATTAAAATGTTTATTAATTAATAAATTTTTGAATACATGATAAAAATATTTTTTCTCTTTTTTCTCACCAAAGCATCAAATTACATCAGCAAAATGCCTATAATGAGTGCAAAAGAAATTGCAAGGATATTACAAGAGACGGGGTGTATTTTTTTGGTAAAATCTAGAGAAAAAAAATAGAAAAAAAATAAGTATGTATATTCACTTATATAAGGGGGGCATCAAGGATGCCATTAATAAAAAGATTATCGATATACCTCTCAAAGTCAGTTACTCAAATATCAAATCATTATTTTAGCATTTGCTGACAAGAAATAGCCTGCTAATCTAATCGGGGACACTTCATAAAAAAGGGGAGCACATTGCCACATTTCTCTAAAGAGTGCCTTCCCAAATCTGCACATTAGAAAATCAGTAACAAAGTTGCTTATTGTCTATTGTTGGGAAGTGCTGCTAGAGCTGTGTTCTATTTCCAACAAATTCTTTTATTTTCAGAGCTAATCTAGTTCATTATATGGGACATCGACAATACAGTGTTACAAAAACAAAGAGATTAAAAACGAAAAAAAATAGTACAACTTTTCACTTCCCCAGAAAATGAATTCAACAGCTTAATGTCCAGCAATACATAGAGGTTCTTGTTTCATAAAGACTTCAATTATGGTAAATTGGCCCCAAATGTAACTAGCAACTAGCATGGGAACCCCAATTTTGATCTGTTGCTTTAATGTTTCCATAGTAATTACCAGAATTTCAAAGTTAGAATAGTAGTTAGTCTTAAAGGGGAGGTTTACCCTGACAAAAAGTTTATTGTAAAAACTGTAGAAAAAATAGAATAAAAAATATTGCCAAAGGTTTGAGAAAAATTCATCAAATAATTAAAAGATATTAGAATTTCAATTATTTGATTTGTGACGTCATATGCGAGCAGCATTCATACATAGCGAATGGTAAAAAATCAAATAAATGTAATTTTCTCAGAAAATTGAAAATGGTTTTCACTCTACCTTTTGTGTATCAATTGACAAATCATTTCATACCCGATCATGAATAGAAAACAAAATTAGGTCATCAGGAACCATACAAAATTTGAAATTCATACATTTTATATTACATAACACATGGGGCAGCTGCTCGTCTACTATGACGTCACAAATCCAAAGCTTTGAACTCTAATAACTTTCTTACTTTTTAACGGATTTTCCTGAAACCTTCACCAATGTTTTTTTACTAATTTTTCTGCTATTTTTACAACAAAGTTTTCTTCAGGGTGAACTTCCCCTTTAATGAATTGGGGTCCTGGACTGAGAGTGATTTCTTCGCCCTTTGTTCTGTCACATTGTTTTTATTATGCACATTTTTTCAATGAAAATCCATTATTTCTTATCACCTTTATATGTCTGTAGGCATGTATGTTACATAGCCCAGACCTCAGTAAAGGTCCATTCTGCATTGTTTAGATAACCAGAATACAACCTATCCCTTTCAAACTACTAATATTATTCAAAGTGCTTTCACTACCAGTATAAGTACTACATGTAGATGATTAGAACATTGATAAGGGGGGGGGGGGGATAAGTGTGCCCTTTGGAAAAATATTTTAATCTTGTGTGAAACCTATGGACCTAAATATTTATACTCCAATTATTTTTTTTTCAACAGATGTGTAGTTTAAGCAGCATTCAATATGTATTGACACATTTATTTAAATTCATTCAAGTTTTTAAATCTGTAATTGCAATGAAGAAACTGCTTGTTATGAACCTGGCCTTCATATTTCTTCTTGATCTGCCCTGGTGATACTCAAACTGCTTGTGAAACCTGCATAGTAAACAAAAAGAGAAAGGAACAAAATGAGCTGCTGATATAAATTATTCTTACTCATCTAGTCCAGTTTATTTAGAAGTTTTAAACTTTTTATGAGCCCCTACTCTTCCATGCAATATTATTTAGAAAATGCACATGTAGTAACTTATGTTGCCAGATAAAAATCATAGATCACTATTATAGATCATTATTCATATAACTTTTTTTTATTAAGTGTGAAAACCCATTCAAATATATATATCGAAAGATTAATCTCAATATTTTGTCCTTTTATTTCTGTCTTCAGAGTAACTGAGTTTTAAAGTGAATTTATGTATGATTAATATAGCTAAGAGACATGGACAAGAAGTATGCATTGATGATAATGGAAATACTGGTGAATTTGAATCCAAAAGAACATTATCTCATCATGGAGCTTTACTTTATGGGATAACATGATTCAGAAAAAAATAGTTTTTTTTATATTTTTATGAAAACAAGCATACCTGGCAAGCTTTTAGATCAGATATCCTGTTACTCATCAGATTGTACCTCTTGGTGATGTGCAAATGGTATTTGACTTTGTACTTCTGACTAGGCTGGGACTGCTAAGAACTGGAACCCATTGGATCTGCAATTCAATATACATACAATACTTTACAGTTAAACATTTCAAAAGTGATAAACAAAATTCCTCTCTTAAAACAATTTTTTCAGAGTTCCAGCTTTCAAAATTCCCAACACCAAAAAAAGCAGGTCTTGACCAAAAACTAAATGGTTCAAGCATACGCGGCCTACTATAGTGAGGTCTTTTGTCAATCTTCAATATATATATACACCAAGCCAGCTTTGACAGATGTAGGATAATTATCGTTTGTGTAATGATATGGCTCTCGCTCATTCATCAGTGCGAGACAATCGTTAATTTTTTTGCACTCGTCTATAAACATGTCTGATTTGAATCTCTACATTAAGTGAGTTCCTCTTTAAGTTTGATTTTTATTTTAAAAAAGGTTTAGCTCACTTGCTGGCAGGTTTAAATGACCCTTTGCCTTTCACCACAAATATCAAGTGAGGACAATAAAGATAAATCAATTGGATCAGCTGCTCTCTCTGCTTAGCCTTATACTTAAACAATTCAAAATAGGGCACTATATATTTTCTCAACCTTTCCAAAAAACAATTGAGCAGTTTGAACCCTGACAAATAAATGTTGCCCCCCCCAAAAAAAAAAAGAATCATTAAACTCCGTTGCTAGGCTAATTATATTTTAGTCCAATGGTCCAGCCAGGAACTAAAATAAAGTTAACTTAAATCTTTGTAGAAAAAAAGTCAAACCAGACAGATCTAGAATTTTATTTTTTTAAATCTATGTTCAAGTTAGACCTATCCTAGGGCCTTACTTTTATTTAAAAAAAGAAAAACGTTAATATCTGTCTCAAATCATTCCATGAGCATGGCAAAATCTACCAATATCATTCCAAACAGATTCAGTTTATTTAGATTTAATTTCGTTTCATTTTAAATGCAGATAATTATATTGAAATAGCGGTGTCGAAAAATCAGTACTAGGCCCATGGCCTATAACTTCAAATTTCAACTCAAGCTTGTTTGACAATTAATTTCCAACACCTAATGACCTAGCCTACATCGGCAATTTCGCAGCCGGCTGGCACCGGCGATATCAAAGTCCGCATCCCGCTCTGGCTATATGGTACGGTACCGTATTTGGCTTAATTTGATGCAGCTTTGCCGTTAAACAAGTCCACATCTACCCCTGATATTTGACAATAAGAACTGAAATACAGATTTAATAAGGGCGGACATGAAGCATCCCAATTAACAAACTTAGTTCTACGAAGAACTATGTTATTTTCTGAGAAAATATGTCAGTCAGATTTCAGACTAATTTAGGATCAGGACAGGAAAAAGAAATGGAAATATGGAAATTGTGGTTTGCGTTGTAAACTGCACGTAAAGCCATGCATGCGACGCCGAACCCCAGCAAACACACTACAATTTCAACTAGGATCAAAGTAAGGAATTGAACTTAACTTACTTTTATTCCTATGGAATGTCATTAGATTGATATTAATGTTTCCTCCAAGATTTTCTGCTCCTTTGAAGTTCACTCAGAAATCATGATTTCGAACATCAATTCTAAAAACAGATAATTAGACTTGCTATTGTATTTGAAAAAGTTGAATTTCGCAGAATCAAAAAGAACGACACTTCGCACAGATATCGTAGGGAATTGTGGGACGGAAAAAAATGTTTAATGCATGAGACATGAATAAAACATTAGCGTTTTATCCAATCATACAAGTGCATTGTGCGTATTTTGACGTCATTACTCATGAATTAAACATTGACCTTCCAAAATCAACCTTCAAATTGGATAAATGGCAGCCATGTTTGTTATGTACAAAACCTATGGAAAATCAAAAACGCGCAAAAAGAGTTGCCTCTCTAGCTCCCTTCGGGAGCTTACGTATACGTAAGATCGTATCTCTGTGCAATTAGACTTTAACGGCTGAAACTATGCCACAATTGAATTTTACCGGAAGAAAAAAAAACATTCATTGGCCACTACCCTTTCGTGATATCTGAATATAATATTATACTCGACCCTTAAAAAATTAGACGAGCTTTAGGAACGATGAAAGAAGATGAATCAAAATTACATTTTGTTGATGGGACGTGACAACTGGGAGGTGTGCACCCTGTGATTGGCAATAAAACAGAGCGTAGTCGTAGGTGCTGTCATCATAGTGCGCGAAGAGATACTCCTTATTTTCGTACACCAACCATTCTGGCGTGTTGCATATCTGCGCATTTCCTGCATTTGAATAAGTAAAAAAACAGTGATTAGAAATTGTAATAAAACCATAGACATAATAAGCGAGGGAATGTTTTGGGGAGGAACACGAAACACGAGTTCGTCAACAAACATGACAAAGGTGATTCATTTGTATACACAACTGAGCGATGTGTGTGTGTGTGCGCGCGTGTGATTGACTTTTTACGGACGGATATCATGTATGTGGACGGTAGTCACCTTTATTCTGGCGATAGGTTGCCCAGATTAACAAATTTATATAGATATACACTAGGCAAAAAAGTTCTTGGACACTTATAAAAGTTAAAATATTCCATATAGATATTTGATTAAGGGCAAATTATTGTATGTCAACATGACCAGACAATATTCCTCTTCCAGTATGACACGACATTTTCATGTGAATAGTCATGCATGGGTGGTTAAATGCTTTAAACAATAGCAATGCCAGTAAAAGAAAATTGCTAGAAATGGATCAGTCAGTGCATGGCTGGTTACAGGCATTAAACAATAGCAATGTCAGTAAAAGAAAATTGAAAGAAAAACGATCAGTCCTTCTTTCAGTTGTGAACGTTTGTGTAGCATAAATATCCATTAAACGATAAAAGCAAACTTATAGTCAAATACCACTCTAAAAGTGAAGAGAAAGTTATCCACCTTGGGTGCATCACTATTCCACTGGAATTTTAAGTCAAAGTTAGTGTGATTAAAAAATGTCAAATTTCAGTATCTTGGCATAAGCAAAAGAAAATTATCCTTATCCTCATATCTTCTGCAGGGGTGGCGGCCCTAGTTTGACCACTCCTAGGGCGGTCTCTAACTTCATCAGTATAGCCAAATACCGCTGGTTCAACTTGAAATTGTTGTTGGTGAAACTTGGAAATATCGAGTCACTTGTCTAAATAACTTCCCAGACTGCAACATTCTTATTGCTCTTGCACGCTCTTGGTTGGAAAGCTTCATCTTGAAATTGAGTGTCCAAATGATCAATCTCATTTCGCATCTCATGATGCATCCCTAAGCATTCGATTCAAATGATAACCAGAGTCTGCTGATATTGTTGAATGTATGCCTACAGCATGGCCATGATAATTAGCAATTTCTTGCAATTTTCTTTTACTGACATTGCTTTCGTTTAAAGCATTTAACCACCCATGTATGACTGTTCACATGAAAATGTCATGTCATACTGGAAGAGGAATATTGTCTGGTCATGTTGACATACAAGGATTGTTCAAGTTTTCAAGAACTTTTTTTGCCGAGTGTATGTATAGAGAGAGAGAATTGGGGAGGGGTTTGGAGGCTTGTGCATATACGTAATAATGTTTTTCAAGAAATAGCACAAGGGTCTCTGCAAGGGTCTCGGCAGTTCGCCTTCACGAAGTTACACTCAGAGAATAATACAATCGAGATTGTCAAACACTTGAACTTGGTTTTATTTTTGACAGTTTTACGACCCATTATATTATCCTTTCTTATACCCTTCTTTTCTTTTATTTGCTCTTATTTCCATTTTCCTTGTTGCCCTTTTGCCACTCTGGGAGAAATAATGGCCAAACTCGGATTTCCAAACTTATGTACGCTACGGTGCTTAAAACTTGGTATGCTATCATATTATTACTACAGCTGTAGCTGAGCCGTCATGTAGGCAGTAAACCGTTCAAGGAATAAATCATCGGGTACCCATCCACCTCACACATCTTTGTCGAGTGCAGCACAATGTGGGTAACTTTCTACCGGAAGGAAACACGCCATGGTTGGGATTCGAATTCATGTCCCTCTGGTTGAAAGACAAGAGCCGTGACCACTAGACCACGACGCCCCCGCAATATATCCCCATAGATCAGACGGTCTTGTGTCCAGGGGCCGGAACACAATGCTTGTCAATGATTGTAGAGCATTTTTTACGATCGATTGCATTGACTACAATGTACAATCAATCGTAAAAATCAGGCGTACGATTAATTGCTAACCTTTTTGTTACGGGAAAAATATCCCACCGAGGCAATAACGCCGTTTAGCAAGGAATCAACCCACTCTTGACCACTATTTCCCAAGGTGTAGGCTATTGAGAACCTGGTAGAACTCAGATGTGAACGTCGTTGTCGTTGGCCGTCACACTTAGGCTTATTTGATATCAAGCAGAATATCAACCGGAATGAAATCAGTGCTCGTCCACCAGCTCGGCAAGTTTTTCTCCCCCATGTCAGCTTCCACAATGAGTTCAATATGTTTCGGATGTTGCTAGAATGCATTCAGAATTAAGAATGTACCTATAACACCGTTTGATAGTCTTTCCGCTTCGAATGCAACTCAAAATGTTAACATGGTCAAACCTATTCGGAATGAGTGTGAAGGGGCCTTTACTTTAGGAATTAAGTATTTACTGTCCATTTCTGGAATATTCCACATGTATAGGGATTGTGCATAAATCGTTTTTGGCGGTTAAGTCAAAATGCAACGACAACGGGGTGATGGCATTTATGTTTAGTGCTCAGAAGCGCCGTTCTGATCTGGCAAGCACTCAATAAAGCAGATATCATTACATGTATTTATTATTGACTACATTCCCGACAAGCACCCCCGAAAATAATTAAACGAGAAATTGTAGGGGGCCTATATGTACAAACATGGACCTACTAGGTCCTTGGTACAAATGTCACTTTCTTGAAACCATGGACCTGCTAGGTCCATGCTGAAACTAACCTTGAATTGTAAACAGACACAGAATTGATAGGAGAACCCACACTGACGTAGTAATGGCAGCGAAAAGAGATTTAACAAAATCGGCATCTCTGCAGAAACCCTTCATTATCATCATGTTCAAATCTCGTTGAGAAATAAAACATGCAAGATAAAATTCCCTCTGTAGTTTCTATCGCTGTGTATCTTATCCAGACTTTTTGAAATACAAATGATATGCGGTGTTTCGGTCTCTATTGAATTTTGACCGATATTAACCATGTTAACTAAGTTCAACTTCCTCAAACGTTCAGTATTTATTTACGTCGGATAGACAGAAATGACGAGCTGTTCATTCATGGGTGTCTAGCTTTTGTCACCAAATGTTTGGTGCTTTTTAGGGATTTTTTTGCACACTGAACGTAATAAACTCGATACAACTTTGGAATTTTGCAATGACGCCTTGAGGCCTGACGTAGACCCAGTGGGGGAGGCGTGTATTTATGATCATATTCTGTAAAATCTATTAATGGGCAGATTTTATATGTGAGTGCCCCCTCCCCAACGTTGGAATGTTCATATCTGTAGATTTTTTCTATATTTTTTCATTTTCATTAGATTATAACTTGTTATTGCATTGTCTTTTTGTATTTGGAACTCCTTTTTTCTAAAGACGAGGCGCTTTGAATTATGGCGTCATATTTTTAGAGGCATTTTCTATGGTTGATGGTTGCAATTAAAACACGACGAAATATCTTTTTTTAGGGAAAACCTATACTTTGAGTTCGAGGGAAGATTAACAATTCCTTTTTGAAATTCGATTAACAAGCATGATGTACTTGTCTAAATGACGCACCCCCCCCCCCATCGATTCCTTAAAAAACTGACAAGCTAATGTCAATAAAAAATAGAAAACACTCATCATTTCTATGAGGGAGTTTAATATTATACTGCCAAGAATTGAGCGGGAGGGGGTCATAAATAGCCATCCTATATACATGTTTTGCGAGGGCGTGTCCAGAGAATAATACCCCATTCCCAGACAAGCCCCCCCCCCCCATATCACCCCATGCACCCTTCCTAGATCTGCCCTTGCCTTTGAGGCTTCTGGTTTTGCATGACTGCAATGTAATACATTTGTATTGAATTATGACGCCTAATGCGGTGCAAGGACATAAAGCATTCATATAAGAATATTTGGTGACATTCCAAAAGACACCCGCGTGAGTGAACGGTTTGACTTTACACCTGAATAATGTACATGAATACGATTCGTATTGCTTGTATTACTTGATCGCCTGGAGGAAGTAGTGGACGAATTTCCCTCTGATTACTTACATACACAGAGACAAAACTCATATTCACTCCTTACATGAAAATTAATGACAATTTGGTAACTGCTTCACCGCGTCGTTACTACTTTGACCGAGTTCATCGAGCAAAGCGAGTTATTAGGGCATTTCGAACGATATGTAATCGGTGGAAGTTGGAAATTTCTGTACTGTTCCAGATTTTCTGATCTCACCTGCCACTGCGATGACGACATCAATTTGGGCTCTCCTATCACTTCTGTGTCTGTTCACAAGCCAAGGTAAGGCGAAGTAAAGAGCTATTATAATCAAATAATGTGAATAGTCAAACAACTTAAAGAATTACTATTTCAGCGGTCTAGTCAACGAAGCCGGGCCCAAGCTTGAAGGAATTAGCCGATGCCTTGTATTAATTTTGGCCACAGGTGTTGGGTTAATCTGGGGGCCCAGGGTTCGATTCTCGGCAGCTACATTATTTTAGCCTCATCAATTTTTTTAAAGGGATATAGGAAAGGTCTTTGAAACCCTGAATAAGATTAGCTCCGCTCACCAGTACTATTCTTTCCCCATTTTTATTATAAATACCAAACTTACCAGTTATTGATATTTCAATTTATTCAGAATCTCTTAAAAATCACAGACAACACATCAAAATAATATAATTTCTTTACAAGACAATGACCACGATCATGATGATACTATATCAAAAAAAAAAACTTATTCTTTAAAGCAAGAAAAGAACTATAGAAACTGGAAAGGGCGAAGTAAAAACTCTCGTGTTGGGGATGAAAGGGACAGACAGACAGACAGAAGGCTATTGACCTATCGAGGTCTGCCCTTCTAATGATCCTATGATAAACTTATAATAGAGGGTAATAACACTAATTAAGCAAAAGCCCGATGACTATTTCTAATTTGCGAAAAAGGCAGATTGCATTTATAGAGGATCGGA
Organism: Lytechinus variegatus; assembly: GCF_018143015.1. Lineage (NCBI taxonomy): Eukaryota > Metazoa > Echinodermata > Echinoidea > Temnopleuroida > Toxopneustidae > Lytechinus > Lytechinus variegatus. The sequence continues at coordinate 7,336,517 of NC_054758.1, read as the reverse complement.
TTGTTTGGCCCAACTAACATATTTTATGTGTTTCTATCAACCTTCATGATTTTGTTTTATTAGATGAAGTGGAAGACGATTGGTTTGATAATTTCCATTTGCTTTTTTCCGAAATGCCTAAATGCAGGACGTGGACAGATATGCCATACGCCAGGATGGTTGGAGTTTGAGAACAACCAATATCTTATCATTAATTCCCCTGGTAGATCATACAATGATGCTGTGGAATTTTGTCGCTCACTTGGCGGAAACTTACCAGTTATCACATCTAATGAACAAAACGTAAGATATCTAGTACTAACATAGACTGATAATGTTCACTACCATGGTCATTGAAGATCATAAACGAGTGGAACGCCTCTGGCAGTCTCGCCTGCATTACGCAATGCGATATAGCAGCAGTGCTGCCTTTGAAAATAACTAATGAATATTATTCACAGGAGAAAACACTAATATGATAACGAAATATTATGCCCGTTGACCCAAAATGACCTTTTACCATGAGACCAAACACATGCAAAATAATCATTCATACTTGATTATCCTAACATGTATGTCGATGTTTAATGAGCTAGATCCATAAACTTCTTTCGTTATAATGCCATTTCAACATAATGATACTCCCAAACACGGCCAGAGTTCACTGCACTTTAAATGACCTTTGATCTTTGCCATGTTCCTGACATGCATACAGGGTATCCAGGGATACACTGCTGCTCTTATGTCCAGGTTTCATGAAATAGATCTATATACTTTCGAAGTTATGACATTTCAAAAACTTTACCTTGGTTAAGATTTCGATATTGATTCCCCAACATGGTCTAAGTTAATTGACCCTAAATGACCTTTGACCTTGGTCATGTGACCTGAAACTCAGGCAAAATCTTCAGTAATACTTGATTACCCTTATAATTAAGTTCCATGAACTATTTCCATATACTTTTTAAGTTATGATGACATATCAAAAACTTAACCTTGGTGAAGTTTTCAATGTTGACGACGCCGCCGCCGCCGTGTGAAAAGCAGCGCCTATAGTCTCGCTCTGCTATGCAGGCGAAACAAAAACAGAAATCTTCAATTGATATTTCCTTATTCATACTTGCGGCAAACTAAAGGTACTTCATTGTCGTTTTTGGAAGGTCTTGATGAAGGAGGGCAGGGGCCGTGGAGCATTTTTCAAAGTGGGGGGGGGGGCGCTGACCATGCAAAAAATCACTATCCTAAGGTCATTTTTAAGTTTTTGTACACGGTTTTGGAGAAAAGTGTGTGTGTGTGGGGGGGGGGCTGAAACCCCTCCAGCATCCCCCTACCCGCTTCCGCGGCCCCAGTCAGTACTTGTACGTGCACCAGACTATTTTAGAGGCTTTGGATTAGAGTACAAATCTTATTTTTTTTTATTTTTAGGATCTTGTCTCAAATGATTGAAAAATTCTTTGAAAAAATAATTAGCGAGTCTCGTGCGTCCATCAACTATACTGCAGGATAGGCGAAGGCCTACTGACTGAGCCACGCCATTCAAATTACGCTATTTTTTAAACATACTAGTTATGTGTCGCCGAGACCTAGCCTGATGCCCTAATTCCATGGTCTGACCATGGTCTGACTAAATAAAAACCCGGTATCGTTATTACCTCAGACTTGCTCATGAAAAAAGTCACGACTACGGTATACTGTTCTCGGGAACACAAGTACTGACGGGGGAAAAAAAATCGCGTCCAGGGGTAAGACCTAGTTAAATTGGTTAGATGACAAAATAAATATCGGGCAATAGATAACTGTACAGATATTTGCGTGTATCACTCAGAATCCGTTGTCGGTTTCCCAAAGTTTTTTCCATCCCAAACGCAGTTGTTATGTAAAATTAGCCCTCCAATCTAATAAGCTTCTTTGATTTGTTAAATGTTTGGAAAAAATAATCTATTGTGCTTATGAGAAAACCGCAAAATCAAATTGTATTTTTGCGTTTTTGGTCACGGTTTCGGGGGGAAATAAATGAGGACCCCTCCCCGGTTCCGCGGCCCCGGTCAATATTTTGTTGATGTATTGTGTGATCGAGCTAATAACCACCAGTTTCATGAAGTGATAGAAATAAAAATTGATTCTCAGAGGAACAATGCTACTGTTGCCCACCTCCTTAAAAGAAACTAATCGTGCACAGAGACGTAAAATCAGCCCCCACACTTCTGCAGCCCCTGACGTAATATCAGTAACGCATATTAACGCGTCTTCGTAACATAGTGTTAGCTTGGTTCAATATCATGGGTTTGCCATTATGGTAATCCCAGGCCAGATAGGTAAGATTTGCTTGGGAATTCAAAGGTGATTTTGAAATGAAGTATGTTGAAAATAAAGGAATCACATTATTCGGAACCGAAATACAATATGATGCAAAATATCCCTTTTTCATTTCATCAAGGAGTTACCAGCACTCTTTGAATTTACTGATACCAACTGTTAATACTTTTGCTTGTTTTCACAGGCATTTCTGAATACTTATACAGAGAAACCTGGTGATACCAACTACTGGATTGGCCTGAATGATCTTGACGGGGACGGTATATACACATGGATAGATAATAGCAGACCAGGGTAAGTTTAAATTTCACGAGCAAGAAAGAACATGAGAGGGACAGTGTTATTAAATTACATTATATTACTTTCTGCATATTGTGTAAAAAATGATCTCAAGTTTTATACTTTTTAATCAATTTTGCTCGCTTGCTTTACTCGGACATTTTTAGAACTTCGCTACATCCGCTATATCAGGTCCCATCAGAATTTTTGACTCATACGCCACTTCCCTGACATAACGTTTAGATAGAAGATACGTTAATGAAGGTTTAATGATAATCCTTCAAGGAATGGCCAAGTAAAAGCTTACCAAAAAAGAAAAAAAAGTAAGTTTGTGACGTCATGCACGTGAAAGCACCTCCCCTATACCCTTTTTGCGATATAAACCCCCAAACCCAAACATATCAAAAAGCGTGTTACTGTGTTAAAGGTTTTACCTACCAGAGACTATCCAACTTGACTAGGGGTAATTAAGCTACATCCAAATACATCCAAGTAAGTAAACAGGGGCGGATCCAGCCTTCGCCAATAGGGGGGGGGGGCTCAGATATTTTCAGCCATATTTTCCCCGATCGCCGCTCAAAGATGATTTTTGCCGGGAGTTTGGGTTTCTTTGAAGGGTAAGTCGTAATACTAATTTCTTAGCTTTATTCTTATGAATAAACATAAATAAATAATACAATAATTCCTATTATACAGTGTGAACGCAAAGCGAGCAGAGAAGAAGTGATGAAAAGGGTACTGCTAAGACTGCTTGCAGTTAGCCATGTAGACACTACATATTTTAAAAATCGAAGCGTGAGCTGATGTTTTAAAAATGTTTTTACCTAGGGAGTGGTTTGTAACTTAAACAGAATAGGTTAGTCCAGGATAGAAGAGGCATAACCTTTTTTTATATATACAATATTTTTTTATGGGTTCTTGTCAATTCGAGGGTGCTGATTACGAATCTGGATGATGCCACTCATGTAACCTTGAGCATTTTCCGCAAATTGGCAAAATGCAATATAGCCGCCAAAATATGCAAATTACCCATGAAAATCCTATAGTTGTCCGCACATTGGCTGTGAAATGCATTAAATTGTCTGGCAGGAGTGAAATACTCTCTGAAAAAATAATTTTTGACGAAATATTTATTTTCCTGATATTCAAAATGGCCGCCATAGTCCATTGTTTACTCTATTATGTACAATATGAATAGGGAAAACTAATTTTCACAAAAATATGCACTAAACTGCAAAAAATCGTGATGTATGAACAAAGTAATATATGCAAATCATTATTACTAGCGAGATATATCATTTATTATGTCATATATGGGAACATTTCTGTATTTTGATATATAAAATGGCCTCCACTGGCCCAAACAGTATTGTGTACAATGGCAATAGGGGCCAAAAAAAAATCACAAGAGTGATCAATAAAATGCACATTATTAAGATTAAACGGGTGGGATACTGACTAAAAACATAAATGTTAACGAAATATATTATTAATAATTACGTCATGTTTGTGATGAATGCTGTATTTTGATATTCAAAATGGCTGCCAAAGGCCCTAAAAGTATTATGCACAATGAGAAAGAGGAGCAAAGAAATCACAAGATTGAGCACTAAAATGCATATATATGTAACAAATTAATGGGATACTGTCTAAAAACATATTTTATAACGAAATATATCATTCAGGTTTCAAGTTTCTATTAAGTACTGTATTTTGACTTTCAAAATGGCCGCCATAGACATTAACAGTATTATGCACAATGCAAAGGAGGAAACCAATATTCACAGGAGTGAGCACCATCAATCCACGTGATAGTGATCTATGAGTAAAATATTGTCTGAAAGCATAATTTCTATGACGATATATCATTTATTCTGCCAGTCAGGTGATAAATACTGTTATTGGAAAGTCAAAATTGCCGCTACAGGCCCTTACGGTATTATGCACAATGTGAATGGGAACAAGTTATTTCAACAAAATTTGGCTTTGCTTGGCCAAATGGTGATGTATGAGTGAAATATTGTCTGAAAACATGATTTATAACAAAATATATCATATCTTATGTAATTTAGGTGATAAATACTGTATTTCGACATCAAAAATGGCTGCCATATGCCCTTTTTGTGAACATTATTTTTCTCCACTCAAATTGTAATATTATACGATAAGGGCCTATGGTGGCCATTTTTAATTTAAAAATGCAGCGTTTATCACCTTAAATACACAACATTATGATATATCTCGTTAGAAACCATGGTTTTAGACAATATTTCACCCTTACTGCACAATTCACATTTATATGGAATATTTAGAAACAAGGAAAGCCAAATTCTGTCAAAATTATATGTCCTATGTTACCATGTACACAATACTTTTAGGACCTATGGCAGCCATTTTGAATTTCCAAGTACAGCATTTATTACCTCCACGACCAATATGTGATGTATGTAGTTAGTAATCATATTTAAGACAATATTTTTACTCGAATATCACAGCTATATGCATTTCATGATTCTCACTCTTGTGAAAATTAGTTTCTCCATTCGCATTGTACATGATAAATATAGGGCCTATGGCGGCCATTTTGAATGTCAAAATACAGCATTTATCAGATAAATGAAATATTAACAATGGTGTTTTTAGTCAGTATTCCACTCGTTTATCTTAATAATATGCATTTTAGTGCTCGCTCTTGTCACGTTTTGGCCCCGGCCATTGCCATTGTACATAATACACTTTGGGCCATCGGTGGCTATTTTAGATATCAAAATACATGTGACATAATAAATGGTATATCTCGTTAGTAATGATGATTTTCATATATAACTTCGTTCACACATCGCGATTTTTGCGGTTTAGTGCTCCTCCTCTTTTTTCTCCCCTCATGTCTGTAAATGACGTTTTGATGCTCTATTGAATTTTGTTTGCCGAATATTTATAATTTATCAACTATTTGTACATGTTTAAGGTATTCAAACTTCCGTCTTACACCAAGCCAAGGGAAATGCATTTTGCTAAGGTCTGGATATGCTGGACAGTGGGAGGAGACCTCATGTACTGATTCTCGTCGATCTATCTGCCAACGTCCTAAAGGTATTAAAATATGTTGTTTCAAAATTTGCATTCAACTTTTGCCAATTATTCTTATGAAGAAAATAGACCAATTACAAGTCCTCTAACTCTTTGAATAAAAATATCGCATCGTACCGTAGTATCATTATACATTATTATTAACATCATTATAATTTGTTTTTGTTCTATATCATTATCGTTATGATAATGATAGTTATCATTATTAATATTATAATGATAGAATAATGACAATTACTATTATCATAATTGGCATTGTTTCTAGTATTTTTATAAGATATCATTCATATAATTCAACTGTTTCATTTATTTACAAAACGGTTTATCGGTTTTGAACTTCAGGCCTAAAGCTTTTTATTTCATAGATCCCAAATGTTTCTTGCATCAATACGGGCGATCATTCTATCGCTTCATGGGGGATGATCAAACTTTTGACGCAGCCGAGACTAATTGTATGAGCAGCGGTGGTAGATTGGCAATTATCAGATCAACAGAATTGAATGTAAGTGCAATCATCTCCACACATACCCTTATTTCATTATTATAATTGTCTTAACTTCCTTAAAGGACAGGTCCACACCAACAAAAATTTGATTTGAATAAAAAAAGAAAAATACAACAAATAAACAACACTGAAATTTTCATCAAAATCGGATGTAAAATAAGAAAGTTATGATATTTTAAAGTTTCTCTTATTTTTCACAAATTAGTTATTTCCACAATTTAGTCACATGCAAATGAGAGAATCGACGATGTCACTCACTCACTATTTCTGTTGTTTTTTATTGTTTGAATTATACAATATGTAAATTTTCACAGATTTGACAGTAAGGACCAACGTGACCGATCCATAGAATGTTTAACAGTGGTAATTCAACATGTTCAGGGAGAAATAAAACCTTGTTTCACTGGACAATGAAGAGAAAATCATAATATTTCATATTCTGATTTCATATGTAATAAAATATTAAAGAAATGGTGAGTGATGTCTTCAGTTCCCTCATTTGCATACCGACCTGGATTGGCATATACTGTGACTGTTTTGTGAAATTAAGCGAAACTTTAAAATGTTATAACTTTCTTATTTTACATCCGACTTTGCTTAGATTATCAGCGTTGTATTTGTTTGATTTTTCTCTTTTTATTCAAATCGAATTTTTGTTGGGGTTGACTTGTCCGTTAAAACGTTGTAAAAAAAAAGGCCTGAGAAAGTAAAATAAAATCATGTTGTGTAAAATGTATACTTTACTTTTAATTTTGTGTTCATGTATATCATCGCAGACATTCTTCACATCGATTGCATCGCCTGCCCTTTCATCTCCTCATTGTTACTGGTTTGGGCTGAGTCGATTATCAGACAGCGACCAATTTGTATGGAGCGATGGTACTCAGTTAAGGTGGGTATGGACCCGGGGGGTATGGATTTCTCTGACAGTATGTTCGTGTATTAACGTCAGATGATTTGGTGCATTCTGTAGACAAGATGAATTTGGTTAAATTCAGTTCTACAACTTCTTTAAAAAAAATATCCCCCCCAAAAAAAGTAAAGTAAAAATGAAATCAGTATACAAATTTTATCAGAACCAGTAGAATGCTCGAAGTGACAGTAATATACCGATATATTATTTTTTACATGCATAGGTATCAGTATATAGCTTTTACAGCCATCTTCCCAACGTCGCTCACATGACAAGCTAGACACCGGCCGCAATAATTGACGATGGCAGAATCTTTGATTCCATTGAAACCTATTTTTGCATTTCTGTAAATTGATCTTTGAAGCGTTGTCATTGATTTTAATGGAGAAAAAAAACCCAGAACATTTATTTATTTATTCATTCTCGAATATTTATACACACAATGCACGAAAAACATAGTAACAGGACATTATGAGATACAGAAAAAGGGAATAAATACATGGTGAAAATACGAAAATGTGTTACATGTGAACACGTTGGCATCTACACTTTTCATTTAGGCATTTTTCATGCAAAATTAAAGAGCATTGTGTCAGATAAAAATCCGTAGCTCAAGGGCCATACCGGGAATCGAAGCCCAGAAGTCAGCTCGGTCATGGCACCTCGCTATGCTGGTCAAGGTGATAATCATCAGCACACTTGCTAAAGCCCCCGTAACACTTATTCGGAATCAGCAGGAATCAAGCAGAAGCTGGAACGAAACAAATATTCAATAAATCTAGTAATTTTTGAGAGGAACTTATTTATTCATCAAACTGGAGTTGAAATTCAGTAAATCGAACAGGTTAATCATAATACACTAATCAAAATGAACCGCACTTGAGTCAGATTGATAATTCGTGCTTCATTCTTGGACATTCTCGGCGCATTCTAAATATTCTGACAGCATTCTGAGTGCATTCGAAATATTTTTGTCATTTCTTTTGGCCGTCTCGAAGGTTTTGGTCATGTTCAAAACATTCGAGGGGTAATTTCGAACGGTGCTCGAAGTAGATTTAAATGACCAACCGGTGGTCAAACAATAGTCCTTTCATTCAAGCCAATTCTGCTTGATTCGGAATGAGTGTGATGGGGGTATTAGATACATGGAGCTATTATAGCTCCATGCACATACCAATGACCCGCGCGCAAAGATCAATCCTTGCATCTTCAGCCAGAAAGGAACCGTTATGGTGTAATGACACACTGTATAAAATGTTGGAACAGTCATGTGTGTTGAAAATTCACTGGTGACCAGGGATCTCGAGTTGCATGCATTTTTATGAAGAAAAAGTTTTATAAGGGACTCTCACTAAAGATATTTAGGCGTTTCCTTTTTTGTATACTTCATCCTGAATGACCGAATAAGTTCTGTCATTTCCTTCCTCAAACAATTTAGTAACCCCGTGTGGGTTCCTGGTGAGCCATCAAGTTCTACAGGACGGTCCTGTGGATGTTTGTGGTCTGATGGAAACAATGCTGACAATCACGGTCGTTGGAATAGTAGGACTTGTGAAGACGCACTGCCTTACATCTGCGAAAGTCCACAAGGTATAAATTGTAATGACTGTGGTCAAATGTGGTATCATTTTTAAAGATTGCAAGCCAGAAACAAATTAGCCAAATTCAGTGTGTTTGGAACTACTTACACCGCTTTCATTATTAACACTCACTGGTCCAGGCCAGCTCCGGGCCTAAGTTGTAAAATTGTTTTTGAATGCCGCTTGCTTAATAATAAGACCGGTGTTATTTTGATGCTGCTATTAGCAGCGGTGTATGCAGGATTTTTGAAAGGGGGGGGGTAAGCTGAATGAAAATTTGAAGATAAAAAAGCGGTTTCACCAAAAATTGGTGGTTGTTTCGTACCAATTTTTTTTGGACAAGCCCCCCCACCCCCCCCCCCCACCAAAAAAAAAGTTTTTCGACCAAAATTGAGGTCGATTTGGTTGCACCTCTGTGACCCCCTCACTTCATACAAAATGTTTTTTATGATAAGGGGGGGTTCAACCTCTGTAACCCCCCCCCCTGCGTACACCCCTGGCTATCAGCAGCACCAGATCGGTGCCACCATTATCTGTCCAAGCGTTTGGATGGGTGACCGTAGCGTCGCTCCTGAATGCTCGAGGTGAGGACTATTTTAGTGCGAGCCTGGTACGGTTACAAAAAACGATATAAGTTGTTTACGCCACAGTAGATTTATCCTCATTCAGTGTGTCATTCGAAACGTTCTTAGCTTTCAGATCAAAGGAATTATTAATGAAAGGAGGTTTCATCATTTAAAAGACATTTTACTAAGACGCTTATATGTGACTCGGCATACCGAAATGAGAGAGAAGTCGCAAATGAAAATTCCTAGAAATTCGACAAACTAATAAAAAGTCAAAATTTTGAAGATTTTTTTTTTTCATTTTTAGATTCTTCCATGTTTCATAATTACTGTGTGAAAAAAATGAGTGAATTTGATGACGGGAAAGTGATAAAAAACAGTTTTTCTGCGAGTTTTTTTTTTCGGTCAGTTCGAAATTTTTTGATACTTGGCACGCTCGATTTCATCGAATTTCGCTTCATACTAAGCTCCGCCCCTAGCAACGTAACGCCATTGTTGATTGGCTATTCATTTAAACTCAAGTACAGCTGGCGGCGTCCGCCGACCGTCCGCTCGATCGATCGGTTCAATGAGCCTCAAAAGAAAGATCAAAAGCATCGCTTTCAATAGGTATTCTGAAATTGAAAAGGGGGCTTCTGAAAGTTAACAAACGGGATTCAACTTCTAAAGGGCTATTTTTTTGTAATAATGGTAGTTGGTACTAGGCGGGGGCGTTAGCGATAGATTGATAGGCCTACCTGATTTAGAGTGTATAGCTAGCTTGTCTCGCGAAAAAGGTCATGCGTAAACGCAAAGTGTTTATATAACACGGTTTGTTGGCGAGGATTAATTTCATAAAACATAACATGGACATGATGAAGATTCTCTTATTATTTGCAAGTGATCGGGATGTTTCGATGAGAAAACTCTAATTTCAAAATAAAGGGTTTGAAATACATAAAAGTGTTGTATGTTCGCGAATGTGGGTTAATTGATCTGCAGTATATCATTAACAAAAGAAAAAAAAGTCCATCATGAAAGCTTTGTGGGCTTTATTATTTCCAACTATTTTTGCCTTCATTTTTTTTTATCATGTTTGAATGAACGATAGAGAAAGAAATAAATGTCAGAATTTCGACAACTGAGGCACGGATCCAGGGGATGGCACGTCCCCCCCCCCCCCCGAGAAGAAAAAAAAAAAAAATTTGTAATGTAAAAATGCCATTGAAGCCGAGATGTACCCCGGGATGTACCCCTTTTTGAAATCGAAGACTTCTATTCTTTTTTTTTTGCTTGTCAGTTTTTTGGGGGGTACGAAGTATCTAAAAAAAATCCTTTTTTGGTAAATCCTGGATCCGCCCCTGACTTTGACCAATGAAATATGGGACCATGCAGTAGGCCTGCATTTTTAATTTTTGGATAATGGTATACGGGTCTTACGATATTGATTGAAAATATTAGTCATTTAAAATACACCTATTGAAATTATCATTTCCTAAAAGTCATTGTCATGTTGTCCCATTCGACTTTGCCCAGATCTATTCTCTCTTTCCCTCTCTGTTATTCTCTTACCTTCTTCTTTCGTCTTTCTTGTGTTTTATTTTTTCCTTTCTACTGCTCCCCCTTTTCGTTCGCAATTTTCTTACAGATCAGTCAGTCGGTCTTCTTTCTAAATCCCCCCCCCCCTTATTTTTCCTCAACCCCTTTCTCTTCTTAATCTTATTCGTTAATTCCTCTTCTGTTTTCCGTTCTTTTCCCCTTTCGATCTCTTTTTTTTCTATGTCGATTATTTTCTCCTCTTTTTTTCTTCTCTCTGCCCTTTCTTCACCCTCCACCTTTCCCCCCTAATTTCACCTTTTCTTCTTTTTCGTTTCTATTCACATAATTCTGTTTTTCGTTCTTCTCTCTTTTTGCCGGTTTTTCTTTCTTCTTTCCTTCCGTCTTTTCTCCCTCCCTCACCCACCGCCTCATTCCTCTTCCTTTTATCTTCGTTCCTCCTTAATAATTTATAATATTATTTCTGTTTTCGTTCTCCCTCTCACCTGCTCATCCCCACGATCTTATTCCTCCCTCCATTTCTATTTTCTTCCTCTTTACCTCATTTCTTCCCCCTTTCCTTCTTACTCTTTCTTGCTCATCCGAACGTCTTATTCCTCTTCTTTTCCCCTCTTATTTTTTGTTGTTCTATATCCTTCTTCTCCCAGTTCGATCTTCTATTTTTTTTATATATCACAGCCGTTCTTTATTCTTCCTTACCACATCCATCGTCTTTTCCTCCACACCCCTTTTCTTCTTGTTCTTATCTTTGTTTTATCCTCTTCATATTTTGGTTTATCGTTCTTTCCCAGTTTGATCTTCTCTTTTGTGTGTGTAAGCAATTTCGTATGCCAATTTCTACACCCAAATGCCATTACAAACGTGTTCTGTACGTGCAGCCCATTTCACACCCGAGAAATAAGGGCCCGTTTTTATTCCGTTAAAGGGACCCCTTGCTTTCTGATATAGGTGACCTTTCTCTTATCAGTGCCCCTTTTACCCAAATAAAGTGCCCCTTACCAACATGCTGTGCCTCTTTCACCTGGGAAGGACAAGTTTTGTCACGGTGTATAACGAGTGCCCCTTTTAAACAAGAAATAAAGCAATATTCTGAGGGAAAAAAATAATCATACGTGCATTAATAAGTTTCATGAGTCAGGTGAGTGGGTAGATGAGTACAGATGGGGGATTATCCCCCCCCCCCCCAAAAAAAAAACAACAAAAATCACAAGCAAGAAAAAAGAAAGAATAAGAGAAGGAAAGAGAGATATGACATTATTCTGAATAGGCCTATGTAAAAATCTAACACAAATTGGATTTTCGTTAGAAAAAAAGTTGATATTTGCTCGCTCGCAGCGTCGATACTACAGCCAATTAAAAAAAAATTCGCTCACCACACTACTGTAGATGCCTTTCTTTTTTTTAAAAAAGATTTAGTTCCCTTTTAACGAGAGAGGTGCCATTTTTCCTAGTGCCCCCCCCCCTCCCTTCAAATTCGCTCCAACGCCCCTGAAGTAAAGTGCTTCAAAGGGCTTGTGATTATAATTTTTAATCTACATAAAATCAAAAGCAATAGAACGGGCTGTGGCAGAGAAATAAAAACAAAGGATCCCCCTTATCCTTTCCTTCCCGCCCGTGCTTTAAAGAGATTTTAATACGTGCCTTTTAATTATGTTATTTTATCAAAGAGTTTTTAGGCTAACTAAGATTTCGCCGGTTTGACGGTTAGTAATGGCGAAATGAAAGCCAAGCACAAGAACTGTGAATTGTTTCTGTAGAAGAATCAAAGGAGATCAGCGCTTTGTAACTTTGGATAACGCTCTTAACAAGAAGTAATTATCATTATTAACCCAAGCTCACAACCCGTAGTTTGGGCGGCCAGAACCCCGTAACACAAAGGCTAACGATCAATTGTGAATACGAAAGTACAATTGGTTGGTGCCGTAATCACCTTTACAGTATAAACAGACCGCGCCGGCGCTGGGCGGCCGGCCGTCGGATCGACCGTTGTCTGGATTTTGTATGTTACTCGCGCGCTACGTCCGGGCTTTTGTTATTTCAAAACGTGCTAAGTGTCGATCATCAACTCAGAAATGGCGTGTTCAGTGCGATATCAAAAGTCGAGACTGCTTTTAAAGACGGATTATTGTAGCTTTTTAATCAGTTCTCGCACAGTTATCATCGTATGCATACAATTATTCGTCTTCGTTCAAACCGAGTTATTCAACAAGCAATTCCGTGTTTCGCCTTCGCTTCGGTACACTGGGACAAGGAATAAGCGAAAAACGGGGGTGGAGAATGATGGGAAAGATTAAGCGAAAAAGGGGGTGGAGAGTAACTGGAATTAGCGAAAAGAAGCGAGGAATGGGAATGAATAAGCAAAAACAGGGCAGAAAGAGAGAGGGATGATAGGAATTAGCGAAAACAGGGGAGGAAGAGAGGGATAGGAAGGAATAAGCGAAAACAGGGGGGATGGGAAGGAATAGGCAAAAACAGGGCAGAAAGAGAGAGGTATGGGAAGGAATAAGCGAAAACAGGGGGGGGGGGAGGAATAAGCAAAAACGGCAGAAAGAGAGAGGGATGATAGGAATTAGCGAAAACCGGGGAGGAAGAGAGGGATGGGAAGGAATAAGCGAAAACGGGGGGGGGGGGTGGGAAGGAATAAGCAAAAACGGCAGAAAGAGAGAGGGATGATAGGAATTAGCGAAAACAGGGGAGGAAGAGAGGGATGGGGAGGAATAAGCGAAAAGGGGGGGGGGGGGAAGGAATAAGCAAAAACGGCAGAAAGAGAGAGGGATGATAGGAATTAGCGAAAAGGGGGGGGGGAAGAGAGGGATGGGAAGGAATAAGCGAAAACGGGGGGGGGGGGGAGTGGGAAGGAATAAGCAAAAACGGCAGAAAGAGAAAAGGATGATAGGAATTAGCGAAAACAGGGGAGGAAGAGAGGGATGGGGAGGAATAAGCGAAAACGGGGGGGGGGGGGGGAAGGAATAAGCAAAAACGGCAGAAAGAGAGAGGGATGATAGGAATTAGCGCGAAAACGGGACGAAGAGAGGGAGGGAAGGAAAAAGCGAAAACAGGGGGGGGGGGGGGTGGAAGAATTACGTAAACAAGGAGAGAGGGATGGGAAGGAATTAGCGAAAACAAGGGAGAGAGGGATAGGAAGGAATTAGCGAAAACAAAGACATGAGCAAGGGGATCGGTATTATACAGTGATAACATGAAAAAAATATGACACAGCTTTTATTGATCCTGTTGTCCTTTCTCTAAAATTTCAATTTTCTTCTTGTAAAAATAATATCAGTGGTGTAACAGGCAGGGGCAGGCTCCCCTTGCTGATTTCATCGCCATAATAATATTAAAAACGGTGGGGCGGAATTAAGAAAGGGAACAAAAAGAGGAAAGGGAAAGAAAGCGAGGATAGGGGAAAGGAGAAATGGAAACGGAAAAGTGAAAGTGAAAAAAAACAATGGAGGATCCAGGGAGGGGGGGCCTAATATTTGAAAAAATAAAAGAACGAAAGGCGCCGCTTAAAAAAATAAAGGAAAGAAAAGAACATTTTGAAAGGGTCAGACTTTACCCCTTTTTCAATTTTTACTTTTTATGGCGCCGGTGAAGTACAAAAATATGTATGCCGCTCGGCATTACGCCCCCCCCCTTCGCCAAAAGCTGGATCCGCCTATGAAAAAGTAAGAAAAACATACAAAGCGGAAAGGAAGGAAAGAACATGTGAGAAAGAACAAATCATTCCATTATGCTAGCGTGATTAGTCAGAAAGGGAAATAAATGACAAAGATGCACAAAATAGCCAAACAACGGCGGGAAATCAAGCTGAGGTAGAATGGAATGAGTCAAAACTTCGATTGGAAAATTAACAAAACGGACAAAGAAAACAGAGAACTATAAACACAACCGGGTTGTCTTGTTTTAATGTTTGAATCATACTTACAATTAGATTTAAAATGGCGGCTAGTTTTAAGGTTTAAAATGAGACTTGGTGATTTCATTATTTATTTTAAATCTATTTATTATTATTATTTTACGTTTTTCTCTCACTCTTTTGGGGGATCTCTCTCCTGCAAAATAAATCATTCAATCTTACAAAGGCTTTTGCATGGTCTCATTCTTTATCTGTTACTGTGTTAGAATAAAATATTGGTTGTGCTTGATTTGATCCGAATCAGCATTCATGTTGGAGGTGCCATGGCCGAGCTGTGTCTGGCTATACATGGAGAGCGCGGTCAGGCGCCGATCCCCGCGGCTACGACATTTTTGCTCTTATATCCTGCATTCAGATACATGGAAATCCTTTACGCATTATTTGTAACTTGGTGTGCACTTGTTTAAAAAGTGAAAGCGTATCTTCCTAATCCATCCTCTGTTGGAAATTAAGATGGGACTTAATTACTCATGGTACCTCCTGGCTCTTTTTGTTGTAGAATTAAGACGTTTATGTCAAGGTTTTTTTTTCTCTGCATCACTTTTAGAATCACTTTAACCTTTTTTTCATTATACCTTTCTGTATTTTTTCTAATTTGAATCATTTCAATGCTGTATACCCCCCCCCATGATGGGTACGATATTGAACCCATTTATTGAACAAATTATTCGCGTTTTTACTCACACTGTCTCAATCTAACTTAAATATTAATAAAACATGAGCACATAAGTAAAGGTGAGGTACGAATTATTTTGAAGGCCATCTTACTATTTTACAAGGGATTTTTTTTTAGAACATGCGGTTAAAGTTCAGGTCATAATGACACGCTTGATAGACTACATGTCACGAGTCCGGGTAAGAGTAAACGCCATCGACATTCAAACAAGCCGATGGCACAATCCTCCTCCATGGTTTTAGGTCCAACTTTTTAACCCCGCCTTTTATTTCATTAATAAGGGAGATCATGGCATTCTTTTTTTCTTTCACGAAGATTATTTTAAACCCCGGTTTAACAATGATGTGTACGTAGACGATAATTGATTGACGTGGAAACGTTGTTTCGTCTTGCAGTCGCGCGTGACGAGCAAGTTGACTATTGTTCTCAATGCAGCCTCCTCATTGGTTAATCGTTTGGCCTTTTTTGGCACGCGGTTACTAGGGCCTTTCGGTTAGCTCGGCGGTGGCAAATATATTTTTTTCATGGAGCAGGGTCAAAACGGAAGTCAAACTTCGAAGGCGTTTTTCTCTTGATTTTATTTTCAAGAGCCCAATTCTTCCTCCATTCTAAAGCTAATATCTCCACTAATATTTACTCCTAAGGGTCGAGTGATATATCAAATTAAAGGTAAAGAAACGGGGAATAATAATCACTAAAAAAGTTGGATTTGAAAAAATTCGACTTGTCTCTCATTTCGGTATGCCGAGTCACATATAGATAAACAAATATGCTACAAGCATTTGAAGGAAAATAAATATTTCTTAGAGGCTCTTTAGTTGAGTGAGACTATTTATTGGGTTTTTACTATTTTGTTAGGTTCGAAATCAAAATATAGGGGAAGGCGGGGTAAGTTGAGCACCCGGGGGCACTTCCATTGACGAGTGGGTACCATGCGCGACCATGGGGGTCTTGAAAAGCACCGTAAACACGTATTTTCCATATTTTGAAAATGCACCCTTTAGCAAGTATTGGCGCGTGAAACTCTACCCTTAACAAGTATTGGAAACAAAACGATAGGGGAAGGCGGGGTAAGTTGTGATAGTTTTTGCATTTTGCATGTTAGAATTGATATTACTAGTACTATTGTAGAAATTAGTACCTTGCCTTTAAATTTGATTCTTGGGAAATGTTTTTCACCTACATATAACTTTCTACCCCCACATTGAAAGTCATCGTGACCTTTGAAAAAAAAAACGATGTCAAATGGCTCAATTTGCCCCATATATGGGGTAAGTTGTGCCACCGTCTGGGGTAGGTTGAGCCACAAAAACTACGTACAAAATGTATGGTGGGAGAACCAACATGTCAATTTTTTGTTTAAAGTCTCTATAAATATTAACATTCTTTAAAAGGAAAAGAGCACTCTTATAAATATGCTCTTTTCAGCCTGCATTTCAATCGATTTTTATGGTTTGTTTGTTTTTTAAGATACATTACCATAAGAATTACCATGGCTCAACTTGCCCCATGCTGTTTGGCTCAACTTACCCCAGTCCGAACTTAGTGCGATAATTTTGTATCCACACATTTATTATGCATCCATCATATAAAAGACTATGACAAGAATGAAGATCCATACCTGGACTAACAATGCTGTTATCATGTCTTTACTATATTTAAAGACGTGTGTGTGAATAAAGCACTTATCTATTTCACACTCCTTTTTTACCTTTTTGGCTGAAATTCATACTTTTCCCTCTAAAAAGCTACTTTTTGTTTCAAAGTGGAAAACAATGTGGTGGGGTTAGGGGTTATGCTATGGGTCATCAATACATGACACCACAACAATGTCTGACTCATTCATTATTGGCCTGGGGCTGGTGGCTCAACTTGCCCCTATGCTCAACTTACCTCGCCTTCCCCTACTCTTGTCAAGTATTCCTGAAATGAACCCCTAAACAAGTACAGCAATGTTTTATTGTTACGTAATGGGTCCGTCGGTCGTCGGTTTTATAGCGGAAGGCGGGGTAAGTTGAGCCACCAACCCCCAGGCCAATAGTGAATGAGTCAGACATTGTGGTGGTGTCATGTATTGATGACCCATTAGATAACCCTTTACCCAACCACATTGTTTCCGATTTTGAAAAAAAAGTCCCTTCTTAAAGTGAAAATACAAATTTTAGCCAAAAAAAATGGTGTAAAATAATAGATCAGTTCTTTTACCCACACACGTCTTTAAATATAATAAAGAATAAGAACAGTATTGTTAGTCCAGGTAAAGATCGACATTCTTGTCATAATGTTTTACATGATGGATGCATAAGAAATGTGTGGATGTGAAAATATCGCATTAAGTTAGGACTGGGGTACTCTGAGCCAGCCAACATGGGGCAGGCTGAGCCATGCTAATTCATATGGTAATGCATAATAAAAAAGAAACAAACCTTGAATAGCCATTGATATGCAGGCAGAAAGGTGGGAATTCACTTGACAGTTCTTTTACTTTTAGAGGATGTTAGTATTCATAGAGAATTAGCAAGTGAAAAGACTTGAAGTAAGAAAAATGACATGCTGGTTCTTCCCACATACAATTTGTCTATAGTTTTTGTGGCTCAACTTACCCCACAAGGTGGCACAACTTACCCCACAGATAGGGCAAGTTGAGCCTTTTGACATCGGTTTTTTCAAAGGTCACAATAAATTTCAGTGTATGGGGTATAAAGTTATATATAGGTGAAAAGTATTTCCCAAGAATCAAATTTAAAGCCAAGGTACTTATTTCTACAATAATATTATTATTCAAATCAATTCTAACATGCAAAATGCAAAAAGTGTCACAACTTACCCTGCCTACCCCTACACATCATTTGATAGTACGGCCCCATGCACCTTCAACATCTCGCGCAAATTAGACTCTGAATGCGTAGTGTTGGGGCAGAAATGATATCCTTTATAAAAAAAAATAATTTTGTTTTTATCATCCCCGCAAATTTCTTCATAAAAGATGTGTGGTTGCGAAATTTTCGCACCAAGTTCGGACTGGGGTAACTTGAGCCAGCCAACATGGTTCAAGTTGAGCCATTGTAATTCGTATGGTAATGCATAGGCCTGTATGAAAAAAAACCTTACAAAGTTATCGATATGCAGGCAGGAAGGAGCAAATTTACATGACTTTTCTTTTCCTTTTAGAGGATGTTAACAGACTTTAAATTTAAAAAAATGACATGCTGGTTATTCACCCGTACCCTTTGGACATATTTTTTGCGGCTCAAGGTGAGTCAACTTTATACCCCCCACAGAAGGGGCAAGTTGAGCCATTTGACATTTCTTTTCAAAAGGTGACAATTACTTTTTTATTGTAGGGGTAGAAAGTTATATATAGGTGAAATATATTTGAGAAGAATTAAATTTTAAGGCAAGGTACTTATTTCTACACGATTATTAATTAATTATATTATAACATGCAAAAAGAAAAGTGTCAAAGATTAAACTGCCTTCCTCTACAGCACAATAACCTTTTTAAGCAACCAATTTCCCTCTGAATGTCTCAATTGGGTCGCCTTAATAATAAAATAATAATAATAATAAAAACCTTTTTACTGTGCAGCAAAAAAATATTGATGTTTTGTTCTGTGCATATTACCCAAATAAATCGTATTCAAAGACTCTACTAAATAAAGTTTTGGAATTTTAAGCGTTAAAACGAATGTTTTTGCGGTTTTTTCTGCTTTTGCATGAACATCCCGATGGATTTTTTTTTCTTTTTAAAGCACTATTCCACATTCATATAGGATTAATATTACCTTTGCTAGCGAATAAGTAAAATTATTTCGGTGACTCCCAATATATTCAATACATTGTGGGCGCGTCTTGGTCTAGTGGTTCTGACTCTCGCTTTTCAAACAGAGTGTCATGAGTTCGAATCCTAGCCATTTCGTGCTTTCCTTCAAGAAATTTGACCCCATTGTGCTGCACTCGACCAAAGTGAGGTGAATGGGTATCCGGTATGATTTATTCCTTGCTTTAGCGCCGATATGGCGGTTTAGCTACGCGGCCAGGGCAATATGCTAGTTCAGCACTATATACATGATATAAATGGACGTATTATCATTATACGATATTGCATATCCAAGTTCAACATGCTCATGTGTAAAGAAAGCAAAACAATATTTAGAATCGAAGATTAATATTAATATGCTGGTTTCATCACCTTTCCTGCCAGAATTCAATTTGATTTCACTTTCTATTTCGTTTACAGTCCCAATCACTGGCCAATGGATATACATTCCAGAAATACCAAACGTCCAGTATTACTTTTCAACATTTTCAACCAACTATTTCAACGCAAGTGAATATTGTCAGCAAATAGGTGGACAGCTCGCACAGATAAAAACAAAAGCCATATATGTACGTTATCTACAACTACCTTAGAAATAGTGAAGAGAATTTCTATAATGATTGTACAGATATAATTTTTTAAGACAATAAGAAAAAGCGTATTATTGACTATTACTGTGTTCCTTATTCTACTAAAATTGCTATTTCTTCAATAATCATCTCCTCTTCGATTATTGCTTCTATATAACTACCATTGCCATGATTGCTTCTATATTACAACTGCTACTACTACTACTACTACTACTACTACTTCTTCTGCTACTTCTGCTCCTACAGCTGCTGCAATAACAGTGGAGTTGGTGGTAGCATGGTAGTAGTACTATTAGTAATCAGCACTTTATCCCAATTTTAAACTGGATTTCGTCGTGTCAAACGTAATTCATAGCAACATTTCAGGGTTACACGAAATATTTTGAAGTTTACATGCCATTGTATCACTTCAGAACTGTTCTTTAGGTCTATAAATAAAAGGATAAGCTACTTTTTAAATTTGATTCAATTCAATATTCATTGCATATGTAGACAGCAGTGACGGATCATTTTATAGAAGCCTATTGGTTTGGCCTTGATGATTTGAGCAAGGAGGGTGATTTTCGATGGAGTGATGGAACATTCTTGCAAGAAACAGGGTAAGATGAAGGTAGTCCATGCAAATTTACTTTACCTTTCTATATTATTCAATGGTCTCATGGGCGACAAACAAGAATAGTTGTTATGTACAGGTACAAGGTTTTTGTTGTTGTTGATTCATGTTCTATATAGATATAGAATTCTCCAAAAGTTATATTGGTTTCCAATCCGGAAGCGTATAGAATTTAAAATACTTCTTCTCACTTGGAAAGTGTTAAAGACCTATCTACAAGACCTTGTCATGCCTTATACACCAGCTCGTAGCCTAAGATCATCACACCAGCAACTTAAAGACTCCCAATACACGTTAGCATATGGTGCGCGAGCTTTCTCTGCCTCAGCACCTCTCTGGAATAATTGACCGTTAAATTTAAGAATTATACACTGGAGACCTTCAAATCTAAACTAAAGTATCATCTTTTCTAACAGTATTAGTTATTGGCACTTTGACACTCATCCAAACTTTCTCATTCTTTTTTCTTGTTCGCCTCGGAAATTTTTAGATAGGCGGAGCTATATAAATGCCTATTATTATTATTATGCCATATAGAATAACTGTTGTATGGTTTGTCTTGAAAATATTTATTCATAAATACATCAAATAGATTGCATATTGAGCATACACAAGGACTGTATTTATATCTGTTGCTTTTTCATTAGTGAAATCAAAACTAAGAAGCCGGCCACCAAGGCCCACTACTGTTCCGCGCCCCCATAAATGAATGAAGTTATGGATATTTTCTAGTTGATTTCTAGGGGCAAATCAATTGCATATATTGCAAGGCTACGAATCTGTAACAATTGAATCAACAGCAAGTTTGCCTAATTTTTTAAGATTTGCTACATGGGCTGCCGGAGAACCCTAGTAATTATGACGGAGCGGAACACTGCGTAGAATACTGGGATAGATCTGGTGGCTTGAATGAGGAGCTCATTGGTTGGAATGACCGATCGTGCGAATATTCACATCGGTTTATCTGCGAGAAATCAGAAGGTATGTCACATCAAACTTAATTTAAGACGTCACTTGTGAACGAATCGGCCAGTATGCGTCAACACAGACTTTCTCATGACTATCCGTAAAAAATGGATGTTAGGTATACATGTACATGGCAACATCCAAAATGTATAAAATGCTACCAAATAAGGAAACCTGTTTCTTGTCGGCCATATCAAGAATTATGCACAAATGATATCAGGAACAAAATAAGGCTTGCCATGCATACACACTTACATACAAAGTCTGAGAATGTACGTGTTACACACACATACATACAAGGTCTGAGAATGTACGTGTTTTCTGCCAAAAAAAAATCGATTACACAAGCACGCTCGCTCACACCCTCACACACACGTTAATATCTTGACATGAAGGGTGTCGATCGATTTTTCAGATTGGGGGAGGGAATCAAGCCATGAATTAACATTCCGAAGGCGCTCGATCACATTAAACAAACACATATACATATATAATGTCGGAAAATGGTGAAGTGGATTCGTATCGCACTTAAAATAAATGGTACGATCTGATTTTACAAAATTAGTATTTTGACCTAGGACCGGGATATTTTCAGGAAATATGGTTATCATATTTCCATGATGACTTTTTTACTATCCCTCTTCTAAGCTCTAGATGAAACCTGTCGATATTTCATTCTGAAAAAGGGACAATTTTATAATTAAGAATTCATGGATATGTTATTATTTTAAGCCTAATGAGGGCGTGCCGTGAAAACTATACATTTATACACTTTTAATAGTGAATAAATTTGTAACAATTAATAGTGAATATATTTGTAACAATTAATAGTGAATATATTTGTAACAATTGATACGAATGCAAACTGCGAGGCAAAATTTTTGATAAACTGTCATGAAAAGGGGATGTTTTAGTAGTTTGTTAGAATTAATATAGAGGTATTGGATACTCACATGGATCCACCTTTGAAAAAAATCGTTTGTCATTTTCTTGTTTATTCATAGGCAGAATTTTTTTCCACATATTGAAATTCCTGAGTAAATGTTCTATTACGATACTGCAACAAATAGCAATGAACATTTATTTTTAAATCTTATTTCCCTTTTTATTACTGGAAATATATAAATTATACACTAACAAAAGAAAACCAGACATCCTACATGTCTTGAAGAGTTAGATGTGCAATTTAAAATTATGATAGTCTTCTATCAAATCTAGATAAAATCCAAGCTCACCTGGTTGGCGAAGATTTCTTAAATTAAAGTTCACAATGATGGAGATGTTGAAGCACGATGAATAACAACAACAGTCACTGTAACGAGTTCAAATGTATGTGAAGACGATGTTGATGATGATTAACAGTCAATTTCAGCAATCCTTGGGTTTAAAAGCGTTCATTAAAACAGGTTGATAATCTCAATGAGAACTGAGAATTCCTCTCTCAAAGTAACTGCAAACAGTTCAGTGATGACGTGCAAACAATTCCACAGAAGATAAATGTTCTATTCTAGTTGGAAATAAACTATGCTCTGACGAAGTCTGGTGTGAAACTTTGAGTTCTGATCTGATATGATGAAGAAACCGCCAGCATATACATGTATATAAATTTCCAATATTTTGGAAGCTTCTAGTATTGTCTTTAAAAGGAACATTATCCGTCTTTCTAGGATAGTCATTTTTACTGCAGACAGGCTCTATTTTCTACTTTCCAGAAATACAAAGATTACTCAGACTATTAAATGGGCATGCTTAACAATGCTTTAAATACTGAGACATTCTGGAATAAGTTTAATCATTATATTCTATGAATATCCTTAAAGAGGAAATAACTAAATAAATGAATGTAATTGCTCCTACAATTCTTTCATATGACATTTCCTTTACAAAAGTTCCAATGATAGATCATCTTCAGCGGGATGCGCGCGTTGGGACTTAACGTAGGACTACTATAGATATTTGAACAAAAAGTTTATATTGTGTTCGATTAATTTGTCAATTTCTGTATATTTTTTTATTTCTTTTTTTTTTACCCTTCCGGAATTAATATTTCATTGGTGGGACGATCACCCCCTGACCCCCCCCCCCCCCCTCCTCCAGGATCGACGCCTGTGCTTGACATATTACCAAAATTCTAATGCTAACATTTATTCATTCTTTTTTATTCTTCATTTTTTAAATCTTGACAGTAAAGCCTAAATATCTTCTTGCCATGACTTCATCCCCTTTCGGGAGTACCGAAACGCCACCTAGTTTCTCTTGTGTACTCTCACCGGACAATGTACAGGATACCATAACCTACACTGAGAGAGAAGTTAGACCAAGCCTCTCTACTGAAGGGTATTCACTGGACGTACCGGGGACGAACACATCTCTGATTGGTGGCTTTACACAGAACCTACCTGCTGGTGCGACCTCCGTTGGAGTTTATAAGTGTTCCAGTACATCTACCATCACTGGTACTTCGACATCTGTGGATGTAACTATCCTCTCACAAGACAGTACGTATAAAATTTAAATGATTCATCAATGGTGATATCATTCTTCAAGTAGTACATGTAGTAAGCAACGACGTTCAAGAGCCAAGGCGACATAAGCAATTTCAGTAAGTCATTTGCAGACGTTTGTAATTCCCTGGCAATCACACATATCAAAATTAGTCGCTGTCCTCATCAACGCCATTGCTATCACATCATTACCAATAAATTCATTTCTAGGACATTTTCAACCGAGTGACGGTCGCCCCACCAAAACAATTTATCCCGGTGATGACATCACACTCTCAGTGTCTACCACTGATAGGTATGGATCGGGGTCGGATGAAATCCGTTGGAGCACCTTCTCAAATCTTGCTGAAGGATCTTTGTCTCCAAATGGAGATGGAACTCTAACCTATACTATTCGTTCAGCAACTAAGCGAAATGCAGATGTCTACGGAACGTTCCAAAACAATGCAGTGGACAACCGTCTTTACAGCTTGATTCGCGTCATAGTTAGTGGTAAGATTTTTTGTTGTTTTTTGGTGTTTTTTGCCTTCCTTCCTTTTTGCCATACAGAAATTACTGGAAACTGTACGGGACGTTAATAAGCGTTGTTAGCGCTACAGAGGCCATGTTACAACCGTCAACTGGTAACACTGGCGTATGGGATGGGGTCTTGGGGGTTCTTCCCCCCCCCCCTCCAAATCTTTCACGACCTAGAAAAAAGGAAAAGGATAAGCGTAACAATTATATTGTATTGCATATTTTTGTATTTTGAAATAACGTCGAAATTTTTGCTCATTAGAAACTTTAAAACTATATTACGTGATGCGCCAGATCGGTCTCAACAACGCGTTATGTGATTGGGTCTACTTCGGGGCTCTGTTAGTTTTGACATGTCACAAAACAATCTTGCGAATATATCGCAGGTTTTTTTTTTATAAGGAAGCGAGACGAACTAATAAGGATAGAGTATCTTTTTAATTGAGTAGACATGGTAGAGGTATCCAGTTCTTTGCGAAGTCGTTTCTGTTTTTTGTAAAGGCTGCGCTGATATTTCTCCAAATACATAAGAAAGAAACACTGTACGTCTGAGTTAATCAGGCATAGTGAATGACCTTAAAGACGACAGATTTTTTGTTCCTTTATATTCTCTTTGTAATCTTTGGACGACTTTATATATCATTAAGAGGTCTTCCTCCTGCCTCCGCCCCTGACCAAAATTGTAATCTGAGAATATACTGGTAGATTAACGACAATATAAAGCACATCTGTAATCATTGTATCCCAGAATTTGATTGTGGAAAGTTTCCACAATCAAATTCTGCGATACAATGATTATTTCGTCTTTCTTTTTTTACATTATCATTGCGTTAAGATGAAAGTCGATGGGGGGGGGGGGGGTGGGCTCTGCTTGGTAGTCTACTTGCATATAATATAACTTGATTAAATAACAATATTCTCTGCGTGTTTTTGCTACCTATAAGTTGGACCACACAAAATGTTCTTGGCATAATTAAATCATATTAATGTATTTGTGGCTTATATAGGTATAACACCCGATACATAATGATTCACATGTGTATATCATAAATACTTCTGCACATGTATTCTTCATTTTCAAGCAATAATGTTTTTAAGGTTGACTGTATGGTATACTGGTATAGGTTTTTATTATATTTTTATAAGAGAATTATAAATGTATAAAATGTGAGAACTCCCTTTTTTGCACATTTAATCTACTAAAAAAAAAGACTGTCCCCGTGGCCGATGGAACCTACCGTTATGTGATCGTTTGTGTGATAACTGCTACAATGGAGGGATCTGTCATCCTCAATCAGGAACATGTATCTGTCCTCCAGGATTCATCGGCAAAAATTGTCTCACCGGTACGTATTTCCGTTATAGTTTTGTACACGATGTATAAACCTCCACCTTCATTTTTCTGCATATGCCATTTTAGTCGAGAAACAAATAAACCGATTTTCGTAAGGCTTGGTCACAATCCACCGTGCTCCTTCAGCTTCCCGGGGGGGGGGGGAGGGGTGGCACTTCCTTTGACGAGTCGATACCATGCGCGACCATGGGGTCTCAAAAAAGCACCCTAAACAAATATTTTCCATATTCTGAAAATGCACCCCATAAAATGTATTAGCGTGTGAAACATACCCTTCACAAGTACTGGAAACAAAACGGTACCCTTGGCAAGTATTCCCGAATTGACCCCCCTAAACAAGTACAGTGATGTTTTCATTTTTATATCACGGACGTCGGTTTTACCTTTACCTAAATTGGGTTTTGTACGGCACCACCTCGCGCAAATGGGACAATACTTTACAAACCTTTTTGTCTTAATATTTATACCCCGCAAATTTACCATAATTCACGTATAGCTTTCTATGCAAAATAGAAATTATAGAATTATTTTGGTGTTTTGACACCCTTATTACGTTACGTTACGTATGCAACGTGCCCTATCTTGAAAAAGACATCCCATTTACGGTTTTTTATTTTTTGTCGCGCATGGCATCCACTCGTCAATGTAAGTGGCCTCCGGGTTTAACATGTGATCTGCGTAATATGCACAGGTCCAAATTTTTCATCAAATGCGCAGGAGCACGAAGAACATGCAAGGTGGCTTAGGATAGGACCAAAAAAGTGCATGTGGTGACCTGTTCTTATACATGTTATAGGGGCAAGTGCCACGCACGGTCACCGTGTGTGGCACCACAAATTGTCACCCTGCACAAACTGTCGCCTAATGTAGGCCACAATTCATGGAGAAGGGAACACCACAATATTGTCGCCCCATTTCACTTACACTTAATTTGTCTCCATGAACACAAACAAACAAGATAGGTTATGTAGAGTTCGTGTGAAACTGTGTTTGTTTCTCTGGGTACAATGTGTGTGATGGTGATATCTCACGTTTGAGACGGATTTTGGACTACTTTTAAACGGTTTTTAACGATTTTGAAACTTGTCGCCGAGACGTCTTCTGAGGCCCTCAGACTAGGAATATCATAGTAGACTAAATATTCATTTTAGCATTATCAAAAAATGCAGTTGTAGACCATTTGGCTATCATACGAATTGTTCATTTGACCAAATAAGAATTAGACCAAGTATGTTATAGAACAATTACAAATTAGACTAAACGGGTTAAGCCCATGTGTTAATAGACAAAACGGAATCCAATAATAGTCCAAGTGTTGTTAGACCAAGTGGATGAAAACCGAATTTTCCAAGGGCTATGCTGCTGTTCCTCTATTAACCTCCCCTTAGGTTAATTGCCAGTTTATCTAAGCCCATCAATGGCCATTTAGCCTCATCCTATACATGATCTAATTCCATTTCGTCTACATGTACAACCAATTTACCTGTCGGTCTGTCATTTTGCCTATATTTACCATTCCGTCTTATTTCCATTTGGTCTTATTTCTATTTGGTGTAATAGCTAATTAGTCTTAAAAAAATGTGATTGGTCTAACACCACATAGTCAATTCCTGTAACAGACTGGAAATATCTATTTGGGATTTCGACGAAAATGCAATTACACGTAGACCATTTGGATATTACACGTACAGAATGAATATAGCTTGAAAAAATAAAGATATACCGCCCAAAAGATCCATTCTTGATTAAATGTTAACTACCTATAAACCTAATGAAAATAATCGCTCTGCGGGAGGGGGGGTGGACCAGACTAGGGGTAAGAAATATTCCTTTTGGAGCTTTTTTTACATTTTGGGATAAACGAACCTTCGGATTAACGTACCACATTTCGTTTTAGGACTAACAAAGGCAACTATATAACTGTAAAATGTATACTTATCATGTATAATGATCAATTGTTATTGACCAGCATGCGTCAAGCATCGTTTTGGATGGGATTGTGAACTTGAATGTGGTGTTGGCAATGCTCTGGATGCTTGCAGTGGAAGTCATATCTGCCTGCCCGATCCCTATGGTTGCAACTGTCTCTCTGGATACACAGGAATCTACTGCGATGAACGTAAGAATAATAATTAACAGTGATATCAATAATCTTACGCATTAAAACGTATTGTTTATCTAATGGCATAATCGAATGACAGAGCTTCACAAAGACTACTATTAATAATGATTATTACAGCTTAAATGAGAATGCACATGTATGTGTGTGGGGGAGCGCGCGTGTGTTTGAAGAACATACATAATATTGCGTGGATTTTTGAAGTTGTGTATGAGGAAGGAAGTTGATCAAGCAAAGATATATGGGTGGTGTTTCATAAAGCTGTTTGTAAGTTAAGAGCCACTTTAAGAACGGCTTGTCATCATTTTTACGCTCTTAGCCATTGCCAATGAATCTACCATTCACCACAAGAAAGGATCACCAGTCGTTCTTAAAGTCGCTTTTAACTTACGAACAGCTTTATGAATCGGACCAATGGCCTGCTTTGAGAGGCATGGGTGTTTCTAGATGCTGAAACCTAGGGAACCGCATGGCGAGTCTGCCCGAGGGCATGGTCTGGCCGGGTGCGGTACCAGCGAGCCGAAAGAAACCATGTCACGAATATCAAAGCAGTCCATATATATTTCATGAACCGAATCAAACGTTAGATCTAGGTACTAGTCTAAACGGCTCGGCCTAGCCCTAACGTTAGGTCTTAAATATCAAAGCAGTCGGAGCAGTCCATACCTGTAGATCTGACAATAGGCCTAGATATTTTAGGAACCAAATTATGTCAGCTAGGGTCTGATAATTAATAGATCTGGGGCCTATATAGGTAACGTTACACTTAAAGTTACAGTAGACTACTGCAGAACTAGATCTCGAGTAGATAGATCTAGCGTTAGATCTCTAACAGTTAGCCCTAGACCTACGGCTACGTCAGATCAAAGATTAAACGGAAAACTAGGTCTAACCTAAGGTTAGATCTAACGTTAAAGATCTAACATTAGAGTCTAGACCCTAGGCCTATGGCTACTCTAATAGACTAAGCTAATACGTTTGAACTCGGTCTAGACCTAGCGACATTTATTTTAATTAGGTTTAGACCTAGGCTCAAGCCCGGACCTAACGTTGTCGTTAACCACGGAGTCTAAAGTTAGTCCCTAACTGTTAGGCTAACTATAAAGTTAATTAGATCTAGATTTAGTGCGGCGACATTTAGTCGACTCACATTTTGCGAACATACATTTGAACAACTGTAACAGACTTGATGATTACATCTGCATTTGTTATGCCTTTAACTTAGTCTTCTTTTCGAATATGCCTAGATTCTTTAAGAGGAATAAACAAGCAAACGTCACAGATCGGCATCGTTTCATGCATTTATCTATCATATCCGTTGCGCACTCTTGCGCGCAAATGCGCGTATTGTCTAAAACGTTCGATCAAATCGCGCGGATATTTATGGTATCCACAATCACCGCAGAAAGCAACATTTTGCACGAAATCAAATGGGGATTGCTAAGCCCGTCATCAAGGGGCGGGTCAGGGGGTAACGGGCAGAAATCTTGTTAACTATGCCCGTTGCCATTGGTTACCACCTTAGTTTGTTGTTTTGCAGGTAGGCCTATGGTGGATTACATGACTCCACATTTGACGAATCAGAAAAACAGATTATTCGACATTCCCAAAGAGATATTTATGATATAACTTATTTAATTTTGATTCATGAACTTCCCTTTCAAAGAATGCCCTCCAGGGAAGTTTGGTGTTGACTGCATTCAAAATTGTCACTGTGCTGGAGGGATACCATGTGATGCTTTCACTGGAAGATGTGAAGGAAGCTGCGAGGATGGTTGGTCAGAAGACGGATGCCAAGGTGATAATGATAAAAACAATAATAATAATGACACTGATAATAAAATTATTATAATAACAATAGTAACCACAATAATAATAATAATGATAATAATGCACTCAATTGTAAATAATACAAACGGCAGAAAACAAAGTAATGAACACGCAACAACAGACAACAAACGAATGAGGTAAAAACTCCTATTCTTGTTTTTAATATTTCAGAGCCATTTTCCCCCAATCATGAAGAGGTACAAAGGACAGTGACATATATTATCACTTCATTAAAAATCATGATTTTTTTTTGTTTTTCAGTCCCGATTGTGTGCCCTACTGGTTATACCGGAATTACTTGCTCAGAGTTTTGTAATTGCCCGGATCACTCAAAATGTGAGAAGGAATCAGGGTTCTGTACTTCAACACAAGGACAATGTGAGATTGGATACGTTGCTCAATCTCCAGAAACACCTGACCTTTGTTCCACTTGTAAGTCAATATCTTTCAGCTTTCAATCAGTGTTTTTTTTTTTCAGCGAACAACGATATGGAATATAACAAAATCAATGTAATGGAACTAATTTAAAATGAAAACTCTCCATAGGTTTTACTCCGAGAGGTATATGTACATGTACAACAGCTTTGGCAACTCTTTTATTTAAATATTGTAAAGAAATGGATGAAGAGAACAATATTATACCAACATTATACATATATATATATGTGTGTGTGTGTGTGAGGGTGTGTATGGGTGTGTGTGAGAGAGAGAAATTATACATATACAACAGCCTTGGCAACTCTTGTATTTAAATATGTTGTAAAAGAAATGAATGAAAAGAACAATGGTAGACGTAGCTTAATTAAATCAAGCTATAATGATACGTCGCAATACAGGGACCGTGGAACGGTTTTCAAAGTGTGGGGTAGGGGCTGAGCCAAAAGTGGGGGGGGGCTGACCATGCAAAAATCACAATCGTATGGTCATTTTTACATTTTGCACATGCTTTTGGAAAAAAGTAGGGGGTGAGCCCCCCCCCCCCTTCACCCCGCTTCTGCGGCCCCTGTAATATGGTGCCCACTCAACCATGAACATACGATATCAAAATTGTGTGTAGAGAGGCTAAATGATGGACAGTAAAACAGCATTAACACCGTAAAATTCACCTAAAATCAACTTTTGCCCAATTTTGTATTTGCACAATCTGAAAAACGACTCTTGTGACTTTCAAAAATTGTCATTTTTAATTCAATCTTTAATTACTCATGCGTCACTCAATCGATCAATCTCTTTTTCCCCCAGGAGTTGCCTTACGGGTATAGAAAACCACCTACGAAATATCATATCTCAAAATAATTCCGTTCAAAAGTTACAGCAATTTGATTTAGGGGACTTACTGTTTTTGTTGTGTATATATATATATATATATATATATATATATATATATATATATATACAGTGCGTCTCAGAAAAAAACGAAACCGAGATTTAGCGATCATTTATCATAACTTAATCATAAGGAAAATAGACAAATGACCTACCAATTTAAAGCTTAGAACCTCCTCTTTCATCCAATATTACTTAAATTTTTTTTCATTCACGCATGAGTGAGCAAATACAATTTGAAGAAAGGATATCAAAAACTCATTTGGCGGGGGTATCTGGGTTTCAAAAAGAAAACCACATTTCTGAAAAGTTCAATATCTGCTCTTTAATTTGATACCTAAATTACAGAAAATGGTCAAAAAAAAAAAATTCTGGTCATTTGAAATAAGGCTTGAATTTCAATAATTTCATAAAATGAAGAGGTTCTCCAGGCTGGCTTTCAAACTCACTCAACACTCCGTTTTGTTGACGATCAGCCATGCATTAAATCTTTTGTTCACCATGCGAAAGCTTCTGTGGGAAACCGGTGAAACACGTTTATCTCATGAAATTATGGAAATACAAGCCTTATTTCAAATGACCAGAACTTTATTTCTTGACCATTTTCTGTAATTGAGGTACCAAATTAAAGAGCAGATATTGAACTTTTCAGAAATGTGGTTTTCTTTTTGAAACCCAGATACCCCCGCCAAATGAGTTTTTGGTATCCTTTCTTCAAATTGTTTTTGCTCACTCATGCGTGAATAAGAAATAACCTTAGTAATATCAGATGAAAGAGGAGATTCTAAGCTTTAAATTGGTAGGTCATTTGTCTATTCTATTTATGATTAAGTTATGATAAATGATCGCTAAATATCGGTTTCGTTTATTCTGGGACGCACTGTATATATACCAATTTTAGACAAGACTTCCCAACCTCCCTTGAACCCACGCCTTCCACATAATTATGTATTCATTTGGATATTCTCTGCCTACTCACATGTTGTAGTTTCTGGGTGTTTTGACTCTTGTTCGAAAACATGTCATTGTGCTGGTGGTTTTGAAGACTGCGACCCAGAGACCGGGATGTGCTCATCATGCCACCCTCGTTGGATGGGAGACAATTGTCAAATAGGTTAGTGTGGAAAATATAAATCTTAACATTTCTGCCTTTATGCCTCGTGTAAATGTTCTATGAGAAATCAAATCAAATTAATATACCTGAACGGTTTTTATAATCTTGACTATGGTTCGTATATGGGGTTCGTTAGCGTGTCAAACCATTGTCATATTCGAATACCTTAATGATTTATTCTTTCACTTTTTTATATATTTGTGCAACCCTTTTCTGCAATCAATAAGGTAAACCAGTTTCTTTTCATTTGCCCTCTCATATATCATTCAACATTCATTTGTAAAATGTTTGATGTCTTTTTGAAAGATCGTTTTACCGTCACAAGGGAGAAGGCGAACCCAGGAATTGCGATCTTTTCATGTGCATTTACTCCTGATTCACCGGACAGTACCCTCGTCGTCAGAGCTAGTATAGGAAACCTATCTAGGAATAGTTTGATGAACGAACAGGGGGCTCAAACTCCAGCTGAAGAGCCTTCAGTACAGTCGAACTTTACCTTGTTCTCTGACGACATTGAAACTCAACCCATCTATTGTTTTGTGGGTGATTCAACGAGTGACGGTGGATTCGCTTACGCCAGGTTGTCACCTTCGGGTACATTCGGTATGTCTTTTCATTTTCTCTCATGCAGTATGATTTAATTCTTGCAATTGTCGATATGAAAGTTTAGAAAAGGTGTGATTAATGTCAAATACAGGAAATGAATTTAATCTATTAGATCATCGTCCTCAATTTGTTGATGTGTGATGTGAGTGTTGGGGTGTGTGTAGGGTGTGTAAGAATGTGCGCCTGCTGAATGTGTGTTACATGACTTTATAAAGATAAATAATACTGTCTTTACTCAGCACTTCCAGTGATCAGAAATCCGCCTCGAATTGCAGAGCTGGGTTTTAACCATGCCGTCATTGCTTGGGACCCCTGGGACCCTTCAGTTGATGTCGGTGATGGTCCTATCGTTGGATACAAAGTATACGTTACTTCTTCTGATGGGAACGAAACAAACACCTTTATAACGGCATCAGGTGTTCCATCACCATCGCCAGGATCTGTGCCTTCAAGGAAAAGAAGAGAGTACGTAGGATCGATGAAATCTTCCTACGAAGTATTTACAACGGTAAGGGAAGAACGAGACGGAAGGCTGATAAAACAACTTCAGGTGGAACCCTTACCCAATGAGACTTCTAGGAAGAAGAGGCAGGGAGACTTAGACATCCTGATGCACAACATCACAGGCCTAGACCAAGGTCAGTCGTATGAAATTCGGATGTCGGCAGTTCGTGAAGGGCTAGGCGGTGAAGGAGAAAAGAGTCCTGCTTTGAGTTTGACAACTCGCGAAATAGGTGAGTCCATAACGAATGTGACATCTGAGTCATGTAAAGTATGGTGTGGTTGTGTTTGAGGGTGTGCTTGTGCGGGGGTATGTGTGTGGATGTGGGCGCGCGCGTGTGCTGTAGCAAATGACGGAGTTCATCCTGACCAATCAGCTACATCAATATGACAGTACCCATTAATACAACGATTTTCACATTTTGAAACTTTTAATTATTCTAGCTATTTTATTATTAATCGGATTTGTGCGAACTTGAACCGTGGTCTTTCCCCTTATTTTTCTTTATTTGTTATGTTGAACAAAGTTCGACTTGTTTGAGCTTTTTTGAAGTGTCACCCAGGGGCCTGTTGGATAAAATTTTTTACCTGAGAAAACTCTGGTAAAAACTGAAAACTAAGGTTAGTCTGATTTCTGCCATGTACTTTAACACAGGACAAAAACTCTGGTAAAAACAACCTGAGTTTTCTCAGGTAAAAAGTTTTATGCAACGGGCCCCAGGAGTTCAAGTGATCCCATAGTAGATAATGTTTCAGTTTATGGGGCTTGAAAAATGAAAGCCTATATTTAATTGCTAAATGCATTTTGGGTTGTTGGGCCACGATGCAGCAACTAGTTGATGAATACAAAAATTCGATAAAAATGATACACTGTACGTACTATATATATTTTTCGGATTATGCCCATATTTGTCTTCAATAGATCCGATTTCTGGCGCTTCTAATATTGGTCCAATCATTGGTGGCTGTATAGGTGGAATAATTATCATTCTGTTGATTGTCGGCCTGGTGATCATGAAAGTTAAAAAAAGAAGGTAAGTCGAGGGTTTCTATTCCTTTAAATTACACTGTTAAAAAACCCTGATTTTACAGAAAAATAAAAGAAGATTTTGCAGAAAGCAATACCAGAATCATTCTTTAAATTCATGAAACAGGAATTTTTCTGCAATTTAACAGAACAGGTCTGTTAGAAAAAGGGGAAAAGAGTGTTTTATTTAAGGAAATTTGTAAGATTACACACACCAAATACCAATTTCCTGTAAAATTACGCAATCTGGTAAGATTACAGGTGTTCTCGAGACTCTGCTGCAGGAACTTCTTTTAGTTTAAGGATAAATTTTCTAACAGTGTATACATAAGCAATAAATCCTTCTAAAACAGATCAAAATAAATTCGAAACATACGGAATCATGATGATTCCTGTCAATGGCGTACCGTGGGTCATGGCATTGGGGCGCGGAGCCAGCAACAATTTGAGTCCGACAATGGACGCGCCAAGCGCACCCAATTGTCAGGTATACTGATCTAAAATAGACGTTTTTAGGTTTGTACCACAGACATGTAACATACTGATCAAATAATGCGAAGCGAGAGCTGACTTTTTTGATATTCAGACCTTAAAATGGAACATTATGAGCAAATTTGTGTAATCATGATACGTATCTGTCTCACTAAACGATGCGAGCGCGAAGCGCAAGCTGAAATTGTGTATATAATGGCCCCATACAGGGACATTTCAAGGACTATTTTTTCAGGGATTCATGAAGAGCGCCCTCCCCCCGCCTGGCTTGGTACGTACTCCCACAGGACCATAGACACGTAGTGTTCGTGAAAACAGGTACATCCTGTAAATAGTATTGTAATCAGGAGTTTATAATATTTGATACCCTCGCAAATTGGACCGTAACCACGTAGCGTTCCTTCCGAAATACATGTAGGTATCTTTTTTCATTAATGTATTGTTTTTGACACC
The DNA here is from genome assembly GCF_018143015.1 of Lytechinus variegatus. Classification (NCBI taxonomy): domain Eukaryota; kingdom Metazoa; phylum Echinodermata; class Echinoidea; order Temnopleuroida; family Toxopneustidae; genus Lytechinus; species Lytechinus variegatus. The sequence continues at coordinate 7,301,327 of NC_054758.1, read as the reverse complement.
CCTATTGTGTAATTTAACGTACGTAACGTGCCCTATCTTGAAAAAGAGATCCTTTTGACGTGTTTCTGTGGTCGCGCATGGTATCCACTCGTCAATGGAAGTTGCCCCCCCCCTCCCGGCCATCGAATATCTAATCTCGTGGTAAGAAAGGTAATATTCCGAAGAAAAAAGGTAATATTCCGAAAGAAAAATATATCAGCACACAGTGACGACAGTGAAATATGTAGGTTGTGTATAGTGTGACGTGATCATTGAGACCTTGTCCGATAACGTTTATTCTGTATTCAGTTGGCTGAGAAGGGTCTCTGATGATTTCACTTCTCGCTTTTTCTCGACATCTACAAGACTTTTATAGTAACGTATCTGTGTATAACAAAACAAGACCTCTCCCCGGGGGAGGGGGGGGGGGGGCACTTACATTGACGAGTGGTACCATGCGCGACCAAAAAAGCACGTAAAAAGGGTGCCTTTTTCACGATAGGGCACGTTACGTACGTAACATGAAACGGGTACCAAAAAACACAAAAATAATGAAAGAAGGGTATCTATTTTGCTAGGAAAATTACGTGTTTAAGGTCGAATTTGCGGGGATGATAAAACCAAATTAAAATGTTTTATGAAGGATGTCCTTTTTGCCCCAACACTTCGTGTTTAGAGTCCGATTTGCGCGAGGTGTAGAATGTGGGGTCGTACTAAACCAAATAAGATAAAACCGACGACCGAAGGACCCGTAACAATGAAACTTTCCTGTACTTGTTTAGGGGTTCATTTCAGGGAATATTTGCCAAGAGTATCGTTTTCTTTTCAATACTTGTTAAGGGTAGGGTTTCCCATACGAATACTTGTTAAGGGGTGCATTTTCAGATTATGGAAATTACGTGTTTAGGGTGCTTTTCGAGAACCCATGGTCGCGCATAGTATCCACTCGTGAATGGAAGTGCCCCCCGGGACCTCTCCATCCATATATATAATTTGTAATTATCACTTATCATGAACTTTCTTCGGGAGGCTATTCAAGGACGGAAGGGGGGGGGGGCTTGCTTATTTATGGATGATTATGATGATCTCATGTATTTGGATATTAAGCAATACTAATAGAGAAAAGTCGTGCTGTGTTAGGAGTTGTCGTACGATAAATAAAAAGAAATAAATTGTTAAACGAATGATATTGTTACTTGAAGGACAAAGTCTACCCCCTAAAAAAAGTGTCGAGATAGACAAGAAAGGAAAATGCGAAGGAGCATACAATAAACATTTCATTAAAAATCGGATGTAAAATAAGGAGGTTATATGACCGTTTGCAATTCCGTTAGTTTTGATATAACGGTTATAAGCACAACAAGGTAAAAGCAAATTACAGTTAATAGCTTCTCTTTCTATGCTCTAGCTGTAAAGAGATCTAGCTGTTGTATTTTGTTTGCATGAAATATATGATTTTGCAGAATTAACAATTTCAAATTCTTAAGTAGGAATCCAATTCTGTTCAACAATAAAATGAAAAAATCTAAATTTGCGAAAAGATTGCCGTGACTGTCCTTGTTTACACCAGTTATGTTTTTTTTTCTCATTACGTTCATATGAACATTCTGTTAGGGTGAATGTCATATCGCGTTTGCCATGATTTTTTTGAATTGCTTAAAGGCCAGTCCACCCAAGAAAAATGTAGATTTGAATAAATAGAGAAAAATCTAACTAGCACAACGCTGAAAATTTCATCAAAATCGGATGCAAAATAAGAAAGTTATGACATTTTAAAGTGTGATTCGTTTATTTAAAAAAAATTCTGATAAGCATTACTCATTGACTCATGCAAATGAGACAGTCGATGATGTCCCTCACTCATTATTTCTTTTGTTCTTTATTGTTTCAATTATACAATATTTCATATTTTTACAGATTTTTTAATAAGGGCCAAATTGACTGAAATATAACTATTTAACCATATGCTAATTCCACAGAGAGAATTTTTTCACTTTGAAATGGAGAGAAAAAATTATAATATTTCCTATTTTACATAATAAAATACAAAAGAAATAGTGAGTGGAAGATTTCATCCGTCTCCTCATTTGTATACCGACCAGAATGTACATATTACAATTTTTTGAAATTTCAAGAATTCTTATTTATTATCCGATTTTTATGAAATTATTAGTGTTATGTTTGTATGTGTTGATAAGTGACCTAATACTGTCACCACCATCATACTAACAGACTTCTCGAAGGCGTTTGACCTGGTAGATCACAATGTTGCACTAAATAAGTTGTATGCTATGGGAGCAAGACCTTCTCTCATCCAGTGGTTGGCATCATTCCTTGCGAATCGAACTCAACAAGTGCGCTATCGGGGTAAACTTTCTTCGACGCTTACAACCAGGGCAGGAGTACCTCAGGGCACACGCCTCGGACCCCTGATATTCCTAGGTGTTGTTAATGAAGCCCTCAGGTCTTCTCAGATTCAGAGATGGAAGTACGTAGACGACTTGCTCAGTGCCGTCGATTGGATACTGCTGACACGCTGGAAACTGTCCTATCAGAATTTGAGCAGTGGTGTGTGAACTCTTGCATGCGACTAAATCCTCTCAAATGTAAGACACTAAGGGTCGCGTTTACTCGCCAGCAATTACCACCACCACAGATTCATCTCTCAAACCAAACGATCCATTATTGTGACCAGGTGAAGCTTCTTGGGGTCATTATCAAAAATGATCTAAAGTGGGATGAGCATGTGAATTATATAACTTCCAAGGCTTCTCGGAAGTTGTATCTGATACGGATGCTCAAACGTTTTGGGATGCCATTACCTGACCTCACAACTGTGTTCACCTCGTACATCCGCCCAATTTTGGAATACTGCTGCGTGGTATGGCATTCGTCATTGACCCAGCAACAAATTGCAGCGATTGAATCTATCCAAAAGAGAGCGCTGAGATTGATGTTAGCTAAGGAGTATGAATCATATGAACTATCTATGAAGCGTTGCACCTTGGTCACTCTGAGGGACCGTAGAAATGAATTGTGTCAAAAGTTTGCCTTACAACTTTTCAAGAGCTTTGGCTCCCACCTGCAAGGTTATCACATCGAGAGCTCCGAAACAGTCACAGACTCACAGAAATTAGATGTCGGACGGAAAGGTATCGCAAAAGCGCGTTACCGTACCTTGTCCGCTTATTGAACTCTAAACTGTAGATCTGTCAACACACAGTACCAGTCGGCTGCTTCTGAATCGCTATTGTATTCTGGGACGGAGAGCAGTAGATTCGATGGACCGAATCTATTTTCTGTTTTGTGGTGTAGTGTCGAGTCAGAAGTGGCTGACTGGTGGTGTTATTTGTTCTTAAATTATTTTTTACAGTTTTAATTACCATGGCAATTATTGTATCCATTGTTAATTGTACATACATATTGAAAATGTTTCTTGTTAGTTTACATTTTCATTAATTTAGCATAATTGTTTGGTAATTGTTCTTGATTTCTTCCGTTTTATTTCCCTTACTTTCTTTAAGTTGCTCTCATATTAGACAGTTATTTTTGCTGCTCTTTTCTCATTTTCAATTATCAATACTAAATCTACTGAAAGCCGTTACAACAAATTTCCTTCTAATTCTTCTTTAAACCCATATTACATCACAATAATTTTATTTTAGGAGTAGATCATTTTTCCAACAAATGTACTTTTTTCAAAGCTATCCAAAGCTAAGATCACTTCTTCATTATTATCATGATTTTACCGTAACTATTTTTGTAATTTCTTGATTCTTTTGTAACATTGCATTTTGTTGATTTTATGTGTATTTTATGCTTTTCTGTAAAACATATGCCAATTCAGCTGTAACAAGCTGCGATCATTTGTTCTAATAAAATCTTGAATCATGACTTTTCTCGTTTTATTCAAATCAACTTTTGATTGGGGTGGACTTGTCTCTTAATTTATTTGTTATTTTAACTGTCTATTTTTTTCAGATCTAGAGATCGACCCGAAGAAGTTTCCAAATCTGTGACTTACAAAAACGATGGATTTATCGAAGGCATTGCCACTGGTATGTTAACACCGGGTCGGCTGTTGTTATCAAGATTTTTGGCAATTTCTATTAAACATCGGTACACCTCAACCTGTAATATCTCAACCAAAATTACGCCAACTCTATTTATGTAAAATCCCGGGGGCCACTTACATTGACGAGAGGATATCATGCGCGACCCCAAATCCCGGAAAAACGATGTCTTTTTCAAGGTAGGGCACGTTACGTACGCAACGTATTAAGGGTGTCAAAAACACTAAAATAATGAAAAAAGCGGGGTATCTATTTCGCTAGGGAAGCGACGTGTATAAGGTCAAATTTGCAAGGGAATCTTGTTTGGGGGTTCAATTCAGAGAATACTTGCCAAGAGTATCGTTTTGTTTCCAATACTCGTTTAGGGTAGGGTTTCCCACGCCAGTAGATGTTAACGGGTGCATTTTCAGAATATGGAAAATATTTGTTTAGGTTGCTTTTCGGGACCCCATGGTCACGCATGGTATGCAGTCGTTAATGGAAGCCCCCCCCCCCTCCCCCTTGGATGTAGAATACAGTAGCACTGTCGGTCCTTACGTGAATGATGCACAGAAAACTTTGTTTCTTGAAGGTACAGATTTTAACATGATGTTAATCGATGTGGAGCTTTGTGGTCCGGTGGATTAGACTTACAAACAGAGGGTCGTGGGTTCGAATCCCAGCCATAGCGTTATTTCCTTCAACAAGAAATTTATCCACATTGTGTTGCACTCAACCCTGATAAGATGAATTGGTACCCAATAGGATTAAATCCTTGAATGATAATAATAAACAATGCGCCTCTGAGTATATTATTTCTAGATGGTTGGCGCTATATAGGCTAAATGCCTATTATCATTATTATTATCGTCATCATCATGTTACAATGAAAATATCTATGGCCCATTTCAGAAATAGTTGGGTTAAAACGCAAGCCAAAAATCAATCTCAAGTCCCAAATGCGTACATTTGATTGGGTGAAAATCAAATTGCGCCTGCTTTTTACAGTTTCGATTGATTGCAACTCCTTCTGCAACGGGCCCCAGTTCAGGCAGCCGTTTGTATTTTCTCACTTAAAGATATTAATCATGTTAATGTTGTTTTGATGTTCTTGGTATGGAAATGCATCTTCACATATCACTGCGATTAATGACGCGTTGGTTCAATCGTCAAAACATTTTTTTTTAATTCCAATCCCTTTCACGAGATAAAGGCCAAGAAACAGACGAACCATCTCAGCGGTATGAGAACCTTGGACGTCGGAAACCGATGGAACCTTCAAACCAGATTCCTATGCCCGACGTACCAACTAGGCCTACTCGTTTAGACGAGGGTGGCAAACCTACACGGGTTACAGTAGAGGGATCTCCAAAGGATCGTCGCCTCATACCTGTCTCAGAGTTCGCAACCTTTGTTGACAACATTAAGCACAATGACTCGTTCTATGAGGATTTCCGAGTGAGTAAATACATTAGTAATACCTGATCCAGTGAAGGTGGTCCCAACATCCCTGTTCCATACCCATTTTAAGGGAACTTGGGTAGCTGTATTATTTTGTTTTCCGTCATCAGCTAGTTGGGCATGTTGGGAAAGCTAGGGCCAGCGAGGTGGGGGGGGGAGTGGGACTCTCACATATATTGGTGGTATGGGGACGTGCCCATCGGCGGCGGAAGCGGGGGGGGGGGCCGTCCCCCACCCCCCTAAATTTCAGGTGGGGGACGGATCTCTCTAAATTTTTTGTTGATTTTTTTGGGGGGGCTTGTCAACAATTTTCGCGATCCCCTCCTAAAATTTAGGTTGATAAACTTTTTTTTCGGCTTGTAAATTTTTGTCCCTGTGTCCATCCAAAAATTTCAGGGGTTGGCCCCCCCCCTAAATTTTTTGGCTTCCGCCGCCAATGGACGTGCCGCTTTGATCATCCCCTTTTTCAGACCCAATTTTTGACAAAATATTTATTTTCTTGATAATCAAAATGGCCGCCATAGACCTCTGTACAACATGTACAATATGAATGTGTAAAATAAATTTTCAAAAAAGTGAGCACTAAAATGTATAATGATCTAAGAGTGAAGTAATGTCTGAAAACATGATTTTTAATGATGTATATCATTTTTTAAGTAATGCATGTGATAGATCCTGTATTTGTGTATTCAAAATGGCCTCCAAAAGCCCTAACACTATTATGTACAACATGAATGGGGACAAAATAATCACAAGAGTGGGCACTAAAATGCATTTTGTTAAGATAACAGAGGAATACTGACTAATATTGTTAACGAAATGTATTTTTTAACATGCCATGTATGTGGTAAATCCTGTATTTTGATAGGTAAAATGGCCACCAAAGGCCCTAAAATTATAATGTACGATGTTAGAGAGTACAAAAAGCAAGCACAAGGTGAGCGCTGAACTGCATGTTTTTGTGGTAAATTAGTGGAATACTGCGTTAAAATATAATTTCCAACGAAAAATATTTAATTGGGTTTCATGTTTGTGTTAAATATTGTATTTTGACTTTCCAAATGGTCGCCAAAGACTTTGTCTGTTTTATGTACAATCGATCTGGGAAACCAATCTTCTTAGGAGTCAGCACGATAAAATGTAAATCTAAGAGTAAATATTATCTGAAAACACGATTTCTAACAAGATATATCATTTATTCTGCCAGGTAGGTGATAAATAATGTATTCTGAAGTCAAAATGACCGCTACATCATGCCCTAATGGTAGGCCTATTGAATGGGAACATTTATTTTTAACAGAATTTGGCTCTGCTTGACTAAATATAAATAGTGTTGCATGTATGAATGTAATATTTTCTGAAAATGTGATTTCTAACGAAATGGATAATTCACTATGTTATTTAGGTGACAAATGCTATATTTTGCCATTTTGAATGTCAAAATACAGCATACAATTACCATGATTACCGAAATGGCAAGGGAAATCATATGTCTCGTTAGAAATCATGTTGTCAGACATTGTTACCCCAATATTTCGCAATTATTGGCATTTTATTATGAAATTTCAAATGTGAAAATTATTTGTCCTCTTTTATATATTGTACACAGGAAAATGGGTCTATGACAGCCATTTTGAATGTAATACATTAGATAGTATACAAATGACATAGTTTTGTTAATAATCATGTTTTCAGACAGTAGTCCACTCGGAGATCACAATCACATGCAATAATAGTGAAATTATAGCCATTTATTTTGTCTGATATGTCTAACAAAATGGGAAACAGAAGTTTGGCGTATTATTTAGGTCGCAAAACGATCAGTATACGGTTTCCAATGTTATCTGTATTATTAATTTCAATTGTATAATTTATGCACGATGAAAATGTAGAAATAAAGTAAATTAAAAGAAATCAAACTCGGGTGATCTACATTTGTATCTTCTTTCCCCATTGCTCTCGTTTATAGACCTTGGCAAGGATTTGCCCTGACCCTCCAGCATCGTTGATAAAAACTGCTTTGAAGAAAGAAAACCGGTCAAAGAGTAGGAGTGCTAACAGCCACCCACGTAATTATATCTCATATCTACATTGATCTTCATAAGAAGACAATTTTATATAAAGCAAATTAACGCACAGATCGTATATATACTAACAGTATTTTTGTTCAGAGTACATGTATCAGAACTCTATACAGAGCAGTTACTGTTGTAAACCCTGAAAAGTGTTAGCTCCGTTCCATGTGTTAAATGATCACTTTTTTTGTTTAAAAGCCCCCTCATGCCTGACCGAATGTAGGCAGACGATGGATGACGAATAAGAAAAATCAACGAAATGCACGCGGATTCAACGAATTCAAATAAAATTTCCGTCAAATCATGTGATCAGTCAAATTTTATCAACGAACGGTAAGCGAAGGAAAAAATGCGAAGGATCTATTTGAGTAAATTGCAGCCGAAGGCAGCGAAGGGTTGATATAACAAGACGAACGAAATGAGCAATGGTTTAATATGGCGTGCGATTAGAAACGGAGACAAAGGAATAGATCGGGCGTTCTTGTACGTTTGTGTCATCGAGCCGTTAAGGGTTCGAGATCGGTCCACTTTGGCAAAAGCGCGAAGAGGGACTATGCGCGATAATAACACACGAACGATAAACGACCGATTACAGCATAATAGATAAGAGATGCAAATAGACCAGTTCGTAGTTACTTCATAGACAATTTTGGTCAAATGACCTTTCATTTCTTTCATCATGATAGGCAGATTTCAAAGCACGATATTACGTAAGCTTGCCTTACATAGCAGGATGAAGAAATTGAATAGACCAGGTGACTAGAATAGCACACCAATGAACACTTAATGAAGGTATTTGTTGCATCCCTACTTTGAATGCATATCTTAGCATGTTGCACAATGTACTTGACAAACTGTGAAATACCAGTCGTTCGTGGAAGCATTGTTGTTTTTTGTGGATGTAAATGAAAACGACAATTCAAAAAAATATATGAATAATCAAGACATCAAAGTTGGTGCTTATCTCATTAGATTTTAAAGCACCATGTCACATTAGTACAAATGACCTTCTGATCATGCGCAGAATATTTTGATCATGCGCAGAAAGGAACTACGAACTGGCTTATTCAAACAGATGACCAACGATTTTTCAATTCGTCAGGAAATTTTAAACATGTTCAAAATTTCCACGCGAATTTGATTAATCGCAGCTGTTTGTTAAGGAGGTGTACGAACCCAAACACGAAGGGTAAATATGATTTACTATCAGTTGCCATTAAAACAATTTAAAAAAAGCCTTTTGCCAGCCATCGCAAGGCATATTTCAGGCATTTGGTTATGTATGAGAGGGCCTTTAGTTTGGATGTGAACAAACTCTATGACCATCGTTATTTAACGGGGAAATGTGAGTCTTACATTTTCCTGGTCATGGTATTGCCTTTTACTCTACAGTTTTGGCGGCAAGACATTGTTTGTATACAGTATATCCCTGTAAAATGACATGCCAACATGCCAGGAGGGTGTATACCACTAGCGTACCCACGGATATAACTTTCCATAATTCCATTAATAAAACAGAAGAGAGAGATTTAACAGAATTCCCGAATTCAACATTCAAATCGAAAAACTCCTTTTTTATCGTGATATTCCATGACACAGTAATTTTACCTTCATACCATTTCTCTGATCCACATATTGATAAACTTTCAGTGGATAGGAACCGAGTCATCCTCGAGTCTTTGGGCTCCGTAGATTCAGATTTCATCGATGCCAGCTACGTTAAGGTGAGTTTAACTGTTCAAATCTGTAGTTTTCGGAGAGGACATAAGCAGCTGTCCATCGATTGCGCCTATAGTTATGGTTTCAAGAGCTCCTAATTAGGAACCATTAAATTATTCGATGCAATGTCCGCACCACGTTTATTTGACAGTGTACCGTTATACGAGAAGAAGAGGCAATATTTCTGTCAAAGTACTGCGTCATGGAAGTCACATCTAGAATCCAAAGCCGTCCATCGAATATCAATGGAAACCCGTCGACATGCAACCGTCATGGCCATTGAGCATGTTGAGCGCCGACGATGAGAACGTTCTAGATGCAGACTAAAATCCAAGATCTTTTGATTTATAGTTTAATTAATGTATATATTAATATATTTATTGAAATAAAATTCTTATTTTAATCATTCAAATCCAGTGATCTTTCATGAGATAAAGCCAAATACTTACATCCAACAAGAAATAGAAATAAAAACGTAACAAGAGTCAAAATGAAAACTCTAGGAATACATTACACGGACTTCTGTCTTTCACATGTTTGAAGGGCCACACCTTTGTCCGAACGTTTCTGAATATATGCATACCTGTTTTACGTTCGTTGGCTACCCGGGCTTTCACGCTCTTCTTCGAGGCCATCTTCAGGCACCCTTAGGTGAAGGGGCTGATGACTGGGCCATGTTTGATATTGGTGGGGTGATTCTTCAGGTGAGAGACTTTATTTAAACAGAAGTGTAGATTGTATTGTAACTTTCTTGTATTGATTTAACATTTAACTTTATAGTGTGGTTTGTGCCACTCCTATACACAGGGTATTCGATACAGGTTTATAACCACACAGATGCCTATGCCTAACACAATCGCTGATTTCTGGAACATGGTGTTTTACAATCAACCCTCCGTGATCATAATGCTGAACGGTGATGACAGACGTAACAAGGTGAGAAGTCTGTTGTAGTGAATAAAGTGTCTACAGCTAATCCCAAAGTGTTCACAGTGTGTACACAGTGTGTCCTCAGTGTATTCATAGTGTGTCCATAATGTATCTAAAAGTATGTCCATAGTGTGGAATAATAAATATAAAATTATATACTGGTCTAGAATTAACCCTTACATTTCATGGTGCCAATATTGTGAACACACCCTTGAGAAACTTCAACAAATTAAATCGCTTTGCTCACATATTCCGGTATATGAACATACTGTTAGCAAACTTTGAAACACATTTTGTTTACAGCTTTCACAGATGTATGACACTTTTGGAGGTGTTATGTCGAAACTCTGTGGTATTATCTTAAAACGTTACGGTTTTTCCTCAACATGCTCAAGGGACATATCAACTGATGTCAATTTTGGCACCTCTGTCTTACATTTATTATGATCGTCAAGACTGGCTATTCAATAAAGTTGGCCGGTATGGCGATTTTTTTCCAGTTACATATTTTAACTGATGACTGTTCCATCCCTTTAGAGTTTTGCCCAATACTGGTTGGACAGTGGCGTTGCAACTTTCGGATCCTTTTCTATCACTACGGTGTCTGTCTCAGAGAACGAAGGACTGATAGAGAGGGAGATGCAAGTTACTAGAAATAATTCAAAGGTACACTCATATTTGTATAAACAAGTTAAGATAATCAGAATGTAGGGACCGGTAATTGTTAACAAAAACCTTGTTGGACCACATACATTCGTAATTCCGAAGCTTCGTTATTCCGAAGGATCGTATTTCCGAAGATTCGTAATTCCGAAGGTTCGTTAGTCCGAAAACGAAATGAGGTTCGTAATTCCGAAAACGTAATGAGGTTCGTAATTCCGAAGGTTCGTTAGTCCGAAAACGCAATGATTGACGAACCTTATTTCGTTTTCGGATTAACGAACCTTCGGAACATCGAACCTTATTTTGACCTACTGACCGTTAGATTACTGGGTAAATACACAATATCTCTTTTTGTGAAAAAAGGGACAAACAAATATGTAACGTCTATAACATATACGTCTATATTTGTACACATTATATTTCACCATATAACCCTCCACTCTTGGGTAAACATATAAAGTCTAACTTTAGCAGTGTTTTTTATGTTTATTTTAATGTGTATTTATTTCAAGATGGTTAAGAAAACTTGTTCCTTCTTTTTTTTTTGCCTTGACCAGCATGCAATGAAGAGCTTTTCTAGCCTGTGTAACTTGTTTAGAAATAACCCTTTGAAACTACATTGTAAACCATTGTTATTACTTTTAACCCCAAGGTAAACAGAGTTATCTACAATTTCTTGTGATCACCACCAAAAATAAATTCATGAATTCTCCTGACCTTCCCACGGGAATGTTACAATTTTAGTTTAGCAAGCATTAACAGTTGAGTGCCATGTCTGACAATATCTATCCGCAGAATCAAGAGCAAGAAAGGTTAAAGGCAATTTTCACATCATATTTCAGTCAGTCAGAAATCTCACTTTCTAAATATTTCAGTCCCCCTAATGAGTTTTCAATGTGTTTTTGGAAATCATTAAGGTAAATGTCAAATAAAAGTGGGGGAGGTTTCCTCCCTGACGTACACATGTTTTACAAGTAACAATAATCATGATAATAATATATCTCTCCCTAGACGCTACATATGATTTAGAATTGTTATGAATGTTTTTGATAACAGTAAGCTTCATCTTCAACATTTTTTACCAAAAAGATGATATATGAATGATCAAATGCTCTTCTAATCAATGACTACACGGTATGAACTTTTTTGTTTTTCAGATAAAATCAATTATAGTCTTCAAAAAAGAATATCATCAGTTGTAGAATAAGTAAAACGAAAGCATGCCTGTCCTTCGCCGAACATACTTCCAGCTTCGACAAACTCTGATATTTGATAATTCAAAATGGAAATAAACTTTTCCTAGACAACTGAGAAGTGTTATTCTTCTGTAATTAATAGGATCATTGTCCACATCCTTGTTCTTAAAATGATAATCCCTATGCACCCTTCAGTTGGAACAATACCACTGTCCAATACCACATTCAAGAACTTTACCAACACATGAAGTATCTCTACAGACAACTCTCAAGAAACTCATTTTTTATGACTTGATGAATGTCATCGACACATGACACTCTGAAAATCGAGTCTGTGGAGTTTTGTTTCGCGAACTAAAATTTTCAGTGGCAATGATTCCTGATGAATCAGATATTACGGAATACATGTACCTAACAGATTGACATATATCATGAATATGTTTACCCATTCTAGGCTCATCATATCGTGAAGCAATACCAGTTCTTAGACTGGCCAAACAAGACCGAGCAGCAAGAGAATCGAGCTCCTGAACTAATCGATCTGATGACAAAAGTTCAGGAAACTTTGAAAGCATCCTCAGAAGGGTTCCCAGTTCTTGTTCATTGCATGTGAGTAAGGGAAGATTAGAGAGAATATGCCTGCGCATCGTCGTAAGACGACTGTATTCCTCATTCCTTAAAAGTATTTCACCACTGTACTGCTTTCCCTGTACTTGTATCGGTGTATGGTGATGTTTCCCTTAATATCATTGAGTGGATCCGATAAATGGGTTGTCTAATCGCACATGTGTGCATTGTTGACGTTAATGTATGCAATCACCCTAACAACCGTCCTTTTTTTCTTAGGATAGCCGGGGAATTAAGTAAAACATTTAAATCGTATTCATATACCTTGCTTATAATCTGAGCTATCTTTGTAGTGAAGACCAGGGGCCCGTTGCATAAAAAATTTTACCCGAGAAAACCCTGTGTTAAAGTCAAAGGCAGAAATCAGACTAACCTTAGTTCTCAGTTTTTACCAGAGTTTTTTCGGGTAAAAAGTTTTATGTAACAGGCCCCAGTCAGATTAATGCTGGTATATTTTGAAGAAATGCAGGCTAGGTATGACTTTTTTAGAAACACATTTACATATTCATAGGGATGGAGTTGGCCGAACAGGTGTGTTCTGTAGCACGCTTGAGTGCATCGCACAAGTAAACGAAGAGGGCGCTGTTGATGTCTTTCACGTGGTGAAGATGCTCAGGAACGAAAGGATGCATTTCGTACAAACCGAGGTAACCATTTAGTAATAATGTGCGTATGCATGTTGATATATGTGTGGAAATGTGCTTTGTTAGGGTGCATTTAGGGTGTGTTTGTGCATACGTCTGTGTGAGAACGTAGGTACAGGCAACCGTGAAACAAATAGGCCTACAGGGAGCCACGATAGCTCAGTCGGTAGAGCGGCCGGGGGTTTCGGATTCCGGTGACCCCGGTTCGATTCCCAAGTGGCGCGCTAGTGCCCCTTGGTAAGTCATTTATCCTCATTACCAGGTCCCTCGGAAACGACTTTAAGCCGTTGGTCCCCTGGTTGCTTGCTCACAGGCATCCGTGCTTTCTTAGCAGTCAGGTAAAAAACCTCGGTATAAAAAGACAAAAACATTTGTAGTCGAAATAATGATAAGATCATGTGCGCAGCGGATGCGAGGTCCATTTATTGGTATGGTGGTGATTTTTTTACCTGATTGGATTGCTAAGAAAGCTTGTAAGCAAGCATCCAGAGGATCGACGGCTTAAGGTCCTCTCCGAAGGACCTGGTACTGAGGATTAATGCCTTACCAAAGGGAACTAGCGCACCAAGTGGGAATCGAAGCCGGGTCACCGGAATACGAATCCCCCGCTCTACCGACTGAGCTATCGCGCCTTCTTCAAGTGAGTGGGTGTACCACGTATGACTGGCTTTCTGGATCGTTTGTGAAAGTTGCCGCTATTTGATGCTCGTTTCCCTTTTTTACGTCTGGTAATGCAGGAAGAATATTCGTTCATCCATGAGCTGATCAAAGAATATCTTCGAGAACATGAGTACGAGGAACCGCTACCCGAGGTCTCGTCGAACGATCACACTTACACGAACGTATGCTGAATCACCTCTGGCCCAGGTTCCGGTGAGAGCAAGCATGTCTACGCACAACTGTAAGAGGACTCCCCAGATAAACGAGTATATACGTACCCCATTGATGACAGATATTTCCGAATGAGCATTAAATACTCTTCTAGCTAACGAATCCAAGTACTAGGGAATTGCTTAAAAAGGAATGACGCACTTGCGATCACTGAACACACGAAATGGTCTCCTTGATAAACTTAAAGTTAGTCCAAACGGAGCGTCAAGTTATTCAGAACAGTTCGTCTAACAAGACGGAGCAGCTTTACATCATCTTTAGCGTGTGTTGCACCACGAATTGTCCTGCGACAATTTGTGCAAAATTTGACACCACAAATTTTCACCCATGCACAAATTGTTTCCTCATTTAGGCGACAATTTGTGGAGGACGAGGGGATACCACAAGTGTCACCACATTTCACTTAACAAACAAAATAGGTCATGTAGAATTGCTATGCAATCAGACCATTTGGCTATTAGACGAATTGGTCATTAGACCTAGTATATATTAGATCAATTGCAAATTAGACCAAATTATTAGTAGACCTAATATATATTAGATCAATTGCAAATTAGACCAAATTATTAGTAGACCAAATGAATTAAGCCCATGTTTTATTAGACAAACGGAGAATTAGTCCAACTGTTGTTAGACCATGTGGAGGCTCTGCAGCTGTTCTCTATATCCACCCCAAAGGTAAATTACCAGTTGGTCTAAGCCCGACCTTATTATAATGCTGTTTAGCCTCATCCTATACAAGGTATAATTCCATTTCGTCTAGAAATTACTCTTTGGTCTAATTGTTATTTTTCCTATTTACCATTCCGTCTAATTTCCATTTGGTCTAATTTCTATTTTTTCTAATATCTAATTGGTCTAACATCACCTGGTCAATTCCTGTAACAGTATTTCATTCGATATTTCATATGACAATATTTCATTTGGATTTAGACGAAAAGGATATTAGATCCTTTGGCTATACGACGATTCGGCATTTAAACCGACTAATTATATTCGACCAGGTCCTATACATTAGACCAAGTGGAAGTTATACTTTTACAACAGCAAGTGGGTTTAGGTCGTATGGTATTAGACGATCAGAGAGTTGACCAACTGCTACTGCTAGACCAAGTGGATGTAACCCCCCCCCTAAAAAAAGGATAAATAAAATGAAATAAAAACGAAAAAATGAATAATAATAATAACCACATCCACACACACCCTCCTCTAACACAACGCACACAACCTTACCACAAACAATGACACACACCAGGATGCACATACACTACACATCAAGGGGTGTTTCATCAATATTTTCGTCCGACAAGTTGTCAGATCTGACAACTTTCCTGGATTCTGATTGGTTGAGAAGCACTGTTACTATAGTAACTGTCGGATAAAACAGGACTTGTCGGATAAAACGTCTGACAAGTGATTTCATGAAACGCTCCCCTGACTAGTGGTTTGTGGTATATGGGCGACAATTTGGGGATTCTAGGTTTCTTTTTTTGCCGACACAAATTGCACAATATTCTTGAGAAATGAGACTGTCACGAGCAGCACAAATTGTCGCGAGGCTCTAATTTTTGGTGTCAAATTTTGCACAAATTGTCGCGCCTGCACAAAATTAACCAGCTGTCGCCCCGCGACAATTTGTGCAGGGGCGATAATTTCTGGTGTAACAGCGTGCAGACTTGTTGGTCAAAATTCTACAAGCTGAAGGTAGTACTCGTACGAGTTTGATTACAAAGAATAAATAAAAAGCATTGTATATGCCATTTTTGTTTTAATGTAAGTGTTATGATGTAATATATTTTTGTTCAAGTTTACTCTCGATTAAATCTCTACCTAGTTACCTGTCTTTTGAAAGAACTGTATCCTATTTTGGGGGCGTGATAGTAGAAGAAATCGTCGCTGGACGGGTTGTGACAAGGAGAGAGCCCCCCCCCCCCCCCCCCCGATATTGTTAGAACCTGTTTGTTACTGCTCATTGTCAACAACAACAAAAATGAACGTAACGAGTGTTACTTGCAGTTTCAAACTAATCATGAATAAAACTTTTTTTTATCTTGCAAATTTCTTACCCCTTCCCCAGCGTACTAGAAAAGAGAGAAAAAAGAAATCGTCTTAATTATTGAAAATAATGTTAATCGAGTGTATATTCTTTTCATTTAAACCGACTTTTTTCCACTCTTACGCATATCATACATTTATCCTTAACTTAAAACACTGCTGCTCTACATTTATATATTTTTATAATACCGTCAGTTTTTCATCAACTGCATTTTATACGTCCTTAAAAAACATATTGTGTAATTTAAAAATGTTTCACATGTCATCGAATATTGACAATTTTTCTTGAATGCAGGCATTTTAATGGCATACAAATAGCGAGCCTAAATTTCAGGTTTCGTGGACCTCGTGTTTTGCAAATGCCAAAAGAAGAGAAAAAATGGCAGAGTCGAAGAATCGTTTTATATGCGGCAGAATTGCTGCTTATTTTTCACCTATCAGATGACTTTCCAACACAATTTATTTGTGTGTGCGCGCGCAAAAGAGCCTCAAAATCATTAGTTAAAGGACAAATCCACCCCAACAAAGAGTTGATTTGAATGAAAGGAGAAGAATCCAACAAACACAACATTGAACATTTCATTAAAATCGGATGTAAAATGAGAAAGTCATGACATTTTAAAGTTTCACTTAATTTCACAAAATACTTATATGCACATCCTGGTCGGTATGCAAATTAGGGGACTGATGATGTCATCAACTCACTATTTGTTTTTGTATTTTATTATATGAAATATTCTAATCTATCCTCATTGTCAAGTCAAGCAATTATTAATTCCTCCCTGAACATGTGGAATGAGCATTGTATAATATTATATGGTTCAGTCAAATTGGTACTTGTTGTCAAATTTGTATAAAATGAAATATTGTATAATTCCAACAATAAAAAACAAAAGATACAGTGAGTGGGGGGATATCATCGACTCTCATTTGCATGTCACTGAGTTGTGCATATCACTGTTTTGTGAAAGATAAGCGAAAGTTTAAAATGTCATAAATTTCTTATGTTACATCCGATTTTTATAAAAAATTTCAGCTTTGTGCTAGTTTGATTTTCTCTTTCTATTCAAATCAATAGTTTTCTTGGGTGGACTTGACCTTTAAACCTTCTCAAACCGTGTACGTGATGTTCGCGTTCTTTGCAAAATATTGGTGTCTCCTTGACTCATTGTGGTATTGTTATTATTTCCTCTCTCATTCACATTCTGTAAAAGTTATGCCTACTATTACGTATTGGAATTATTATATGACTTTATTATATTGGTTGTGTTTCCATCCTTTGTGTTGTGCTGTATAATTAGTTTTAATGCACTGAAAAAACTCCGGTGTTGATTTAACACCAGCCCGGAATCTATATATGTTCACACCAGAGAAGTGTTAAACAAAACCAGTTCGGTTTTGGTCTAACACCAGATATGTGTTTATACAACACCAATTAGTATTAAAACAGCATCGGTTTGATTCCAAACTGGTGTTATTTTAATACTTTTCTGGTGTGGAAAATATATAGATTCCGGGCTGGTGTTAAACAACACCGGAGTTTTTGCAGTGTGGGGAGTAACTCTGATTAAATCTGATTGTTTTTTTAGGGAAGTTCACCCTGATAAAATTTTGATTTAAATAGCAGAAAGGGTAGTAATAAATATTACCAAAGTTTGAGAAAAATTCATCAAAGAATAAAAATGTATTGTGATTATTTGATTTGTGACGTCATATGCGAGCAGCTTTCCTACATATCGAATAGTAAAAAAATCAATGAAATGTATATATTATGGTTGTTCCACTTTATGTGTTTGTAATTTTGCTTCCGAAGAAGATTCTGCTAGGATCGAAAGCTTAGGCCCCTTTTGACTCTCTAATTCAGCAGCTTCTTTTTGCCAGAAATGTCATCTTCTCAGATAATTGAAAATGTTTTTACTGTACCTTCAGTGTATCAATTGACAATTTATTTCATACCCGTTCCAAAAAAAAAAAAAAAAATACGTCATCACGAATCATGAAAAAATAGTGTATTTCATATTGCATAACAGATGGGGCAGCTGCTCGTTTATGACGTCACGAATCCAACATTTGAAATTCTAATACATTTCTTAATTTTGGATGGATTTTTCTCAAACCTTTACCGATACTGTTTTATTATTTTATCTCTTCTTTTACTGTTTACAACGAACTTATCTTCAGTGTGAACTTCCCATTTAAGTAAACTATGTTTCTTACGATTTTTTTTATTCTCTTTGTATTTGATTGCATACACTTTTTATATAAATTAAATTCCAAGAGCTAACCTATGTAAAATGTGCTCGGAATTCATGTTAAAATATTATACAAAATGAGTCATTATTGGTAGCGTTTTGTGCTGTCAACAATATTTCATGAAAAAAATCAGGATAGAAAACATGAATATGAAATAGAGGTGGATGCGACACCCTCCACTACTTTAGATCTGAGCTCAATTTATTTCGGTTAAATATGAATTTATTTTCTTCCGAATTGATGTTCGAACTAGGGGAGCGGTTAAAAAAGGTTTGACCGCCGAAGGCGACAAATTCGTACTTCAGAAAAAGAAGGCAAACTCATAATTATTTCACATGGGGCGCTAATTTCATGTTCAACCGAGGGCGTGAAATTGACCTTAAACTTAGCTGGAGGGGCACCGGCAAATTCATGTCCGACCAGGGGCACAAAATTAATCGTATTGCTTGGTTATAGTCAGATAGGCCTATCCTGCCCCCATAAAGATTAAATGCTGCCGAATGAAAGTGTCCCGTTTTTACAATTATATTATTTTACTTCAGTTTGTGCCCCCCTAGAAATTTATCTTAGTGCCTATTACATAGTTCAACCCCCCCCCCCCTCAAGTGCGCCCCTGCTGCTGAATAAATCCCAGCTACGATATATCGAGTCGATTGCCTTCGAGATTGCATTATTTGCAAGACGTTATCTATTAATGAAGGATATTCTGAAACGACTAGTAAAGAAATTGTGGCTCCCGCTCACACAATTCTAGTAGGGGCTACTCTGAGAAATTAAACGAAATTGAAACCCAAATGCTAAAAAGAAAACAGAAAATCGCTCGCGCTTTTTGTTTTACTTGATGGGTCATTTTCCAAAAAACTTGTCTCGACTATCTTATGGCCGCTAGCTTAACACCCCTGATCATTTTCAACAAAAATATTATCAAGACAATTACATTCAAAAACTAGCTCCACAAAAAATTTGCAACCAATGACTAGTATACTCTAATTTTATTACAAAAGCCTTTTATTTTTGCATTTTGTAAAAATCGACACTGTCTCTGGCCAGTTTTAGATCTTACAGTCATTCTCTCTTATAAGTAGTCTGTATTTCTTAAATTAATTTCTGGTGAGGGCAGCTTGGTGTAACTGTCTGACATATTGCACTTATCTTGGTATTTGATGATCACTTTGTGATTATTTTCACTTTTAACTTTGTTCCAAATTCGTATTAACCTCCGTAACAAATACTGCCACATTTTTTTCTCCCTTTCAAACTGGCTGAAATTATTTGATGTGTCTGCAAGTAGAGCAATATTCATTAATGAAATAATAATTGAAACGGATTTATCATATGTGTTTCCTGTATTCACGGAAATGAAGGACTATTCTATAAAAAAAATAAGGACTACGGTGGAGCATAAAGATATTAACTTCCGTAACATTTTTTCTTGAACACGCTACAAATTTGTGCTTTTATGCATTATTCAGGATCATACAGGTATAAATCATATTAAGTACCCTCGATATTATAGTAGGTACCCATAAAAAAATCATAGCTTTTCATCCTTGTCACATTATCATTGTACAACTTATTTTCAACATCACTTTGAACGGAGGGAAAATTGGCAGCAAAAACAATTTCTAGAGAATTATAAACGATATCTAATGCTTCTGGAATTTCAAATACTTCATACTACAAATGTTAAGTATTAGCATCTTATTTAGAACTTAAAATTTATAATATCCTTTGCTTTATAAGTTTTTTCAGTAAATGTTACGGAGTTAATGCAATCCTCTGCTGTACTTTGCTGAGATTGATAGTACGATTCTAGTTCTAGAGCAAGTGTCATGGCTTTGACGGCGCTTTGACTTTTGCGAAAGTCGGCAGAAACGATGGAGAGAACAGAGAAAGGGGAAGGAGGAGGAACGAGGAAGTTTCCATGGCCAAGGAAGGAGAAAGAAAACGCCTCTCACACAATACTGGTCTGCATGCTTTCTGAGAAAGAACCAAAAGTCCAGATAAGGGAGAAGGGTCGTATTGGCATCAAAAGCGTAAAAGGGAATAGATCGAAACTAAGACCATCACAACAAAATGAAGAAGATAAATAAATTGTGACAAAGCCTATGTAGTCGCCACTAAAACTTGATCATTTAAACATGGAGCAGCGTGTGCGTGTACAGGACTTTGTAACGAATAGGCGCTATATAAAATAATGTCTACTGGATTGGATGGGAAAATTAAATGACTGCGACGTTACGGAATTTAATACGATCTGAAGCTCGTAATATACTGGCCTTAAAACAGGAAAAGATACCTGTTTTTTGACTATTTGCAATGACTCATGAAGAGGATAATATCTCACCAATCAAAAATGCGAGCACGAATCGCGAGCTAAAACTTTTGTATACTCTAAAATGAAAACTTGACATTCTAAGCATTTTTTTGTAAAAATGATCAGGATGTTATCTGAATTAACTATTGATGCGAGTGCAAAGTGCGAGCTGATTTTTCCTGTATTCTGACTGAAAGCTTAACTCTAAAATACTCTTTGTACCAATTACAAGGATGGATATCTTAATTGATGCGACTTAATTTGTTTTTCATATTTTGATCTGAAAAAAAAAATATATGGACGTTTTAATTTGAGAACAAGATATAAATATATATAAAAAACGATTATTGCAAATGTGAAACGCGCGCTTTTTGAGATTTATAAACGGGACATTCTATTAACAATTTTGTAATCATAAAAAAGGATGGATGTCTTGCTAATGAAATGATGCGAGCGCGAAGCGCGAGGTGAAAGTATGTGTCATTCAAATATGAAAACCAGACATTTTAAGCACGCTTTTAAATAAAGAGGATATAACTTTAATTAATTGCAACAAAATACAAATTAACAAGTTGGGATCATACCATCAATTAGCTTTTATAATATTCATAAAGATATGCATAGAACTGTTTTACTAAAATAATGCAAATCTTGAAAATGGTATAACTTCGTTATTCCTATTCCGATTTTGATCATATTTGCAGTGTTTTGTTCGTCTGATTTTTTTATATGTTGAGATCATATGGATTGCCTCTTTTAATGCGCATGAAAAGCGCTGAAATAATTGATATAAGCCTACTGATATAAAAACATCGAAAGGAATATTTCAAACACGGTTTGGGGGGGGGGGGAATTTAGGAATGAAATACGTATTTCGCTAATCAAACATTTTGGCTATTCATCATTTTTTTAATCATGAACAAGATGTGTAATTGCGTATCTCGATTAAACAAAATAATGAAAAAAAAATCGCGACTCATTTAGATTCTAGTAATAATTTGTGCATATTTACAAACGTAAATTTCAAGCCTCTTGTTTCATTTATCTTCCCATTTTTATAATTCATTTCCCCACGTCCTTTTTTTTCTCTCTATCTTTTTAGATATTCAGTTGGCAAGCAGCAGGGTTCCTCGTAATCAAGAGAACTCATCCTGGTTACGGGTCTGCGGTTGTTATATTTTGTTTAGGGCCAAACTTTTCAGATGAACTAAAATTCTATCACGGTGACCTGGTTATTCGGTTTTCTCATTCCAACTATTGTAACGATACTGCAACAAATAACAATGAAAAAAATATTTTAAAATTTGATTTTCTTTTGTTTTATTACAGGAAATAGATCAACCATACACTGAACAAATAAGCCCAAACATCTTACATGTCTTGAAGAGTTAGATCCAAAGTTATGATAGTCCTATGGCAATGATGAAGTTGATGTAGAAGCACGATGAATAAAAAGAGTCACTGTAACGAGTTGAAATGTCTGTGAAGACGATGTTCATGATGATTAACAGTCAATTTCAGCAATCCATGGGTTGAAAAGCGTTCCTTAAAACAGGTTGATGATCTCGATGAGAACTGAGAATTCCTCGCTCAAAGTAACTGCAAACAGTTCAGCGTGCAAGTGCAATTCTAATTCCACAGATGATATATGTTGCATTCCAGTTGGAAATAAATTATGCTCTGACATAACGTCCGGGCATAACGTCTGGTGTGAAACTCTGAGTTCTGATCTGATGTGATGATGTCTTGAAGAAGCTGCCAGCTTATAAATATTCACTATTCTGGAAGCTTCTAGGATTGTCTACGAAAAGAGCATTCTGCCACTTTCTAGAGCAGTCTAATTTTAGAAGATTCTTGATTGAAAATTAACTATGTAAACAACATAGCTAATCATATTGTCCATTTCCACGACCACTAGGAGTCTCTATTGTGTATCTGTGCACACTCCGGAAATAACGAAAATTACTCTCATTAAGTAGGGTATAGGCATGCCTCACAAAGCTTTACTGAGACATTCTGGAATATTTTTAATCATTATATTCTATGAATATCCTTAAAGGTCAAATCCACCTCAGAAAAATGTTGGTCTGAATCAATAGAGAAAAATCAGACAAGCACAATGCTGAAAATTTCATCAAAATCGGATGTAAAATAAGAAAGTTAAGATATTTCAAGTTTCGCTCATTTTAACAAAATAGTTATATGAACGAGCCAGTTACATCCAAATGAGAGATTCGATGACGTCACTCACTATTTTTGGTTTTGTTGTTGTTTGAATTATACAATATTTCAATTTTTACGAATTTGACGATTAGGACCTCCTTGCCTGAAGCACAAAATGTTAAAATAATGGAATTCCACGTGTTCAGGGAGGAATGAAACTGCATTTCACATGACAACGATGAGAAATAAAAAAAAATCACATTTCATATAATAAAATACAAAAGAAATAGTGAGTGAGTGATGTCATCAGTTCCTCATTTGCATACCGACCGAGATGTGCATATAACTATTTCGTGAAATGAAGCGAAACATTATACAATATTTCAATTTTTACGAATTTGACAATTAGGACCTCCTTGCCTGAAGCACAAAATGTTAAAATAATGGAATTCCACGTGTTCAGGGAAGAATGAAACTTCATTTTACATGACAATGATGAGAAAATAAAAATATTTCCTATTTCATCCATAAAATATAAAAGAAATAGTGAGCGAGTGATGTCATCAACTCTCTCATTATTTTGTTGAAAATAAGCGAAACTTTAAAATGCAATAACTTTCTTATTTTACATCCGATTTTTATGAAATTTTCAGTGTTATGCTTGTTGAATATTTCTCTTTTTATCCAAATCAAGTTTTTGTTGGGGTGGACTTGTCCTTTAAAATGCCATAACTTCATTATTTTACATCCGATTTTGATGAAATTTTCAGTGTGATGCTTGCTGAATTTTTCTCTTTTTATTCAAATCCAGTTGTTGTTGGGGTGGACTTTTCCTTTAAAGAGTAAATAACTAAGTAAATGAATGTAATTGCTCTTGCAATTCTTGCTATATATAACACTAAAGACAACAACGGCAACAAAAATTCAGTTGTCAGTTTCTTGTTATGTTTTTAACCTTTTGTTTGGGGTGGGGTGGCAAAATTAAGCAATTCTTTCCACATTTATCTTTAATTATTAAAAAAAAGTTATACGAATACCTAAATATGGATGTGCCGTAGCTAACAATGTAATATTTTAATTTGTAACTTGATTTAACTTCCGTAACGAAGATTGACAAGGGTACATGCCACTCGAGGAATTCATGGTGAAGTATCTTGTGATTCCCACCATCGGTCATGCATTGCTTAGGATCTTGCTCAGGATCACTTATTAGGGCCGGAAACATTTAAGATGAATTACAATTCTGTTTCCCGGTAGTAGTTATAGGATAGTACCTCATACCAGTTTTGGTGACCTTTGACCCGGTAAAGCATGACCTTTGACCCGGTCAGCCATGACCTTTAGCCAGGTCAGCCAAGTACATCCTTTATAAAACATTTTAGTTTTGATTTTTTAATCCCTCGCAAATTAGACCCTAAACACGCAAAACCACGTAGCTAGGAATTAATTTTGGAGGGGGCCGTAAGTGCACGCAAAGCGTACCTAAAACTTACAGAGCGCGCGAAGCGCGCTCTCTGATTGATTGATTTTATTCGTCAAGAATATCACAGGAGATTACAATGAAATTGAAGAATACCTTGACAGGATAGCCCATGAAAGCCTAAAGGCTTATTTTCAATGGGGTCCTATAGTTAGTATAAAACAGTAACAAATTGTAACAAAAAGTATAAACTACGACAAGTACTGGAAAATGTTTTTTCTAAAAATACATATCCATCAGTCAAATAATTTGCAAACATCTGAAGCAAGCAATAATCTACCTAATATACATGGGCGGAAATCCCAGGGGGACGTGTCCCCCCTCCTCAAAATAGTAGGGGGGACACAATATCAAATTCCCCCCCTACTATTTTGGGTCTTTGGTGATGCTAAGAAATATATAACTCAAACTGGGAATAAAACGTGCGTTCTTTGACGAGATGACCTTTTTTTTTTTTTTTTGCTTCGTCGAAATGACCTTAAATTTTAGGAAATAGCCTGGTTTTTTTTGCTTGTCAAATTTTCCAGACCTTTGTCCCCCTACCTTTTGGGAGAGATTTCCGCCCCTGCTAATATATGAAACAAGATTATATTTTATCATACCCTACGTTATCTACAATACTAGAAACCAACTGTACAAAATGTGTGATTTTTGCTGGTAATGCTGTTCTCGAGTAGCTTCCAGTTTTAGGTGTTTCTTTAATGCACTTTTAAATTGAGAAAAAAATAACAGCTTTTACTTGATAAGGAAGAGCATTCCACGATTGGATGTCATTAAAATAAAAAAAAGTGTTTCCTATATATCCTTCACGTATTGGTAATACAAAATCAAAATTACTATTTCGAGTATCGTACCTTTGGATATTTGATACACGGGTGAAATTATTTGCTATACAATGAGCTAATGTATCCGAATAGAATATTTTATGCATGCGGTGTAATACTAATTGCTGTGATCTGTGATCTACATGAAGTAATCCTGCCTTTTCAAGTTCATTAGATCCGACATGTGCTTGTGGTCCTAAAACATTTATGTATCTCACAATTTTATTAAGAATTAGTTTTAGCTTTTTCTTATCCGTAACACCCAGGCTACCATACCAAGCCGCATTATCATAGTCGAATAGACATTGTATTAAAGCAAAGCATAAAATACGTCTATAGACATCAAACAGGTTTGATATCTATACAAACATTTTAAGTGTGAATTTGCCTTTTTGGCGATTGATGAGTCTACCAAACCCGTCCATGATAGGTTACTTGTTAAATTAATTCCCAAATATTTCAATAAATCTTCTGTCAATTACCGGATTATTAGACTAAACCTTGAAATCGTGTGTATATATTATTAACTTTCGTTTCGAACAAAATAAAATGCTTTCCGTTTTCCTATAACGTGTAAACTAAGCTTGTTGCCAGACATCCATCCATTCGATGCAATCTACCTAGGGGGGGGGGTGCAGGGAGGTTTCTTTCAAATTCAAATAAAAAGAAAGCGTCTCTTGCGTCTCTAGTACCATTATCAACTCGAATTCAATTGATTTGCTGTGATTAAAAATAAACTTGTTTTTATGGGCTTGAATAGTTGAACTAATTCCTCTTACCGCGCAAAGCGCGGAAGCTAAACGTTTTATAAAAATTGAGAACAGAAGTGGTATAAATTGCATACATTGATCACATTAGGTTTGATTTAAATTTCGTTAACTGAAGTTAAATCAAGTCGCAAAACAGAGTAGAAGACGGGTATATGCAGGAATGAAATAGGCCCTATTCCTTCCTTCCCGCGAATGGCGTTGAAAATCAGTGTTTTGGACATTTCTCTTAAACTTTTATCTGTTATATTTTTGACATTTCTTAGACTTTAACTCGATTAAGAAGAAAAACGAGCTCAAAATGTCAAGGAATGATGCAAGCTGGAAAAGGGAATTAATATTTTTTTCCATGCTCGCTAAGTACGAAAACCTTTGTGATTTATTTTGGAAGAAATAAAATTGTGTTATTTCGCTCATATTAAGTGCTTCCTTTTGTTTGATTAAGAAACTTCAGTGACATTAAAAATCTTACATCAATGGCACAAAACAAGACAGGAGATGGATGTGCAACGATAAAGTATAAAGTTTCATATGGTACATACTTTTGCATGTAGCACGGCACGAATTTAGTGCCTCCTATTTTGAGCAGAAAAACTTTGCCAAAAAAAAACTACTTGCTTAAGAGCGATAGAAATATTATTTGGGGAGTCGGGAAGTGACGGTAATGTTTACCCGCTCCGAACAGAAGAGCCAATTTTTTGTGTCAATGCAGTTTTAAAAAAATACGTTTCATTATTTTGTAGCGAACCAGTCCGCTACGGTTTTGGTTATAATGCATTTAACGTAGATGGCGCTATAACTAATAACTCGACGTGCGAGGAAATATATTTGGTGTATATTGACTTAAAAGCGGGAGTTTTAGTACAACAGAATTATAATCTCGTTAAACAGACAATCAGAGCACCATCAGGAATTCATAAAGTTATGAAAAAAATGTTTATTTTGTAATATAACAACATAATTGTAATATAACATTATAATTAACAATATTTTTTTTTCTTTCCCACTACGTTTCTCTTCCTTTTTCCCCTTTTTTCTCCTCCCCCTTTTTTGCCAGCCAATGGCCAATGGGACGGGGGGGCACATGCCCCCATGCCCCCCTAGTTACGGCACTGACTAAACCCAATGTAGGTAGGGGTAAAACCGACGACCACTAGCGTACTTAAGGGGAGAGCCGGGGGGGGGGGAGTGGTGCAGATCGACTGCCCCCTGACGTGTTACAACTCATCCCTGCCCCGGCCCCCCTGAAGAGTCACGTCCAATTGAAACCAGTTGGATTTCCAACTGGTTTCAATTGGTTTCAACTGGTTTCAATTGGTTATTTTGACTGGAATTTAACAATTTCCAGTTGAAACCAATTGAAACCAGTTGGGCAACTGGAAATCCTAACTGGAACCAGTTGGGTAAATGGATATGACTTCCAACTGGAAATGATTTCTAACACCAGTTGGGTAACTGGAAATCCTAACTGGAACCAGTTGGGCAACTGGAAATCCTAACTGGAACCAGTTGGGTAACTGGAAATGATTTCTAACTGGAACCAGTTGGGTAACTGGAAATCCTAACTGGAACCAGTTGGGCAACTGGAAATCCTAACTGGAACCAGTTGGGTAACTGGAAATGACTTCCAACTGGAAATGATTTCTTACTGGAACCAGTTGGGTAACTAGAGATGACTTCTAACTGGAAAGATGGGTAACTGAATTCTAATTGGAACCAGTTGGGTAACTGGAAATCCTAACTGGATCCAGTTGGGTAACTGGAAATGATTTCCAATTGGTTTCCAATTGGAAATTTTCCAGTTACCAAACTGGATCCAATTGAAACCAGTTAATTTGCATATTTTCTGCCAGTGTGCACAGATTAATGTTTTATGAGATTCATCATGTATCTATTTAATTTTTTTCAATTTGAAGTTCCACACTTTTTTCAGATAAGTGTTTCCAATACTTAACAGTGAAAACCATGTTCATAAATGTTATTGATTATAATTAAAACAGATTCAAAGATAATTATTACACCACTAACTGTTACCAAATTACATCAAATAAAAATACATATATTTGAAGAACTCCAATATGAATGTATACATATGAAAGTGTGTATTTTATCAATGCCATTTACATTGGTATTAATAGACAAATAACACTGCTTCTGTGTTGGCATGAGGAATAGTGCAAATGCTAATTAATTTGTAACTAATTAAGTTCATTCCAACTGGAAGTTCCAATTGGATCCAGTTGGAAACCAATTGGTTTCAACTGGTTCCAGTTGAAAACCAGTTGCCTCCAATTGGTTTAGTAACTTGGTTTCAACTGGAACCAATTGAAACCAGTTGCCTCCAATTGGATTCAACTGGTTTTAATAGGGAAATTGGACAACTGGAACCAATTGAAAACCAATTGAAACCAATAGCCAACTGGTTCCAGTTGCCCAATTGGTTTTAACTGGAACTAGTTGGCAACTGGTTTTCAATTGGAACCAGTTGTTCCAATTTCCCTATTGAAACCAGTTGGCCAACTGGTTTCAATTGGTTTTGCTCTAATTGATTTCAACTGGATTTTGGTCCTGGGTAACAGATCCCTGACGAACCACAAGTGATCCCCTCCTTTGTACTTGAAGACCCTTTTTGTCTCACCTGCGAAACAAAGTGAGACTATAGGCGCCGCTTTTCCGACGGCGGCGGCGACGGCGGCGGCGGCGGCGTCAACATCAAATCTTAACCTGAGGTTAAGTTTTTGAAATGACGTCATAACTTAGAAAGTATATGAACCTAGTTAATAAAACTTGGCCATAAGGTTAATCAAGTATTACTGAACATCCTATTAGAGTTTCATGTCACATGACCAAGGTCAAAGGTCATTTAGGGTTAATGAACTTAGACCATGTTGGAGGAATCAACATCGAAATCTAAACCTGAGGTTAAGTTTTTGAAATGTCATCATAACTTAAAAAATATATGGATCTAGTTCATGAAACTTGCACATAAGGTTAATCAAGTATCACTGAACATCCTGCATGAGTTTCACGTCACATGACCAAGGTCAAAGGTCATTTAGGGTCAATGAACTTAGACCATGTTGGAGGAATCAACATCGAAATCTAAACCTGAGGTTAAGTTTTTGAAATGTCATCATAACTTAGAAAATATATGGATCTGATTCATGAAACTTGGACATAATAGTAATCAAGCATCACTGAAAATTTTGTGCAAGTTTCAGGTCTCATGATTAAGGTCAAAGGTCATTTAGGGTCAATGAACTTTGGCCGAATCGGGGGTATCTGTTGAATTACCATCATAACTTTGAAAGTTTATTGGTCTAGTTCATTAAACTTGGACATTAGAGTAATCTTAAAGTATCACTGAACATCCTGTGCGCGTTTCAGGTCACATGACCAAGGTCAAAGGTCAATGAACTTTGGCCGAATTGGGTGTATCTGTTGAATTACCATCATAACTTTGAAAGTTTATGGATCTGATTCATGAAACTTGTACATAAGAGTAATCAAGTATCACTGAACATCCTGTTCGAGTTTCAGGTCACATGATCAAGGTCAAAGGTCATGTAAGGTCAATTAACTTTGGCCATGTTGGGGTTTTTTGTTGAATAACCATCATATCTCTGTAAGTTTATTGGTCTAGTTCATAAAGAGTGGACATAAGAGTAACCATGTTAGTAGACTTGTTAAGAGGTTGAACGCTGCATTTTTGAGTACAAATGTCCAACTTGGCACAGATGTTCCTTGAGTCAAAAGAAAAAAATTCATCCAAAGAGACACGCTGTATCTATGCAAATAAGCAAGTAATTTGCATAAATTTGCATATTATGTCGATATAGGAAAAACAAGTAATTCAGAATAAATATTTCAACAGAACTGCCCTAAAATTGGAAATAAAGACTTAGGGTAAGACAGGGAAGAAAACTGTCATAAAATAATTGGGCTATCCTTGTTTATTATTACCTAATTTACATAAATTATGTAAATTATAATTTTAAAAAGAGTATTTTTTCAAGAATCCTGAACTGTTTTATAAATAACGGCAATTAATACGAAATGTCAACATTCTACATGAAAGAGAATATATTAGCGAAAACATCGATATGCTTCATGACAGTATTAGTGTCTTAATTTGCTTAGAAAGAGGGCAAATATGTCAAAATGTATGACGTGATATTGCGCTAAAACGAGACCAAAAGAACCTCTATGTCACAGTCACACTCACGAATCGGACAATAAAGCGATCAATGGTATGTCATTCGAGATAACACAATCTCAACACAATAGCTTCCATCGGCTTCTCGTATCGCTTTTGTTGGTGTGTCTGCCACATCGTAATCTGTGATACATACGGGCAAAATGCATTTCGGTATCGGTAAAACACTATTAATTTTGTTTTATTTGTTTCTCTTGGAAAATTTACAGGAGACATTGCTTTGCAGGTTACTGCTTAAATGAAGCTCTGGCACATGAATCATGACGAATGTCTCCTACCTCAATCCTTATTTTAACTTTGTTAAAATATATATCTTTTGGAGACCCCAAAGTGGCAAAACTGCATCTCCCCGGCATTCCCGCTACTTTACAAAACCAGTTTGACTTGTATTATCTACTTGGAAAACACAGATGTATGAGACATCAGACAACATGATTCCTGAAAAAAAATATTTTTGTTTATTTAAGCCAACGGGAGCCTTTCGAATTTACCCCATCCCCTCTCCGTATTTCGACTTTAAATACAAAAAATATCTTGTTTTAAAGCCGCCATCGGCAAGGCAAATTGCGGTTTTTTTTTGTTATAATAAAGCAACTTTTATATCTATATCTTTATATTTACATTCACCATTATTGATATTATTATAATTATTATTAATATTATTATTGTTATTATAATTATTATTAATATTATTATTGTTATTATTACTATTATTGTTCGGCCGTTTGTAATAGTTCTCTAGCACAGTAAAGGCTATTGTTCGGTCGTTTGTAATAGTGCTCTAGCACAGTAAAGGCTATAACCCAACAGGAGCATGCCTAGGATACCCTTTCCCTTTTTGGTTTTATGTATTAAAAAATAGTTTATTGTCTTTAGAACTCTTAAAAGATTACTTTTGTTTGTATTGATACCTTGGAATAGATTGAGGAGAAAATACTCTTCAACTGACATGTAGAGGAGCTGTGGTAAATTGAAGAACAGCCACACTGCCCTTTATTGATTCCACTCTATGTTGAATTTAAATATTTTGAGAGCCCAATCGGAAGAAAGATACATTTCTACTCAGTGGCGTACCGTGGGCCACGGCATTGGGGGGCACCAGCAAAAAAAAATCGAGTCACTTAGGGAGCGCGCGAAGCGCGCTAAGTTTTTAGGTATACTGACCTAATAGAAACATTTTAAGGACATGCAGTGCTATTAAACGGATATGTATCTCACTGATTGAATAATGCATACGCGAAGCGCGAGCTAAAAATTTTTGATATTCAGACCTAAAAAGGGACATTATAAGCATTTTTTTTGTAATCATGATATGTACCTGCCTCGCTATACAATGCGAAGCGCGAGCTGAAATTTTTGTATATATTGACCCAAAATGGGGAATATATTTTAGGAATCCATTAAGATCTAATCTAATGCTAGTACCAACCTTTGCTGATTTTGTTAGAATTACATATAAACACATTAAGCATTTTTGGAGACATGGTAATCATGATTATCATGCGCATCTCACTAATCAAATACTGCGAGCGCGAAGCGCGAGCTGAAAATTTCGGAAATTCAGACCTAAAGAGAGGCATTCTAAGTCTTGTTTGTTTGCAGGAATTCACTAAGACTGTACGTATTTCATTAACCAAATGATGCGAGCGCGAAGCGCGAGCTGAAAATTTTTGATATTGAGATCAGAAAACTAGACATTTTAAGGACTGATTTTAGAAATTCATTGAAGAGTAGACATCTCACCAAACAACTAATGCGAACGTTAGCACGGACAGGAAATGTTTTATATTAGACCTTAAATAGGGCAATCAATTTAAGTAGTCATAAAAAAAAGCAAATGTTACTACATGAAAAAATTATGACTCGAATTGCGAGGTAATGTATTTGGTGTACAGTGTTGATTTGAAAACAGAAGGTTTTAGTACATCAGGATTATTATCTCTTTAAACGGTCTATGCGAGCACCAGGAACAATAAATAGGCCATAGGTCATAGGCCCTGTGAGCAAATGTTTCAAAAGTTTGAAAAAAAATGCTTTTTCATGTAACATAATTATAATATAATATAACATTTATAATGAACATAATTTCTTCTTTCCCCACTACGTTTCTCTTCCTTTCTCCCGCTTTTTCGCCCTTTCCCCCTTTTTTTTTTTTTGGGGGGGGCAGCCGATTGGGGGCACGTGCCCCCCCCCCCCGTAGTTACGCCACTGTTTCTACTACACACAGTAAAGCCTCTTTGGGTTCTCCTCTTGAAAAAACAAACAAACATAGAAGGCATTGTTTTATTTCTCATAATATAAGTTCGTGTACGTGACGGTGGCCTGTCGAAGTTGCCAAAAACCGTTTATTTTGTTTTGACAATATATATTTAGAATATCGTCTAAATGAAACCCTCATCTGGAAAAGGGCACTTATTAAAGACAGCATCTACATTATATAGAGGAGGCCTTGGCACTTGGAAGAGGGGGCTGAAGCTTGTTTGATTTCTTGGGACCAAAATTTTACATTGAACCTTTTTCGTTTTTCAAATTTACATTAATAAATTTTACAGGAAATAAACAAAAAGGATTGCACTACAAAATGAATTTTTTTGGGTAACGTTCCTTTTTTTTCGTTTTGTCACATCTGCCGGAATTCCAGGGGGTGCTATCTATCGAGAATAACACACGCAGCACCCCCCCCCCCTCCCGCCCCCTCGTCCGGAAAATCTTGCGTTGTGCTTCAGCCCCCGCTTCCAAGTACCAGGGCCTCCTCTACGTAATGTAGATGCTGCCTTTAATAAGTGCCCTTTTCCAGATTGGGGCTTCATTTAGACGATATTCTAAATATATATTGTCAAAACAAAATAAAGGGTTGGGCAACTTTTCAAGAGGAGAAAGTAAAGAGGCTTTACTGTGTGTAGTAGAAATGTATCTTTCTCCCGAATGGGCTCTGAAAATATTTAAATTTAACATAGAGTGGAAGCAATAAAGGGGTTTGAGTATTTTAGAGCTTACGTGTGGCTTTTTTTTCAATGTACTACAGCTCATCTACATGTCAATTGTAGAGTATTTTCTCCTCAATCTATTCCAAGATATCAATACAAACCATGGGCGGAAATCCCAGGGGGGACGTGTCCCCCCCCCCTACTAAAAGTAGTATGGGGGACACAATATCAAATGTCCCCCTACTTTTTTTGGGTCTTTGGTGATGCTAAGAAATATATCACTCAAAATGGGAATAAAACGTACGGTTTGGGACGAGATGACTTTTTTTTATTATTTTTTTTTTTGCTTGTTAAATATATTTTCGTAAAAATGACCTTTAATTTTAGGTAATAGCGTTTTTTTTTTTGCTTGTCAAATTTTCCAGACCCTTGTCCCCCTACCTTTTGGGAGAAATTTCCGCCCCTGATACAAACAAAAGTAATATTTTAAGAGTTCTAAAGACAATAAACTATTTTTTAATACATAAAACCAAAAGGGAAAAGGGTATCCTAGGCATGCTCCTGTTGGGTTATAGCCTTTATTGTGCTAGAACATTATTACAAACTGCAGAACAATAATAATAATAATAATAACATTAATAATATATTATTAATATAGATAAATATGAGTGGGTACAATATAGATATAAAAGTTGCTTTATTATACCAAAAACGCAACTTGCCTTGCCGGTGGTTTTTAAACACGATATTTTTTTTATTTAGTGTCGAAATACAGAGAGAGGATGGAGTAAATTCGGAGGGCTCCCGTGGACGTATAGTTTTAAATAATAAAAAAAAACTATCTTCAGGAAACATGTTCACTGATGTCTCATACAATACAAGTCAAACTGGTTTTGTAAAGTAGCGAGAATGCCGCGGGGGAATGCAGTTTTGCCACTTCGGGGTCTCCAAAAGACATATATTTTAACAAAGTTAAAATATGGATTGATGTGGGGTACATTCGTCATGATTCATGTGCCAGAGCTTCATTTCAGCAGTAACCTGCAAAGCAATGTCTCCTGTAAATTTTCCAAGAGAAACCAATTAGAAACAAATAAAACAAAATTAATAGTGTTTTACCGATACCGAAATGCATTTTGCCCGTATGTATCACAGATTACGGTGTGGCAGACACACCAACAAAAGCGATACGAGAAGCCGATGGAAGCTATTGTGTTGAGATTGTGTTATCTCGAATGACATACCATTGATCGCTTTATTGTCCGATTCGTGTGACTGTAACATAGAGGATATTTTGGTCTCGTTTTAGCGCAATATCACGTCATACATTTTGATATATTTGCCCTCTTTCTAAGCAAATTAAGACACTAATACTGTCATGAAGCATATCTATGTTTTCGCTAATATATTCTCTTTCATGTAGAATGTTGACATTTCGTATTAATTGCCGTTATTTATAAAACAGTTCAGGATTCTTGAAAAAATACTCTTTTTAAAATTATAATTTGCATAATTTATGTAAATTAGGTAATAATAAACAAGGATAGCCCAATTATTTTATGACAGTTTTCTTCCCTGTCTTACCCTAAGTCTTTATTTCCAATTTTAGGGCAGTTCTGTTGAAATATTTATTCTGAATTACTTGTTTTTCCTATATCGACATAATATGCAAATTTATGCAAATTTCTTGCTTATTTGCATAGATACAGCGTGTCTCTTTGGATGAATTTTTTTCTTTTGACTCAAGGAACATCTGTGCCAAGTTGGACATTTGTACTCAAAATGGAGCGGTAAGCCCCTTTTTTGCAGTTAACAAGTCTACTATGTATCACTGAACATCTTGTGCGAGTTAGAGTAGTATTCAAAGTCAGCACTGCTGCTATATTGAACCGCGTGATGCAGGTGAGACGGCCAGAGGCATTCCACTTGTTTTTGTTTTATGCTTGTCATGTCCTTCATTTGCGGTTGAAGACCCTTATTTTTGGTGCATGCATTAATTTTCAGAATATGGAAAATACTTGTTTAAGGTGCGTAATTTCGGGAGCCTATGGTGGCGCGTGGTATCGACTCGTCAATGGAAGTGCCCCCCCCCCCCCCCCGATGTATATAGTCCGAATCCTCAGAAATAAAATTAGTATCTTAGAAATACATTACAATGTACTTCTGAATGTTATATTTCTAAAATACTTATTTTGATTTCTGAGGAAGAAACGGCAATTTTTTCTGAGAGACTGCAATATGTAGTCGGACTACATATTTCTGAAATTTTCTTTATGCTTATTGGCCCTCTTCGCTGTCCATATTTGGGGAATCCCCGGCTTGGGTAATCCCAACACAACGTCCGCGTCCTTTGAAATTTGTATAGGCCTACTATACTATAGGCGAGGCTAAGCTGTGAGTGGACCAAGTGCCTATAAGTACGTATACGTCGCGCCAACGTAGCTTGAAATGTTAGGTAATTACGATTTACGAACTCTCGCTCCTGATCCTGAACAATTCTTGACCTCAACGACAACGGGCTCCTCCTGCGCCCCATCGATCCTCAGAAGCAGTGGAGCGAACGTAGACGGGATAAAACACAAGTCTGACAAGATCATAACATCCTATTTTCACGCGTTTAAGGTGTTGGGTGCTGCCTCGGCTACCCATATACGATCGCGGCTAAGCCGCCGGGTCAGCTCGGCCAGCATACCGTACCGTCGATTGGCAGAGTGGAGGCCGGAGGACCAGGCGAAGTTCTCTATCTGCATCCGGCCCGGAGCGGCAGCGGCTAGGCTGAGCTGAGCCCCGGCCGTACCAGCACTAGCTAACGACGTGAATTTTCTTTGTTGGCTTTCGGAAGGTATGATGGTAGTTTACTTAGACTTTAGAGAAACTTTTAATCTTGAAGTTTTGTTGATAACAAATAGGGCAAGAGTTAGACAGCTGGCAGCCGTCTGTTTCGAGGAGTTTTTAAACATTTTTTTTAAAATTTCTCCTCGTACACAGACAGCTCGCTATCGTGCAGCCACCATGCACCATAGCCATAGGCATTAGGGGACTTGCAATGCAAAATCCCCCTGTCGGGGCTCTTCAATTTTTGTCTTTAATGAATAAAAATTTTGAAAATTAACGCGACCAAAATGCAAATTTATATTCTCTCTTGGCATTAATTGCCCAAAAACGGAGAAAAATGAAGTTAAAAGGAACAAAAACAGTGACTTACCTCGGCTGTCACGCAAATTCACTTCCCCGTTTTATCCGATCTTAAGTACATAAACATATGGCCATTGAGCTGAGTCCCCTGTACAGATCGTGCTAGAACTTCGGTCTCTGTATTTGGTGAGTGAAGCCAACGGAGTTCAGCTGAACAACTAACAAAACAGAGACCGAAGCTTTTGGTCAAGGCAAGAGTTAGCCTTGAGAATTCCATGACGATTTTTAAATATATTTTGACATGCATCATGATGGGCAATCCTGTATTTTAGGGGTCTAAATTATTTTAGGTTGCTAACTTCAGTTAACGGTAGTTCAGTAGTAGTGCGTACGTACATGTACGTGCCGGGTATGGCAGGCCGTTTATTATTTCTTCATTCTATACCCCCCCCCCCCCCGCCATGACAAGTAACGCTGATTGCCGTTGGTTTGATATACCATTATACTCTTCATCCTTCACCCATAAGTGCTCAGATATACCGGTACCCCCTATTATGCCCCAAATAATAAAATTCCCCTAAAACCAAGGCGTGCTGCATGGCATATATCTTCATTGCCAACCCCCCCCCCCCCCCCCGGCCATGACTAGTCCCGGGTCACGTGACACCCCAACGGCTTTAGGTATACCGTTATTCTATACCACCCCCCCTGGCCCCTATATATCGCATGATACCCCATTGGTAAATACAACTTTACATCTACTACATAGGCGTGTAGCTGTATATTACTAGTCCTATAGGCCTAATAATGGCACTAACGGCCCGCCATACCCGGCACGTACGTACGCACTACTGAACTACAACGGTCTTGGAGCTGTTGCCTGAAGTTAGCAACCTAAAATAATTTAGACCCCTAAAATACAGGATTGCCTCATGATGGTCTACATGTACTTCTCCATCATGGAGCCTGCCTTGTGATTTGAAATTCTTTCTATAGACTAAACATGCATAATCAGTGTTTCCACAGATCCAAAATAAATTTCCTGAAACTGAATCCAAAATTTCCTGAAATTCATAGACATCAGAGATGCCAAGTTCAAACTAAAGACCAGAAATGTGTGAGATTTTCTGTGAATCTGAGTGAGATCACACACATTGTGTACAATGTATATGGGGATAGGCTGTGATAGTTGCGTGAGACAGAGATTTGAGGGGATGAACAAGAGTCCAAAATGCTTGAGTCTCACACATAATGAGACTTGGTAGTTCTGAGACGTTTCCTGGAATTTTCAAGTATGATTTTTAAAAACATTCGGGCAATAATACAGCGAGCCTAAATTTGGTCCATATTATGTGACTGACCATGGTGACCCAAATTTTTGTCCACGCCCTCTTTAAAAATAGGAACAAAGTTACAAGATACAAGCACAAAGCGCAAGCGAAATTTTTTTAGCTACCTGTCGAGGTCAACAATTCTTTAAAAATAACATGAATATTAAAACTTGTTTATTGTTGTATAGTTAATTGTTGTTTTCGGATTTCTCGGAATTTTCTGGAATTTGTTCATTTCCCGAACCTTTCCTGGAAAAAGTCAAAATTTCCTGAATTTTGGGAAGAGTGGAAACACTGTATAAGCGAGACCACACAGGGTGAAATTGGTTTATAAGCAGAGACTCCAACACTCCCGCTTTCGGCGGGAGATCTCCCGCCGAAAGCCCCTTTTTCGCAAAATTTCCCCTTCTCCCGCTTGAGATTTTATATCTCCCGCCCAGGCCCACCCATGGTTTCAAATCATCTCGCGTGTGAAGGATTCATATGCACCTGGTACATGCGAATCTTTCACACCCTTTTTACTAAAATAACTATGACTTTACATCATAGCTAAGAATTCTAATTGTGCTATGACACTTACCGAACCATATGGATCGTTTGTTGAATTCTCTTTGCTGTTTTTTTAATAAAATAATAGCATTTTTTCGTGATCTTCTCGTAGATGCCTCTGGATCAGCGTGGATATCAATTTTTGCCTAAAGAGGGCGCGCGATACAATTCACAAGCCGTTTGTTTACGGTTCTGCAGCTTGTACTGCTAGCTGCATTCTAGGCGATCAGCATTATTTTCTTGCTCGTTCAATCCACTTTCTTCATCATCTTGTCAAATGATGGCGTACTTTACCTATAAGTATATACATAAGATGCAACCTGTTGATTTTTGGTACAATTTCCTATAATGCGCCGACTACTTGAATAGAGAATGTTTAATAGGCAAAAT
Source organism: Lytechinus variegatus (assembly GCF_018143015.1). Classification (NCBI taxonomy): domain Eukaryota; kingdom Metazoa; phylum Echinodermata; class Echinoidea; order Temnopleuroida; family Toxopneustidae; genus Lytechinus; species Lytechinus variegatus. The sequence continues at coordinate 7,262,683 of NC_054758.1, read as the reverse complement.
TGAATTCCGATTGTTGTTTGCGTAATTTCCACCGCGGTATTAAGGATAACTAAGGACGGATTGAACGGTTGATATTTGGAGGTAAGCGATAAAAACACTTTTATAAATAACTCCTTTTTAAAATAAACTTAAAATACGAATGTAGAATTTAAGATGAACATAGTGGAGAAATATTAAAAGGTTTGGCTTGTTTTATTCCCTCACATTCGTGTGATGAATGAAAACGTCGAAGTCCACTATGAAATCACATGCGTTGTGGGAGGTTAGTATTACTAACCTCGCATGTTGTGTGAGTGGCCCAGGCCCTGTGTCTCCTGCATAAGATGTATATTCTCCCACTGTAAATCACTTGTTCACTGCTACATGTACATTTGTACCACCCTGCCTGTGGGGAATCTACAGGTAGGACTATGGTATGCCAATGTTGTACAGAGCACACACTTTAAAAATCATTAAAATATCACTTTTGTGACCAAAATTACTAATTTCTATACAGTTGCAATATTTTTCATTAGTAATTTGGGAATAATTTTTGTATTCACCAGAGCACTCAAAAACTTGAATTTTGGGTATATTTTTTTGTACGTCCTCTATTGGTGGAAAGTAATATGGCAAGAAAATTTTCATTTTTTGATCTCTATTTTTAATTAAGAAAAAAATAATTTAAAGAATCAAATCAAGTTTTATGAATAATAGGTGTAATGGAAACTGTCAGTGTAAAAAAAATCAAGCATTTGCCCCAAAGAAAAAGAGAAAATAAGCCAAACTTTGCCACCCTTATTTTGCCACACATGGAGATATAAGTGAGAACAAGGTTATATCATAACCTTGTTCATTGGAGTGCTTTAAATGATCTTTCTCCCTCCCAAACACCTTTTTAAAAACTGGAATTAAATTTTCATATATCCAAGCTGATATTCAAGATAAGATTTAAGAGCGTCAACGCTGTGCACGATCTCGCTCATTGGGGCGCCCCGATATGGCGCTTGGAGCAATCTTACTCCAGAGATCATCAAGCATTGAGACAAGATGGATGGAAATGTCAATTTAAAGGCCGTGAGGTACATGTAGTATGTCTTACTGGTTGACACGGATAAAGGTATCACAAAAACGTATGATTTTGCAGATGCTTTTCAATGTTATATGCATGCATTAAAAAGTTTTATCAAGCCAAAATGTATGATTTGATTCATTCAATTGTTAATTACTTGGTACCCTCCTAAGTCGTACAGATGGGTGGGGGGGGGGGGGAGTCATGACCAAGAAAAAAAGAGAAAAGGAAAGACAGTAGGGTGAAATGTGATATCATTTTTTATATGTCGAAATAGCAATAATTGGATCTCTGAAATGGAGAAAACATCAAAATTTTTGCTCGCTCGCAACCGTTTATCAATTTTACGCGATATGCCATATCTAGCCCCTTCAAATTTTTTTTAGCTCATTACGCCACTGGTCCCATCATATTAAAAAATTAGTCTGAGATAGCATACAAGAGCATCTAGAACCCTAGAGCTTCCTGGACCTTTTTAGTGGGCCCATGCAGGACCCCGGCCGCAAGGGACTTCGCGCTTGATCAAATTAGAGTCTCCACTTTGCTAGGAGATCCAGGCGGGAGAATCTCCAGATCAGAAGGTATTTGGGGTTGGAGTCTCTGTATAATTGTGGATTTTATTGATATTTGAACCTTAGTTCAAATGCCTGAAGCATATGAAGGGAAAAAAATTTGAATTGGAAAAATGAGAGGTTTCTTGCCAATACCAGACCGATCGCGTGTAGATCCCTTGATCCGTTTGTCAACAAAGCAAATTATACAATACATGTAGGTCTGACCCTTGAATCGCTTCGTTATGATGTACCTTCGATTAGCGATGTTACAAAATGCAGTTTATTATTATTTAAAGGACAAGTCCACCCCAACAAAAGCTTGATTTGAATAAAAAGAGAGAAATCCAACAAGCATAACACTGAAAATTTCATCAAAATCAGATGTAAAATAAGAAAGTTTTGACATTTTAAACTTTCGCTTCATTTTACAAAACAGTAAATGCACATCTCGGTCGGTATGCAAATGAGGGAACGGATGACATCGCTATTTCTTTTGTATTGTAATATATGAAATATGCAATATTTTGATTTTCTCGTCATTGTCATGTGAAATGAAGTTTCATTCCTCCCTGAACACGTGGAATTCCATTATTTTATCATTTTGTGCTTTAGGCAAGGAGGTCCTAATAATTCGTAAAAATTGAAATATTGTATAAGGGCAAGTCCAAGAAAAGGTCACCCTGGAAGGCAAAATTTAATCTTTAATTTAAGAAGTTATCTTTGGTGGGGTAAGAAAGCCCAAATGTGGAATTTTAAAATTTCATTAAGAAAAATGTGATAATATGCATATTTATGCTAATTTGGGGCACCTAATTTGCATAATCAGTAAAATGGGCGTTACGTATGGGACAATTATAAAAACTCATAGAAAATGAAAACAAAACTTCTGAGATTCAGTCATAGGTGGGACATGGACCCCCTAACATCTTATTACTTTTGAGGGAAAAAAAGTTGTGTCATCTAATCAGTTATGCAAATTACATGTAGGTCTTGTCCAAGGATGGAATGTCCCATACGTAACATTTTGAGGATGTTTTTTTACTTTTTATAAGTTTTTTCTGATAATAAAATACTTGAATTGTTGCATCTCTGGGAAGTTCTAATTTTATTAAGTATGAAAATGTTATACCACAAAAAGTTTTAAAAATAGAGTTTACTTTTTAATTAAAAGTTAATTAAAAAATTGTTACGTATGGGACAACATGTTATGTATGCGACATACACACAATGTCAATGGGGAGATTTGTGTACAAAGTGAATGGAGAAAAACAATTTTCAATAGTGCTCTAAAAAGTGATTATTTACCTTTTCTTTGGTTTCTAAAGACTGATTTGTTATGAATACTGATTAATGAGAACAATTGAAGCGAAAAAATCATGAAAATTGATAAATATCAAAAAAATAAAAAAAACAATAGAAATACATAAGAAATTCACGAAACCATGAAAAACAAGAAAAAAAATGTTGAAATGGTCAATTTCCTTTAAGTCATTTCAAATTTATGTCTCAATAGAACATTTTAAAAGAATGACACTCTTTTGTTATTTATATATTTTGAATTATTTCAATTATTTCAATTACTGGTACAGGGAAAATTGTGTACGTTCTCTATGGGGACAAAATGTCCCATACGTAACATGTCATTAATTTGTTTAATTAGAGTCTGTAATTAGAAGTATTTGGCATATGACATGAAACTTGCCTTAGATATACTATAGTATTGTGACTTCTATCACACTAAGTTACAAGTTGTCAAATGTAATAATCAACTTGAAAAATGTTTGAAAAATTGTCTTTTTTCTGCGTCCCATACGTAACGGCACATCTTTTCTCTCTAAAAGGTCAAGGTCATATGTCACCATTTTTTGCATGATTATTCTTCTCCTAGATGTCTAACATCATGAGGGTATTCAATCAAAGTCATTTAACACTATTTTTCAGGTCATTAAAGCCTCTGAAATGTCCCATACGTAACGCGCGCAAATTCTTGGACTTGCCCTTCATTTTCCTTGCTGACATCACCCATAGTCAATTTTCTCCCTTGAGAAAAAATGAAGTATATGTTTTTCCGCCCCCGTCTACTTTCACTGCGCTCAAGACGCATACACTGCCGCGCATTGCAGCTCTTGCCATTGTGTACATCCTACTGTGTGAGCCTACATGTAGCACTGGGGTGGGGGCCGCCTGCGAAGCGTTCAGCATATCCAAAAAGTTTGATGAAATCGTTCATAACCTACAGTATCGACTTGTTTTCTTTAATTTTTTTTTCTTATTTGATGTGATGAGGAAAAATGCAGGTGGGAGGGATATAAAAATACAATGACTCATTCTCCAACTAGGCCAAGTTTGATGTGAATAGTTTTAGCCAGATCCTTAAGGCTCATAGTTTTTTTGTCGGGTATGTTTTTAACAAACGTCTTCTCAGGGTGAACTTCCCCTTTTTTGATAGCAAAAAGTGTTGACTATTATTTGGGTTAATACAGCCTTTGAAAATGTTGTGGGATTTCAGAACACCATACAGGGCTTCGCAAATTGTCATCTCGGTGCCACAAGCCTTTCTAATTTATGGATTTAATACACAAAATATTGAGGCACGTCCTTGTGAGTCTTTGTTCCAAATTTCTCAAATTACATGTATTACAAATTTCAGTTAATTGCATAAAGCTGCATGTTTAAAAGAACAGTTGGATTCTTCGCCACCCCTCAAATTTCAATGTTGTTTTCTATTCTGTTCATGTAGGTGACTCTAAAGGATTGAGCAGCATGTTCCAGTGAACGGATAACCAGGACCTTGATGATCAGCTAATGAGGACTTCTTTCTTATTAAAAAGACCAGATCTGCTCTGACAGCTAAGCTTCATGGAAGTCACATGCGGTTATATTTCAGGACATTCAGATGAACACCTTAGTTGACTAAAATGTACATGTACATGTATTCTGATAGTCCATAGGAGTTAAGATTGGTAGTATCTGAATTTTCAAAGATCTGGAGCAGCAAACCTGCCTTATCAAAAGAACTCTTTAACAGTAATCGCGAGTGAAGTGGACAAGCCTGGAAATCTTAAAGATATTAACAAGATCAGACGTGTAATGACTGGCGTAGTGGTGGTAACAGAACCGAGGATGACCTAGAATTCATGGTACTGTCGCTGGTGTAAAGAAGTGACGGTACCATGGGTGACGATTTGTTTGTGATTTATGATAGTGAGGATGAGGAGTATCCTTCAACCTCTTCTGGGAACAGTCACAGAAGATCAGGGGGAGTGAGGTCGAGAGAGAATTTAACCCCCAACCAAAGTGAGAAGGTGGGAAACAACGAGCTAGAAAGTGATGTCATACTTTTATCCTCAGATAGCGATTCAGACTCTGACTCAGATTTACCGGATCCTTTCGCCAGAGGCAATGATGATGGTACAGTCAAAAGAAAGAAGAAGCAAAAGAAAAACAAGAAGAAGCAAAAGAAAAACAAAAAGAAGGTCAATGTCGAATCGACAGAATGTCAAACTCGGCATGCCAGAGTAAAGCAAGAAGTCAATGAATCTTATGAAGATCTAGCTTTTCAAGCGGAAAAAAATTGTGATAGTGACCAAGACAACTCTAGACATTTGAGAAATGAGCCCACTTCAGAAGATTCTGAGTGTGATGATCGTGAAGAGGAAGCAGCCAGTGGTTCTTCTAAAGGAAACCCTCAACAGCAGGATGCTGAAGGACTTGCAAGTGATGAAGAAGGCAACATAATAACTCTTCATGATCTTGACAGTGAGACTTACAGTCAAGTTGCTCCTGTGGAGCCTTATTTTAGTCCTTTTGACCTGCATAGTCCTGTGAATCATGTGACTTCACCATTATCACCAGCCAGAACTTCATGTACTTCACCTTCAGTAACACAGGTACCTCAGATTTTATTGCAAAGATTGCCACCCAATGATTTGCCTTCTAGTGCAGAGAGTTCGTCAGGCGTTGACAACTCTGGTAATTGTTCCGGGGATTTGGACTTACCTAATCCGAGCTGTGTATCATCATCAGCCAGTCCTGGTTCACCTTCAGTAACGGAGGTACCTCAAGTTTTATTGCAAAGATTGCCACCCAATGAGTTGCCTTCTAGTTCGGACAGTCCGGTAGGTGTCAATGTTTCTGGTGAATGTTCAGGTGATTTGAACATCTCTAATCCAAGCAGTGTTTCACCATTAGCCAGTCCTGGTTCACCTTCAGTAACGAAGGAACCACAGGTTTTGCTGCAAAAACTGCCACCCAATGATTTGCCTTTGAGTACAGACAGTCCGTCAGGTTTCGACAGTTCTGATGAATGTTCAGGTGATTTGGACATCCCTAATCCGAGCTGTGTTTCACCATCTGCCAGTCCTGGTTCACCTTCAGTAACGAAGGAACCACAGGTTTTGCTGCAAAAACTGCCACCCAATGATTTGCCTTTGAGTACAGACAGTCCGTCAGGTTTCGACAGTTCTGATGAATGTTCAGGTGATTTGGACATCCCTAATCCGAGCTGTGTTTCACCATCTGCCAGTCCTGGTTCACCTTCAGTAACGAAGGAACCACAGGTTCTGCTGCAAAAACTACCACCCGATGATTCGCCTTTGAGTGCAGACAGTCCTTCAGGCATCAACAGTCCCGGTGAATGGTCAGATGATTGTTCTGTTAATGATACAGTTTCTCTGTCTACAAGTGGTAGATCCACAGGTGTTCATACATGCACATCAGGTAAGAACAGTTTCATGAAGATTTTTATCAATTTAAGTTGCAAGCGTTTGGTGAATACATGCTTCAGAAGTCCTGCAAAAAATATATTGATTGGCCATGATGGTTGTGATGATGATAATGATGACATTGTGCATGTAATGTTGATTGAAGAGGACTACCAATTTACTTTTATTTTGCTTATTTACATAAACCCGTTGAATGCTGAATTTTGTCATTCCCATAGACTTTGTACAGGTATAACCCGGTTCAATTTGGCAACGGGTTAATATCCAAGGTATGACTACAATGGAATTTATGGCCAATGTCTTTTAACATGTGGAAATTTGATATTGCACTGAAATGGCAAGATGATTCTGGAGATATGTTGGGTTGTGACAATTTGACCATCAAGTTCATTTGAAAGAAGGAGACAAGAAAACCTGTCCATCATCAAGTCAGCTGACAGCGATTTTTCACATTGCAACGCAGAATAAATTCTAGAACACAGTCAAAATGTATTGAAAAATGCTCATCAAATGACACAAAGAGCTGGGAGCTCTTTGCCGAATAGTGGTGAATTGGAGCATTAGTTTTATCCTACATGTAAGTTTTAGGCCTGACAAAAATTTGAAAATACATTGTGTCTTGTTTGTCCAGAGTCCAGGATGAAACTGCTGTTTTGATTAACCAGTTTTCGACAAAGACCTCTTGGTTCTTTTTCATGAAGGGCATTTGACAACACAGAGGCTTACACTTTCCCTGTTTTTGAATCCTGCGTATGTCACTATGCAAAGACCCCCCGCCCCCCATTTTCAGGATGAGAAGACTGTTGACCTACATGTACAAGGCAACTTTAATAAAGGGGTACTCCAGGCTCAAAATAATATGACTGGAATGGGTGAAGAAAAATCAGACAAACAAAACACTGAAAACTTGATAAAAATCGGACAAGGTAATAACAAAGCTATGGCATTTTTTTTTTTTTGCATTTTTCTAGTGAAACAGTTCTAGCCATGTCTTGATAAATATTCAGTGAGCAAACTGTTGATCATAATCCCCACTTGTTCTTATGTATTTTTCTTTTATTCCAAGAACTGGAAAAATTGGCTTGACAAGTGACAAAATATTGCTAAAGTATTCATGAACTTTGTTATTTGTTATCAGATTTTGAGAAAATTTTCAGCATTTTGCTCTGTGAATTTTACTTTATTTATTTAGATATAAATATTTTCAGTCCAGAGTAACCCTATAATAAGAAAACATACTTTTACATGACAAGGTACAAAGTTTTGGAAATCCGTTTCCTCTTTTAGCTGCAAAGAAAGAATAGGGATCATGCTGAAGTTGAATTCACGAGATTCATGTCCTTCTTATCTTACCTGTATTCATTAATGGACTTAGGACCATAAATCATATTCGCGTTTCAAAATTTTACAGATGATTCTTCAATACAGCATCTATTGGCCCAGGCCCTGAGATCTGAAGAAAGGATGCAACTTAAAATCTACAGATTCCCTTTGCCACCAGGTATTGTGCACTGAGTGTCATGTGTTCGTACAATTATACATGTAGGTCTTCCCTTGAGGCTGAGGGTCCACAAGGCCAATGATTACGTTTGTATACATAAATATTTTTTTTTTTGTTATACTGCCTTGATTGTAAACCTTGCTTTTGGTTTCATTACATGTTCCGGTATGTGCTTGTTGTCTTCTAAATAACTAGTGTTTTCTAGAGTGTAATTTTACCAGAAAAGATCAGGCTAAGTGGAAGATGTCTTGATGTCTACAGACAAATATACACTTGGCCTTGTAGAGTACTCGACTCTTGTGGAGCTTTTCAGCCACATATGTAAAAAAAAAATTCCTGTTTCATCCTACATGTAGGTACATGTAGGCCTACTTCATTGTATGTGGAGAAACAATGACTTTGTAAAAAATTCTTTAAAAATCAGAATAAAAAAGAATTAAACCGACATAAAGTAGAAGAATGCAAGCATTATCATTTATTTTTAGAGCCGTGACGTATGAATACTCTGAGTTGGACGCAGACACACATACTTCATCCCTTCTCAAAACGTTCAGCAAGGACTATAGAACCGAGGCGTTTGTACAGGTCGGATCTTGGACAAGGGATTACCATATCCTTTTGAAAAAAAACACATGTACAGTGTAGGAAGAACGATAAAGAGAAAAAAAACTTGAGGAGAAAAGATGGTTGAGGAAAAAGAAGACAGAAAATAATCAATTACATGTAAGAGGTATCTGGGATGTTTAAACTGTAGGCTAATGCATTAAGATGACATCTTAAGATCTTGCCACCTACTTTTACCCAGGTGACTTCCCTGTAAAAGACTGACACTAAATGCAAATTGTAACCACAATTGGTAATTTAAATTGTATATGTCATGTATTTTCCTTTGTCTCAGCTTCCCTTGAAAATGATTCAGACTCCGATGAAACCTGTATCGAGGATGATGATCTGGGCACGTCATTAAATCAAGTTGACAACTGCATATCAGAACCTCCTGGCTCAGATGAAAGTTTTGAAACCAGCGAAGTTAACACAAATTTTGGTAAAATTACATGTCTTTCTCATTTTCAAAGAGAAGTTGATCTTTGATTGCATTTATGTTGCAGTTAGGCTTTTTGCATTTGGTGACCTATCTCATTCATTGTGTATCTCAGTCTATTTGACATAATGTCAAGCTCTTGACTCATAGGCCCTGTGGCTCTTGTCAGACTCATGAGAGTTGGATTTTGAGGACTTTACCTGATTACTAGGGCTTGTTTATTATTCATATGAACAACATCTAAATTTGGCAAATAAGTTTTCAAAACAAATAAAAAATTATTCTGCCCATTTCAGCCCCCATTCCACTGAGAAAAAAACCATGAAACATGCTTGATCTTTCAGTGGTTTTTCGATGATATGTCAATGGTCTTCATAGTCTCTATGGGCTCCAAAATCTGTTTAAAATAGATCTTGCTGCAGAAAATTTCCAGAAAATTGTCTTTCAGTGGTCTTGCTGTGAGTATATCTCAATGACCTTTCAAAACTTACGTGTAATTTGATGGTAATATTGATTGAAGTATTTATCCTCTTTCCTCAGATTTCAGTGGAAATGACGATGAATGCAGACGTCCTGTTAGAAGATGTCCTGTTGTGTCTGATGATGACACAGACTCTGATGAAACCTGCATCGATGATGATGATCAGGCTACCTCAAATGAAGTTTACAGCAGCAAATCAGAATCTTCTAGCTCTGATGGAACCAGTGTAGTTTATCCAAGTTCTAGTAAAAATACTTGTCCTTCTCGTGTTGAAACAGAAGATGATTTTTCTGAGCCTTTTTCACCATCCGGCGGTGCCGAGCCCAATGATCAGATGGGCAATACAGATGGTTTTGATACGCAGCCTTTCCAACCTGTTCTTGATGACCAAATTGAGTATTCGTCAAGTATGCACAGAGACACTTCATCTCCTGAACAGAATTTCGCCACAGATTGTACTGAACAGGAAAGTGATGTTCCTGGAGGATCATCCGATCAAGAAGAGGATGGACCCCTTGACAATTCCACAGGACAGTATTTTCCTACAGATTCTCAGTTGAGTTGTAGCCTTGACAGTGAGGACACTGAAGATCTAAAAAGCCTTTCAGCGGAAGGAACAGCATGTCATGGTCAAGAGACAGAATCCGGTTTGTCCAACCTTTCCAATGGTCACTCACCTGGAAGAGATATTGACTGCCCTGATAAAAGTGCTGGAAAGAAAACTCTTCCCTGCCTAAGGCATGCTTGGTCTCCCTCAGAATTGGATCCACAACAAAGATTCTTGATGCTGCAAGGGGACGAATCTGAGTGTATTTCTTTCTCGCAGAACACTCCTTCCGATAGTGCTGCCTTGAGCCCTGCACTTTCTCATTGTGAAACCCAAGACATACATGTATCTACTTTGTCACCTGACAACTCAATGACAATTGGAAGTAAGAAACGCTCTCCCAAGAAGAAGAACAGATTACCAAATCTTTCAAGAGGTGAAAAATTACTGTCAACCTTGAAAGAAAATGTGAAGCAAAGAGAAAAGAATGAGACAACTACTGCACAGGATAGTGCTGACATTCCATCAACATCCAATCCATCCAACAAAAGTCATGAGGTATCTTCACAGACCCCTTCTACCTCTGTCAAGGACATTCCTAGCATTCCAGGCAATCAACCCAGCTCAAGTTCAGTGGATTCTTCCGAAACCCCTTCCAAGTTCGGGAACCTTTCTGTGCAGGGTCATTCTTCGCTGTCACATTCCAATGAGGTGTGCTTTGAAGAAACAATGCAAGTAGATTCAAGGACTTCTAGAGACAATCCAAGTGTGTCCACTCCAACAAAGTCAACTGTAGATAATGGTCGCACTGCTCCTGCAGGCATCTCAAATGGACTCGGTTCTGCACCAACTGGTGTGCTGTCTAATGCAGTTGGTAGAAGTATCTCTTGTGGCCATCCAAGTGTGTTCACTCCATCAGCAAGTGCATCTGTAACTAATGGTCGCAGAGCTTCTACAGGAATGCCCAATGGACCCAGTTCTGAACCAAACAGTAGAAGTATCTCTAGTGGCCATCCGAGTGTGTCCACTCCATCAAGTCCAACTGTAACTAATGGTCGCACCACCCCTACCAGCATCTCCAATAAATCCGGTTCTGCATCAACCGCTGTCCTATCAAATGGAGTCAGTAGATCTTTTAATCCACGTGGCACTTCATACCAACAGCGTATGGAAACCAGGATGCCTCCTAAGAAGCGATGGCATCAGCAGACATCAAGTGTTCCATCGGGAAGCCGGGGGTCAGAAGTCACCACAATGACAGAGGTAGGTTCCTTTCTTTGTCTTCCTCTTTTATTTATATTTTGTTTATTGGTATACACCTACCTTCTCTATTTTCTTTTTGTTTTCATCCCAAATGGTGTAATCCTAGTTTCTTTACAACCCTTGCATCATCTGCTTACCATTTTTCATTTGGTTTAATTGCGATTTACATGTCCATGTAACCCTTGTACCACTTTGTCTAATTCCCAGTCAGACCATATACCCAGATTTCTTTTCATATCCATGTGGTCTAAGGGTTCCATGACATTTGCTCCGGTGACTATTTGTCTCATGGAAAATCTGCAGCTTATAACGCCAAACATACATGTAAAACCTAATCTCTAAAACTAAATAAACCCCTAAACATTATTCTGAACCAAAAACTATTAAAATCCTCTTACCCTATGCCTTCTTAGATATTAAGATCAGAGCAAATGTCACAGGAGAAAATGTTGTCTACATGTATATGGTTTATTATATGATAAACCAAATTTCATAAAGGTTTGATAAAGTAAAAAAACATAAGTGCTTAGAGTTTGTTTTATCCTTTGTGCATTACCATGTAAAGTTGTTCTTTTCTTTTATCTTGTTTATCTAGGAAACTGGAATCAAAGAGACCTTGTCTTGTATTCTTTCGTGGAAATATGATTGGATATCAAGGAATGAAGGAGGTAAAGTTGTTCCTGTCTGTTGTTTTTAAAAATAAAATTATTGCTGCAGCCTTTTTTGATTAATTGTGTTTTTGAAATTTGTATCTCTATCAAGTAGGCAAGAAATTTTGAAGTGAAAATTAGGTATGAAATCTGGTATTTTAAGAATCGTTCAAACGCCTTATATCTTCCCCAAGGGTAAAGGGGTTGTCAAACATTAAAGAGAAATGCCAGTAGTTGCAGTAAACACTGATTTCATGAGAAAGTCTGTAAAACCAGGCTAAATTGTCAGTATATCATCGAGGATCTAGATCTGGTAAAGTTACATAAACTGAACTTTGTGAAATCTTGAAATCTACGCTGAAAAATGTTCACACTGAAGATCACCAACACAGATAGGCACACGTGGGACAGTGTATTGTTATTGCTGGAATAAAGACCCGACGGAAGTGACCGAATCTGCGCTTATTTTGCTTATTTCTCAGCAATTACACAATTTCTTCCAGAATCCTTTGGCACATATTTTTTATTCGTACAAACCGACACTTGGGTGGTCATTATATTAGATTCTGTAAAAAGTCATTTTGAGATCGTTACCAATACTGGAATTTATCTTTAAGAATGAATTTAGAGTTCCAATGTTGTTAAAAAAAGTATTTTTATTTTATAACTATCATTATTTATAAGAATATTATGTGATATAAGAAAGAGCAAGATAGGACAGAATGGCATGTGTCTCCCTATGGATTGGCGCATCGACATGGTCATGGATAATTCATACATTCATTCTCCTCCAGGTGTCAAAAGGCTGTGTGACTAAAGTCGCTTAATCTCGCCCTCGGGTTGCGCCAATTCTCTCCGTCGGACACTAGTCTCTACTCAACCACTACTTGACAAGGAATATAGCAAGTCACGAGGCCTTGTCGAAAGGCTACCTTTTGCATTGATGAATGTATGCTTTCTAATTAGATTGTACTAGTATTTTCCTTGGTTAGTTTACCTGTACTTAATTCTCTATTCATTTTCACAGTCCCTTCTGCGAATGTATTGCAATCGTTCCTGGGATGTAGAGAGGTACCTCGACACCAAGACTCCTTCCAAGACGTTGGAAGCTATCAGATGTCCCTGATTTGCTTTTTACTCCTTGAAATGTGGTCGAAGGTGAGTCTGCATCTCCCCCCTCTTGTATTTTCAAGGTCAAAGGTCACAGAGCTCATTGGAACTTTTTGAAGATGTGATATCTCATTTTCTGTCTCGGCTCAGAGCTCGGTAGACAATCCAACAGCTCATGCTCACTTCTGTTTGATTAAACCAAATTGTATATGGATTAAATGGCTATTGGACCAACAGGTTATTTCGTCTGATAACCAGTTGGTCTAATACCCACTTTCTTATCATTCCTTTTGTACAATTAACACTTCTGTTTGATTAGAACAAATGGTATATGGATTAAATGACTATTGGACCAACTGGTTATGAGAGAGAATGGCATTAGGACTAAAGGAAAGTACACCATGTGGTGAGTAGACGGACTGATGATAGACCAAATTGTAGTAGACGAGTTGGCGATTGGATGAATTGGAAATAAGCCTTTGCCCCATAATACATGTTCTTGTATTAAAACCATGACTCCTTGCACTATATTTTTCAAAACCTGGTAGCACTTTTCGTTTTACTAGTTTTAATGTTTTTAAATGAAGTTGAATATTTATTTCTTTATTCAATTCTATATTTGATGATTTCTTTGTTATGTTTTCTTTAGGTTTCAAGTGCTGTAGACAGAACATGTGATGTGGTATGGAGACAGATATCATGGCCAAAAGGGATCTCAGAAGACATTGCTGAAGGTAGAATTAACATAAAACCACGGGACTGTTTGTATTCATAAAGCTTTTTGTTAAAGATAAATACCATTTGTGGTTAACAACCTCAAAATGAGTTCGAAGAGAATCCAATAAAATTACCACCCAAGCGTTTATATGTATAAATAAAATATGTGCCAAATGGCTCTGGAAGAAATGCGGAATTGCTGAGAAATTAGCAAAATGAGCACGGAATTCCATCAAATGTCAGGTAGTTTTCCAAGCTATATTAATTTTTTATGCAAGTGTATATGTTATGTCTTCCTTAGAAAAATAAGGTGCAGCAATAAATAACTAATGCTTTTAATCAGTTGTCAATCCAATTTTTTGTTCTCGGTACAAACAAATTTGAATAAACCTAATTTCATATGATAAAATACAAAAGAACAAGTGGGGTATGACATCATCAGTTTGCTCATAGAATATTCATGAAGACATGCCTAGGACTATTTCACCGGAATAATGCAATTCTTTATAATGCCATACATGTAGCTTTGTTATTCCTTGTCCATATGTGATGAATTTTCACTGTTTTGTTTGTCTGTAGTGAACTGCGAACCCATTCCCCCAACCAGTTATATGGGGAGGAGAGACATGTGGGTCACAGTTCAGTGTGCGCGCCCTTCTAGGCGACCCAGATTGGCTGGCTCCTCCAAAAATGTGCCTTTGAATGTCTTAGACAGATATATGACGCTATACAAATGCTGTGCATCTTGATCATCATTGGCTGATTATTCTGTATCTGTTCAAAACATTATTTTCAGCCTGAAGTATCCCTTTTAACATTTTATTCCCCTATAAATGTAGTGAACTACGAACCCATTGATAGTTCTCACCAAGGCCTGAGTAGTGAGGACCTGGTCCTAGTCGATATGACGGCCATCAATGCTGCAGAGAACCAATACCAATTTGGACTGGTACGTGGGGTGTCTGATGGGACCGTGACCCTTGCCCTTCCTTACAAGAACAAGGTTGTACCCAGCTCAACAAGACTAAAGGTAATGTTTCACATAATGATATTGATTATAATGAAAATGGCCAAATTTTGACAAAAAAATCTTGACTCTGAATTATTATAAATCTAACAATTCTTGAGATTTAGTAATTTAAAGGGTAACATTAGCACATCAAGCTAGGTAACATATCACGTAATGATAATGATTATAATGATAATGGTAATGAAAAGGGCCAAATTATGACGAAAAATCTTGACTTTAATTTGTTATAAATCTAAAAATTCTGAAGGTTTATATATATAACATTAGCACGACAAGTTAGCTATCATTTGGAATTCTTTTTTGCTGTCTCCAATATGCAAGTTCAAGGTCAGAGGTCTAAAGAAGTGGGTCACGTGTGTTACTTCACACAGAAACATGATTTTGAAAGTTTATTTTTATTTTGAAATTCCTCCAAAATCATCAACTCGAAAGTATTTAGATTTAGGACTAATTAAAGTCAAGATTTGTCATGAATTTATGTCACATATATGTCAAAGGTGACCAAGAATGACCCATAAGTATAGCACATATCACATTTTTATTATAATGTTGTTATGCGCTTTAGAGGTCTACTTGTGGGTCGACAACTGTTTTGAGGTAGTTCACACTGCAGGTGAAATATTCAATATAAGAAATGTTTAAGATATAGCAAATCCTAAGTGCACGGATAAATAAGAACAGTTCTTATTCTGTTCTGCATTTAGTTATTGCAAATAAGGTCCGTGAAAACTAGTATTGTAGCGATTTACTGATCTCTTTTTCCAGAATCCATTACTTTCTTATTTTATTGACTTTTTCCAATGTTGTTTCTCATATTTCTTTGTTACACGTTTATTCCGTTACCAAGGTTGGCTACTTTTGAGGCACTTTCTTTTAAGTATTGAGTAGATTAGCTTTAATTTCATTTATTGCAATTACTTTGTAATTTCAGAATGAGTTGTCACTTTTGTGTTTGGTTGATTAATGGAAAAGGATGTCACTTTTGTATATGGTTGATTATTGGAAAAGGAATAAAAGAATGTGTGTTTTTTGGTCTTTTCTTCAGATTGTAACATCCCTGAGTCATTACATGAACCAGATAAGAGCGTTGCTGTCCTTTCAAAATAACCCTCTTGCAAGGCATATCGCACAGCCAGAGGACCTGTCTGTATTTGTCAAGGATGGAAAGGTTTGTATAGTATAGAATGCCATGTAAATACCTCTATGACACACTACACAATGGGAAATATTAGAATGATGGGGTGAGAACGTTGTCAATGTGGGGACGTTGTGGTCTAGTGGTTATGACTCTTGTTTTCCAATCTGAGGGACGTGGGTTCGATTCCCAGCCATAGTGTGTTTTCCTTCAACAAGAAATTTACCCACATTGTGCTACACTTGACCCGGGTGAGGTGAATGTGTACTTAGTAGGAAGAAATTCCTTGGATGCTCGAGTGCCCGATTAAGGTAACCGTGCTAAAGCCGGGGTAATAATAACATCATGTTAAGCAGGGCCCACAGGGAGAACAGCTTTCAGAACTGAAGTGGCCACCCTGGATAAAATATGACGTTATCATTAATATCCACATATGTCAACTGTCCGTTTCCACTCAATTGTGAATATTTTAGATTTCACGCTTTGTGTACTTAGGTACACAGAAAGTAATGTGTAGCAGTAACATTATAAAGGCGTGATACAATATTTCTGTAAGTGCTTGATAATTTTACTCCTCGACCATGGCTATGTACTCAAGAATTGAAGGAATTCCATCTTTTTGGGTACCGATTTCCTACACCTGGAAGGAGAGTGGTAAATTGTAGCTCAACATCTTCAAAAAGGATGTGAGTTGGATTTGAACCCTAGACCTTGTGGTTTAATGTCTGTAAATTACATCTGATGAGCCACAACACCTCCCATTATTATCATTACTATTGTTGTTATTATCATTATTGTTATTATCATCATCAAATAACATGAGTGCTGTAGTGAGATTTGAATCTGGACCTTATGGTTCAATGTCTGTAGATTTATCCACTGAGCCACAGCACCTCCTATATTCTTCTCTTCTTCCTCCTTCATCTTTTCCTCCTCCATCTTCTCATCATCATCATTATTACTATGAAATAGTGGGAGTCAAGCGGTTGAACCCCGTACCTTGTATTTTAAGGCCTGTAGACATTATACACTTATCCCCAAGACCGCCCTCTCTGTTTGATCCTCACCACAGCCCCCTCCAGAAGGCAAAGTCTCTGATGATGCTCTACTGAAATCTTTGATGATGTCCATGTCAAGGTCTGCGCAGCAGCAAAAGCTGATTCGACTGATGAACGGGCCACCAGGGACGGGAAAGACTGCCTTCTTGGGTCGCTTCATTCGACGAATCATAAACGAACACAGAGATATTCCAAAGGTAAGATCAATTTTGCAATCATTGGGTGATTTCAAGTTCGGTGTTGGCCTTGGTGTTGGTGTTAGTGTTGAAATTCGGGTGCTTCCCCTAGCTCCAAAACTTATTCAGAGCTTGCAAAACTGATCCAGATCACATTACTGACATCTCAACTACTAGTCAGTGACTTTTCGGGACCATCCTCATTTTATGTTTGGTGTTATAATCGTGTAAAAAGTGACCCAACACCAACATCAAAAGGTCAACACTGAACTTTAAATCACCCAATGGAAGCACATACATTAGCTTTTGGTAAAGTCAAAATATTTCCTGCATGTCTTTACTCAGTGCCATCTTGTAGTATACCCAGCCATGGCGTAATTTCCTTCAGCAAGAATTTATCCACATTCTGCTGCACTCAACCCAGGTGTGGTGAATGGGCACCCGGTAATAATGATAATAACGCGCCTCGGAATAGAATAGATAGATAGAATAGATAGCGCTATATAGTTGCCTATTATCATTATTTATGTTATTATTATACACCTTTTTGTCTTGCAGACCTCCAAAAATCCTTACAAACTGCTCGTATGTGCACCTACTAGACAGTCACTGGATGTGCTTTTGAGGAAGATTTGGGAATACCTTTTGAAGATGGGTGAAATCAAAACAGACGGCGAGGCTATTTCACACCAGAGTAAGTGTACTCTACTTTCCTAAAGTACTTTAGTGGAAGCCAGTTTAAAGTGTAATGGGATTGCTCAAAGCAATCTCAGAAGCGAGCTTAAGTGGACTTCCAAAATCAGTTTGGAAAACCACCCCCCCCCCCCGGTGGTTTTCAAGACCTCTATCATTAAAATGGTTAAAAGTGCAGGTGAGGACATAATTGTTCTTCAAGAGAGTGCATTTTATGTGTGCTACTCAGTACCCTCTCTGTTTCAAATTTTGTGCAGAACTTTTGACTGTACTAAGAGCATCTGCATCGCAACAAGCTTTATGTGAAGTGACTCTTTCTAAACTTGTTTCTGAAATTCGTTTAACCCTAACTGCTCTGGGTGGGGGAGAGGGCCTTTGAGGCCCCCAAAGACAAATTTCACCATGGGCATGAAACCACTGCAACTTGCCCTGCGCAATTTTATGACATTTTTCTTTGAAGCCTTGCGCATGTTTTGACACCAAGTTTGCAAAGATCAGACTTTCTATCGCAGCGTCATGTGCCCTTTTGTGACCAAAGGTCAACCCGAAAGGTGAGATTTTTTTTTATTTTTGTGTAACAAAGTGATATTTTCAATTTAACCCTAATTCTCCTGGGGGGCCATTATGGCCCCCCTCAAGAATTTTCGCGATATATCAGCTGCTCAAAATTTTTTGACCTCGCCGCTCACTGACTTTTTACTTTCAAGTCTCGCACAAATTTTGAGACAAAATTTGTGATGCCCGGGTACGCGGTTACAACATTACGCAACATGTAAGGGCATGTCAGACCCAAAATTGCTCATAAATGTGATTTCATGTACAAATCCAATGCAAATTGTGTATTTAACCAGAATTCATAATGTATGTATAATTATGTCTACTTTTACTGATTAAACTTAATTAATTTTGCCTTGTTTTATGATCAGAATTAAATCTGGAACGATTTCCATCGAAAAAAAAGTTTAAAAAACAAAGAAGTACATAAGAAATTTAAAAAGCAATAAAATACATAAGAAATCGGTCTTGGAACCAGAATTTTTTTTATTCACAATTGTTAGGAATGCTTTAAAGAATATATTCGGTCAATTCCAGCCAAATGTTGCATTTTTCCATTTTCAAAAATTTCTTTTTTGAGCAATTTTGTTTATACTGTTTATAAGTGTACAGTTCAAGGTTTACAAAAACACACTTATATTTACTATACCCTCATTCATTCATAAAATACGCAACGTGCACTCTGTTGCATTTTGGTACTAAGATTTCATAGAAAGTGTACAACTTTCACCCATCCCTGGCTCCTGGCAAGCAAAGGGTGCTGATGAAAAATTCCACTGTCCATGTGACCTCCAAGCAATAATTTACCATTAGCTGTATTGTTTTACACGCTGCATTGAAACTGTGAGGCACAAAATACGTTTCAAGGTGTGTATGTTTGATGTCCCATAAGTCACAGTTTTGAGCATTAAGTTTCCCTCATATGCTGCCATAGACTCCTGGAGACAAGTATTGGACTTTTTTATCTACCATAGGAGATGCTTGCATCAACAAATCAAGCTGCATCTGTATTGGACTTGAAATAGCTATACTGGGGGGACATACATTTAAGTCCCATAAGTCACATGTCCCATAAGTCACATATACAGTTCGTAAACCATGCCACCTTAAAGCTGTCCATGACAGCAAAGAGAGAGACAAGAATGCTTAAAAGCTGGAGAACAGTATGCTGACTGTCAGAAAAAACAGTCTGAATATCATAGGCAGTGCATTGAACAAAAAAAAGTTTGCATTGTGTGCCCAGTCCAGAAAGGAGAAAACTGAATATGATCGCTAAAATGCAAAGCTGAGTGCAGGTAAATTGGGTTTGTTTCACCCCAGCTTTTATTAATTTTTTAGGTCCAGATCACTCTCTTGGTTTTCTTGTCCCTTTGGAGTATGCATCCACTGTTTTACATATGATGTGAACTTGGTATATACATGTAGTTCCATGGAAACTTTTAAAACCTATGTCAATGTCCCATCAGTCACAAATTTTGTAGTTGAGCGACTCTCTGGATCCTGTCAAAATAAGAGCACCAGTCCTCAGATGCATTTAAGGCTACCATGAGCAGAGCTATTAAAGCCCCTGTAAATGCCAAAAATTGTTCAGAAGCTTGCAATCAAGTTTTCTCAATCATTCTTTCCGCCTGCCAATAGAAAGGAACACGCGCATTTAAAGAGGATCAAAGTGTGATGTCACAATGTCGTGAACATCGAATAGGCTGGTTCTAAACCTACATGTAGTCGCAGCTGCATGATAGTGTTACACATTTGTATTTGCGAAAATGGTGATGTGTGTTGTCCCTGGTTGTTACCATCATTCTGAGAGTCGTAAAAGGGCACTGGTTCATAAAGCTTTTCGTAACTTAAGAGCGACTTTAAGAACGACCGATGATCCTCGTGGTAAATGTCATAAATTGGCAATGTTTTAGCATATATATAAGAAAGGATCACTAGTCATTCTTAAAGTTGCTCCTAACTTACAACAGCTTTATGAAACGGCCCCAGGTTATTTTGTTTAGAACCAGGCCGCCATTACACCATGACAACTTACATCATCACTTTGGTACTCTATAAATGATGATGTCCTTACAGACATTCAGAATTTCTATGAAAGAGATGACATACATGTACATTATCAACCCAAGCAGCTGGCAAAAAAAGAAGTTGTGATAGGGTGCACCCCCATGATATATTTTTTAACCAACATTTTTTGTATTGCCTGAAGTGTATAGTTAATGAATCTTGATGTTCCCTTTGTCAAATCGTGTCCCATGGGGTTCCAAATTGGCAATTTTTGGCGGCTATCTTGGATTTTTCATGAAAATCAATTATTTTCATATTTTTTGCACAGACAATGGTAAAATCTTCCATGTAAATGAATACACTTTTTACTATACAAGTGTACATGTAATGCAGTTTAGATAAATGTAGTAGAAATCGATTGCAACCGTTTTCTAGACAGTCCAGTTAATAAATTTTTTTTAAAGAACTTATGCCAAAATTTTGATATTTTTTGTCAAAAATTTGCCTGTGCACTGATATCCATCTGTTTTATCATAAACATCAATAACTAATGAAAAATATCAGCATTTGACACAAAAGAGAATATATTAACAAGAATATTGATATACATGTACTTCATGGCAGCATTAATGTCTTAATTTTCTTACATGTATACACTGTAAAGGTCATTTTCTTACCATACTGTACGAGACAGAGAAAAGCAACATTTACTTGCCCCATCTGTAACAAATATGTCCTATCATCATGTCCCATCAGTCACAATGGAAAGTGTGTACATTTTTATTCTAATCGTTCATTTTTCATCTGTTTGCTAAATATTTATGATTCTAATTGTTTATTGATTATTTTGTACTTATTTGATTACAGTTCTTAAAACTTGATGACAAGTTAGGAAGCTTTTTTTTTGGTTAATGTTCCCTTTATATAAATGAAGTGCATGAAAAGATGTTTCTGCCCTTTGTTGAATTTATTTCTGACCCAATGGCATGAATTATTAAAGGTGTCATCTTATTAGGGAATATTTATTCATGCTGAAATTAAGTTTGACTTAAAAAGTCATTGAGAGGAAATGTAAATTCCATGAAATGAGATAGGGTCCCATCAGTCACATTCACTTGTCCCATAAGTCACACACAATTGCACACAACTACTGAAACAAATGAAACGAATCAAGTCCAATTCAAGTACTGTTAGTAAGCACTATCACTGGTTAATATCCCAGCCCAAATTAAAAAACATTGTCATAAAACTGAGATAGATATGGCACTTTGAACAAAAGAGCTCAATTTGTGTGGTCCATCAACGTCCCATAAGTCACAATGACATTTCTGAAGATATAGCACCCTATACAACCAAGCTGATAGCATGCATTTTTGTATATAGTAAGTTTCAGTATTCTTCTTACAGTTTAATAAAGTAAATTCATGTTTGTGCAGCTACTATTTCAGATATGCACCTCAGTTATGTGGAAAAAAGTATCATATGTCCCATAAGTCACAATGGAATTGACCATTCACCAAAAAATAGCATTCTAGGAGCTTTATTTAGTGAATCAGAGCAAAAAGTATTGATTTCATGAATAAATTAGCATAGTTAATTCATATAAAATAAAAAATATATGAATTCTGTGAAATTTACCAATGAAACTGCGTAGATTACTTCATTCTCTACCATCATGCAAATTTTCGTTGTGATCGCGCAATCTGCGGCTGAGATCTAAAGGCTTGCAGTTACACAGAATTCAGATTTGTGTACTCCTAGCTATACGTCTAACTTCACATGAGATTATTTCACTTTTTTATTAGCTTCATATTTGATATAGCGGTAATTCCAAATTATGGAGGGGTTTTGCTGTCGCCTTTCTTGATTTTTTTTATATTTAAATTCTCGTGCAACTGTAGAAATCTATTTACATAAAACTCTTCAAAGTCTGTTTTTGTAAATGTTGCCAATTTCGTTCCCCAGAAAACATCGTAAACGGTGTACAGATTGTGCGTGTTGGTGAAGAAGCTGATAAGCGGCTAGAAGAATTTCTCCTCTCGACTGTTCTGGCAAGAAAGAAAGAGCAAGGTATATGTTTGCTAGGTTTGTATTCAGTTCCATGACATTTTCTTTGCTGACAATTGCTCTGATGGAGAACCTGCATGTTAAGCCAAAACTAAATAAATTCTGTGGCCCGTATTCTGAAGTCTGGTTTAACCTAGACCATGGTCTAACTCTGTGCTAATATTATGGGAAGCCAAAATTTTCAAAATTTTGTTTACAGTGAATTCAACTAATGTTTAATGTGCTCTTTACTGATTATTTAATGGTGAAGACAACTGTCATTCTTATCCTTCCCAAGCAGATTATTGTTTTGGGAGTCAAATGAGCTGATACATTGAACCTCTGCTGTTATAGACTTATGTAACAACTGGCTTTCCATAGTTGAACCAAAACTTAAAACCAGAGTTTAAATTAAACCCGACTTCGGAATACGGGCCCTCATCTTTACATTATTCTGAACCAAAAACTCTAATACAATCCTATTCCCTCTGATCGGAGCAATTGCCGCAGGAGCAAATGTCGTAAGATCATATGTCGTAGGAGCATATGTTACGTCACCTTGTATTCACTTGTTCTACATGTAGTTGGTTTATACTTCCCAGAAAGGCTACCAAATACCACATGGGTTAAACCATTTGGTCTATTATCAATTGGGACTGCTTGTCATTTGGTCCAATACCAATTTAGTGTAATTTTCACTTAGTCTAATGCCCAGTTGGTTGAAATTCCACTTCTGCCAAATGGTTTGTACTTTATGAAATGAAGGCTAAGTGGTATTAGACCTAGTGGAATGTAGACGAAAAGGGTATAGCTTAATTAGAAATTATCCAAATAATAAATGGACTAAATGCCAATTAGACCAAACTTGTAGATGATGAGGATAAGACCATCAGTGGTGAAACCAAGTACATGACAAAGCTTACTTTTAGAGATTTTATGGATATCACCATGAAACAAAATTATTTTGTTTTCTTAAAGGTGCCGAGCTTGATGATGCAGACCTTCAAACAAAGATTCTTCAGGGAGCTGATATAGTTGGATGTACACTTAAGGATTGTGGATCTAAGGTACAAATATTGGATTTTGAATTGTTCCACTTTTAATGATGATCGTTATGATTTTGATAGTGCTTTATATTTTGTGTATTTGAGCGCTCGAAAATGCAATTATTATTACCCCGGTCATAGGATCCATCACTGTTCCACACATAGAGTTCACCATCTCCTCTACCTAAGTGGAGTATCCTGGGGGCCGTTTCATGAAGCTGTTCGTAAATCAAGAGCGACTGTGAGAATGACTGGTGATCCTTTCTTGTGGTAAATGATATATTCATTGGCGATGGTTAAGCGCGTAAGAAAGGATCACCAGTCGTTCTTAAAGTCGCTCTTAACTTACGAACAGCTTTATGAAACGGCCCCCTGGCCAGGCAACTGTTTACTAGTGCATACATGCCAATCTAGTCCCATTGATATTCACATCCAACCGGGTAACCATTTAACACCTGGGTGGAGAGTGACAAACGTGGTATTAGTGCTTTGGTAAAGGACATAAGCACCGGATGGGATTTCACCCTCGACCCTTGGTTTAAGAGTAAAGTGACTGAACCACTACATCATCACATCTGCAAACTGAATTTTTGTTGAAATTTTTATTATAGCTGAGTCAAAGTGGGTGGTCCGCTAGTGACATGAAGATGCTGCTGGTCACCATGGCAATTTATGTAGAAAGAAATGGTAGTCTGAATGGATTTCTATACAGTTGAGATTGCTTGGATCAATTGTACCTCTTTGTGAGATGGGGGCCTGAACAGGTTCTCTCACTTTTTGATGGAAATTATCAGCCTGTAATGTTACAATATTGGCGTGTGGGTGCTGCATTTTATACTGTTTGTAGTAGCCACACTCAAACAGTTATTGCTTCCTAATAGGTAATATTCACATTGCTGATTAAATACCACAATGTAATGAATAAAATGAATAATTCTTGGAATGAAATATTTCCGGGCCCTGTCATACAAAATTTACGATTGATCAGATCAACCTCAAGTATTTGGAAATCCATCAATGGCACACTTTCTTTCTTTAGGAAATTTGCACAATGTCCTTTGAAAAAAATAAGCATACTGAATTGTCAAGACAGCAGTGAATGTATGAATATACATTGGGTGATTTCAAGTACGGTGTTGGTGTTGAGAGCGTGAAAAGGCCGCTGCTGATCATCTCAACTTTACGCGAGAAATTCTCGACAACGAAAGTGCAATCGGGAAGAAATTGCAGTAAAATTTTATCGTATAGAATGCACAGGTTAAAATCACTGCAATAATCAGAAGCATAAACATTGTATTTCATTAAAATGTGTAAAAAAATAATGATTTGCGCTCATCTTAACTGTAATAGATAATTTTACGGGGTGTTTCATCGTGTTCGCCTCCTGTTCGTGAACTACAGTTCATCAACACCAACACCGAACTTGAAATCAC
Source organism: Lytechinus variegatus (assembly GCF_018143015.1). Classification (NCBI taxonomy): domain Eukaryota; kingdom Metazoa; phylum Echinodermata; class Echinoidea; order Temnopleuroida; family Toxopneustidae; genus Lytechinus; species Lytechinus variegatus. Next base: position 7,237,864 of record NC_054758.1, on the reverse strand, counting down.
GATTTTCCCAATCCCTGGGGGTTGGTGTTGGTGAATAGGGAAATTGCACGTAGATCGTCAACACCAGCTGTAATGCTCGGTTCAGCAGACGACATTCAACACCAGAGCTCAAATACGTCATATTTTCTGAGGTCAATCCCAACACCAGCGTTATTTCAAGTACGGTGTTGAAATCACCCATTATGTCTAGAAAATATTTTGAACAAACTTGTATTTAAGATGGTGACATTGCTGGCTATCCATAGTTGTGGTTGATTTGATCAATTGTAACTCTTTGAAAGACGGGGCTCAGATGATTAAAAATAGCCATATCTTTCTCAATAGTAAAGAGGTAAGGCATTATGCATGTATATGAAACATTTTCACAAATTTTAGTAGTCTTGTTAACAGAAACAAAATGACCATTATGTGGAATAATCCGGCTATTTTAACATTTATTTATTTTGTTTAATTTCTAGATTGTGAGAGAAAGCCTAGAGGGAAATGTATTTGCACTCATTGTTGATGATGTAAGTATAGTATTGTTATTAATACCAATAGCAATGTTTTGAATAACATGTATCTTTGACAAAAAGTAGGAAAATTAGCTTCTTACAGAGTGAGCGTAAACTGGATCTCTCCCTTTTCTTTTGGAAAATTTGAATTCAGGCATTTGAACATGTTTAAAAGCCCTGATGGTTACACTACTTTTCTATACAAAAATTTCGTAAAGACTAATAACTACAGTTATGAAATATCATTAGGAAAGCAGATTATATCTCTAAATTCTAAGCCTATGCCATACTTGAGGAATGGTCTTAGGTCAAAACGAAAAACAATCAATTTCTGTCAGCATCTTCACCAATATAATGTACAAATGATACACATTTAGGATATTAATAAGAATCAAACCCCGGGGTACCTTTGATTAGGTTCAAACATGCCCAAGGCAAAGCTGAGGGCATTTTGACTGTTTCAAATTTCACAGATGTGGGTAATTATTCAAAGTACCAAGCAAATGAAGTGTATTATTTTATTTGTTGGTAAGATAGTGATGGAGATCGTTCAAATTTGATAGATAATCCTCGTCTCAAAACCGCGAGGGTCCATTGCATAAAAATTATTATGATGGTAACTTTGGCATCCAATGGTAGCTTCGAGTGAATCCTTGATTTTGATTGGCTGATGATCAGCATTGCCATGGTAGTTACCTTTGGAGGGTAAAGATAATAACTTTTATGCAACGGGGCCCTGGTCAATAGAAATATTAATGTAGTCTTTATAAATTTACCTGTTGCCTCAAATAACGTATCTACATATTTTTGTCATTATAAAAGTTGTCTTATCTTTTTTCTTTTTTATAGGCCTGCCACTGTTTAGAAACTGAACTTCTTCTCGCCCTTCAATGTAAAACTAAACGTGTGTTTTTGGTTGGTGACAGAGAGCAGGAAATTATTCACATTCATTCAAAGGTACGTGCACACCTTGAATAGACTACTTTCAGAGCTATCTTATGGAGCGTTCCGTGCAATCAACCACAAGTCAATTTTAGGTCTCAGAATCAACCATAAGTCTTGCAATTAATTGCAAATTTATGCCCAATTGCACCTGTACTTTTTAAAGCAAGAAGTTCAAATTGATTTTGCTATGATTAATATTGACCTATCAGTTGTAAAATTCCAAGAGAAATTTGCAATTTATTGCAAATATTCGCTTGCAGCACCACATTAATCTCATACACACATAAATACACAAATTAATGCTATCATCTCGATAAAGATGAATAATTTTGATCTATGGAATATGCATTGCTACTTATAATTTCCTGTTTTTATGAATATAGGAGGCGAAGGAATTGGGATTTGGTCGTTCAATGCTGACGAGAATCGCTCAGAAATTTGCAATGGAGGATCAAAACACATGTATACATAATTGGGATACACAATACCGCATGGAGGCAGAAATTGCAAAGTATCCGTCATCTGTGATGTACTTACACAAACTCAAGACTGGAAAGAAGTAAGTGATTGACATTGTATATTGTTTATTACATGTAGTATATAAACAATTAAAAATGTCAGTGAGCAATATGAGCCTAACTTTATTTCCTCAATCTGCAGATTTTTTCCTCAAAATACTCTTTTTTTCAGATCGTGAAAAAAAGTTTGGTTTGGATACTAAATATTGTGCAGCTTCGGAACATTAGGCATGTATCTCACGATGTTGTTTTGGAGGATTTGCGAAATGTGAAGGGAAAAGAAGCAAAACAAAACTGCTGCAGCTTTCTAGTGAGTTGTGAGAATGGTGCGTAACTCTTTGTAAGACAGGGCCCTGGTGGTTGCTTCATAAAGCTGTCCATAAAGCTACGCACGATTGGAACATGGTCTAGGTCCTAACTCAATTACATAGGAATATATCACTTTGCATGAGAGAAGGTAACCGAGGGAACCCGCCCGCTATGCGGGCGGGAGCCAGGACCTTACATGTAATTTGGCATACTCACCTGACAGGCGTGAAGTATGGTCAAAATAATTCTCAGAATAAATAGTTAAAACAGAAATCAAGCACTTACCACGATTATATGGATGAAGGTCTAACGAGTGGCAGTTTCCTGACATCTGGGCACAAACTGGAACCTCAAAAAAATGAATCGTAACCCAGTTAGAGAGAAGGTTACCAGTCGTGCGTAAAGTCATTTTATTGGTTGGAATGCTCATATCAAGTGTTATCACAATTTCTTTGACATTGGGAATCACAACGAATCGCATAGTGTTTGAGCTGGGCTTAAGTCACACTTAATTCTTTTTGAAACACCCCCCTGGAATTTATGTTTGATATTGACAGACAAGAGTCGTTCTTCCTCCGCCGGTACATCATCTTTGACGTGTCCGATGGAAAGGAATCTATGCAGGGAGAGTAAGTAGATAAACTTTTATTCTTCAAATTTGGCAACATCTAAATATTCTGTTGTTTTGTTTGTAAAAGATAAAGGTAAATTACTTTGTAGGAGTTTTGGGCGTCATGGTTCATTGGTTAAGACTGTCTATAAATCTGAAGGAAGTGGGTTCGATTCCAAGCCATTTCTGCAAGAAATTTACCCACATTGTCCTGCACTCAACCCAGGTGAGGTAAATGGGTACAGGCGGGTAGTAATTCCTCCCCCATTCATATACAATATCTGTAACTGTTGCGTGAAAATAAGGAAAATTATAAGAAGTCATATCTTTCTCGTCTTCTTATTTCTATTTAATTTCATGTTTACGCTGTTTTATGATTCTCTGTTTCTTAACATCATTCTTTGTGTTGACTTGACCTTTTAAAAGCAAATTCTCTCAATCTTTCTATCAGTAGAACATGCCTTGTCCTCTCTTTTCTCATCCACGTACAGATCACTTGTCAACACAGCCGAGGCTTCGTTCATTAAAGAGCTAGTTTGCAGCTTCTCTGGAAAAGAAAAGTTCAGCATTGGGATAATCGCCCACACCGATGGTCAGAGGGATCTCCTGAAAGTAACACTAGAAGGGTGAGGATGAAGCCAATTTCTAGTTAGCTCTTGATCGACTTTTCTCAAATGTCCTTTTAAATTTTTCTTGAAGAAGAGCACTTACACATCCAAATGAAGATGTCTTGTAAGCTTTCCTGGCAGAGCGTTCAAATTCAGAGAAAGAAAGGCCTTTCATAGACCTGGGCTCCGTTACACAAAGATTATTGCTAAATGAACCGACCAATTAATATTAATGTTACACGTGCATATGGTTTAAAATACTGACCAGGAACCAATCAGTGCGGTTCTTTCATTATTTCATATTATCGCAACCCTTTGTGTTAGGGAGCCGTGGTGTGTGTTTCATAAAGCTATTTGTCAAGTTACTCATGGCCTTATGCACGACTGGAGCATGTTCTTAGGTGCGAAGACAACTGCACAGGGATATATCATGTACTGCAAGAAAGGGTCACCGGTCGAGTGTAAAGTCATTCCTGGTTGACCTGGATGGTACTGGTCAGTGATCAAGTTTAGAAATCGTTTGGAAATTGAATACTTTGGTACTCTTCAGCTCGGTTGTGATGAAATAATATTTATTGATCAATCACAAATGCTTAGGTCAGTGAATTTGACATTCGTATTCTCAATTTTTCTCAGAAATGAACTTTTATTGTTCATTTGCAGTTATGACTGATGAGACTTTTTACTAAGCATTGGTCAAATGTAATACAACAATCATAATATTCAAAATGTTGAGGAGAGGGGGTAAAAGAGCTGCCCCCGCCCCATCTTTAGCTAGATGGGGTTGAGACCAGAGTTGAATGAAATCCAAATGCAGAATACGGGCCAGAAGCTTTATTAATTATCATTGTTAGTATTCATGATTATTGCTGGTTTTTTTACATTTTTTATATTGAATTATAGGCAGAAAATTCTTAAGCCACTTGTAGGAACCCCGGCAGATTTCTTTGGCTTGGAGAAAGATGTCATCATTTTGTGTTGCACAAGAACCGGAGGAACTCCTGATGATTATGGGTTAGTATGTTCATACAAATCACTGATATGAAGATGATGGTGATGGTGGTGGTGGTGGTGGTAATGATGATGATGGTGGTGATAATGATGATGATGATGGTGGTGATAATGATGATGATAATGGTGATGATGATGGTGATGGTGATGATGATGAAGAAGATGATGATGATAATGATGATGATCATGGTGATGATGGTGATGGTGGTGGTGGTAATGGTGATGGTGATGATGATGGTGTTGGTGATGATGATGAAGAAGAAGATGATGATGATGATGGTGATGGTGATGATGGTGATGGTGGTGGTAATGGTGGTGGTGGTGATGATGGTGATGGTGGTGGTGGTAATGGTGGTGGTGGTGATGAAGAAGATGATGATGGTGATGGTGATGATGGTGATGGTGGTGGTGGTAATGGTAGTGGTGGTGATGATGATGGTGATGGTGGTGGTGGTGATGATGATGGTGATGATGGTGATGGTGATGGTGGTGATGGTGATGGTGGTGGTGGTAATGGTGGTGGTGGTGATGATGGTGATATGGTGATGGTGGTGGTGGTAATGGTGGTGGTGGTGGTGATGATGGTGATGGTGGTAATGGTGGTGGTGGTGATGATGATGGTGTTGGTGGTGATGAAATAAAAAAGAATATCAAACGTTTTACTCTCAAATCAATTATCTTGAATTAGTACTGTATGAAGCTTGATCATCAGAACCCTTGAATGGGGAAGACATTAAAGAAATTTGACTACTGACTACGTCGGACAAATTCTTGTATGCCTTGATTCTTTTCCGACCCAGTTTAAGTAATGAAATGCATTATTGGAATGTCAGATGATAATCTTTTATAATGTTATTGACCAAATCTGTATCAAATCTTTATGTTGGCTTTAAAACCAACTCTTGCTTCTTTGTCTAAAGATATAGGGTTAGATTTGCAATAGGGTATTATTTTAGGTTTAGGATAGGGTGTAGTGTTTAATCCAGGGTTGAAGTTGGTGATTCCATTAGTGTATGGAATTCACAAAAGCAATTGTCACCGGAGCAAATGCAGGCCTGCCAACTACTCCTTTTTAAAAGGAGTTACTCCTTTTTTGGAAATTTTTAATATCCATTATATCATAGGGAAAGAAAATTCCCCCTTTTTTTGTCCATATATTATGTACAGTCATCTATGGGAAATATGCTGTGACTCCTATTTTGTAAATGAATCACTCCTATTTTGTATGTTTACAGGTTGGTAGGCCTGCAAATGTCATAGAACCTTGAAACCAGCTTGCCATATGCTTTGTCCCTTTATGATGTAACTCTTGATAATCGTTTTATCATTTGAAGTCATCATTATTATCCTTTTCCTTTTCAGATTTTTGATGAGCAAACAGGTACTGAATCTTGTGTTGACCAGAGCCAAGTTTAGTCTCATCATTGTCGGCAACATGACAAGAATTAAGGAGGTATAGTGGAAAACTTTAAGTTTTGTCTTGCCTGCGAAGCAGAGTGAGACTATAGGCGTTGCTTTGGCGGCGGTGTCAACACCAAATCTTAACCGAAGGTTAAGTTTTGAAATGACAGCATAACTTAGGAAATATATGGACCTAGTTCATGAAACTTGGACGTAAGCTTAATCAAGTATCACTGAACATCCTGCATGAGTTTCACGTCACATGACCAAGGTCAATAGTCATTTAGGGTCAATGAACTTTTGCCAAATTGGGGTATCTGTTGAATTATCATCATAACTTTGAAAGTTTATGGATCTGATTCATGAAACTTGGACATAAGAGTAATCAAGTATCACTGAACATTCTGTGTGAGTTTCAGGTCACATGATCAAGGTCAAAGGTCATGAAAGGTTAATGAACTTTGGCCACGTTGGGGGTATTTGTTGAATTACCATAATATCTCTGTAAGTGTATTGGTCTAGTTCATAAAACATGAAAATAAGAGTAACCAAGTATCACTGAACATCTTGTGTGAGTTATAGTAGTTTTCAAAGTCAGCACTGCTGCTATATTGAATCGCGGATGCAGGTGAGACCGCCAGAGGCATTCCAACTGTTAAATAAAACGCTTCAGAAAAAAAAAGCATTGGAATGCTTTTCCTTCTAATGACCAGTTGGTCCAATAGCCATTTAGTCCATATGCCATTTGGTCTAATTGGACAAAATGTTAAATCGTGCAAAATGAATCAAATGGATATTAGACCGACTGGTTATGAGAGGAAATGGTGATTAGACGAAGTGATGATTGGACCAAATGGTTGTTAGACGAAGTGTTGATGGACGGAATGGCATTGGACTTAATGAAAGTAGACCATGTGGTGAGTGGACGAGTTGGCAATTTACCATTGAAATTTGTTTGGTGTTATTGTCTTTGTTCAATGTCACTTCGTTTGTTGGGGTAATTAATACCTCTTGTTCACTTAGGTTAATGCAGTCTGGTCTACTATTGCTTGGTCTGATATCGCTTTGACTAAATTCAATGTGGTTCAATGTGGTTTATTATCAGAATAGATTGATCTCACTATCTTTCGTGGCTTACAATGTCTAGGGACAAAGGCCATAGAAGCAGCTATGTGAAATGATAGTTGGGATCTATAATTATTATTCAATTCTCCATAAACTTCATTTTGTGACTGCATGCTGTGCCCCTACTTTTTGCCATAAATCTTGACAGAGTTCTTCATTGATTTGTCTGCAGTTTGCCAACTGGAATTACCTGGTGGATGATGCTACTGGTAGAAAGCTGGTCTTCAGGACTTCCAAGGCATCCTACAGGGAAGATGCACAGAACTGCAGAGAAAGATATTCCCAAGCCAACACATCTAGGAGGCAATCAGGGTCACACACTCCAAGGACTGAAAATCGAGGATCAGCTGCTGGACACCAGCAGAGAGTGGGACAGCCTGGACTTTCTCTGATTAAGTCAGTGGGAAGAAGTTCACCAGGAGACCAATCAAGATTGGGAACCAGTGGAAGTTCTCCACTGACTGGATCTGAAGTTCAGGTTTTGCCAGGATATCAGCAGACATGGAACGGACAATGTCCGACAACTGTATCTGAAGCTTCGCAGGGACTTCAACAGAGAAGAGAACAAGCCGGACCTTCCAATGGAATGGAGCTCGTTTTTGAGAGCAGGCACAACCCACGTCATGAAGGGAATCCCGCCAATGGTAATAGCCAGGATCCAATGGAAGAGGTGTTGACCCATGCAATTGACTTCCCGGGGCATCCTGACATGGACTCTGGAAGCAGGCCATCCGAGGCATTGGTCAATGAAGGTAGCAACCTAATGATTGAAGAACATGTGCAGCATAATCGGAAAGTAATTGTTGCGGATCAGACCAGGGCTGTGGAGGTTCCGTGCCATGGACAGGAGGAGAACAGACGATCAATACTTAGACAGGTTTCTGTTGATAATGACAAAGGTAACAGGGGGAAGAGGCGTGTGAGCTTCGATACAACTACAGAAGATCATCAGAGACCAGCAAAGGTACCAAGGACGAACGATTCTGCCCAAGAGACATCCTCTCAGATAAACTCATCAACAAGTAGAGATTATCCACAAACATCCAGAGGCTCTTCTCAACCTAGGGGCATCCTAAAGAAGCCGCAGGAAACCATACCAGCAACAAGTCATGGGAACGGATTGAGAACAGACCAAGACAAACCCCGCAACACCCATATTCCTCAAAGACAGAGAGGAAATGGCTCTAGTTACATTCCAAATTACGGGAGTGATAACAGGAAGAATCTCCATGAGATTGCTGTTGGTTTGAGGAACAATGAGAGGATTTCAAGAAAGGGAAATGGGATAAGTATAGGAGGTCGCACTTTTGGTAAGTTCAGACCTCAGAAGAGTTCAAGAAGAAAAGATAATAATTTAAGGAGTAAAATGAGACATTCTGGTGAGGATGCTGATGCAGGAATGGCCCGATGTCATCAAGACTTACACAGCCATGGAAGCAATCGGCAACAAGAGGATGTAGATCAGTATCCTCATCCCCTGTCCCATTCACATCAGTCGCTCTATGAAAGACCAGAGAATAGAAGGAGTGAAAGGAGACAATGGAGTGATTCCACCAATGAGGGAACATTTCAAAGTCGTCTTGGTTCACATGGAAATCGGAGGGGCCGGTCTTCGAGACGGAGACGGAATAATGATCATCAGCGAGGCAGGTCGAACGAACGATCGCAACGTCAAAGCCGTCAAGAGCCACTGCCAGAAAGACGTCTTGAGAGATTAGAATCGCTTGACCGACTTGCCACCGATCCTGCACAACCAGAAAGACATTATCAGAGATTAGAATCACTCGACCGGCTTGCCACCGATCCTGTGCAACCAGAAAGACATCATCAGAGATTAGAATCACTTGACCGGCTTGCCACCGATCCTGTGCAACCAGAAAGACATCTGCAGAGATTAGAATCTCTCAACCGACTGGCCACCAATCCTGTGCAATTAGACCCTACGATGGAGCATCACAGATTAGTCAACCAGGCATCTGGCGGTCGCTCTACGGAGCTAACGGCACCTCTGCCAAATGTAAGAAGAAGGAAGAGCTGTAACCCTGTCAAAGATAGCCAGATGGATTATCAAGATTGAACCCTCCACAGTTCATAACCTTTCACAAAACCTTGTCATGATCTCTTGGAACAAGCTACTCAAATGAAGCTATCCTTTGGCTAAGGACAACCTCATATTCCTGCTGATATGTAGATAGCTAGATTGATAGGAAGATAAATAGATATATATAAATATATATATATACATTATAAGAATACACACTTTTATGCAATAGTTTTAGTGAGGTTGAAAAAAAGGACATTGCTGCCAATAAAAGGTGTAAAATATGCAATACATCCTACATTATTACTTTGTATGTATTCTTGCGTACCTATACATATTTGGGGGTAAAAACATCAGTTTTGGTGCCGTTTTGTCCTGGGATCTATTCATGAACTTTTCCTAACTGTACTATGCAATAAAATGCCTTTTACTTGTTATTTACTGTTTTATAGTGGAGACTGGCAAAACATTGAATCATGTGAAATAATAAATTTATATGGGTTAATACATGTATCACAGAGTTCATTGGAACATAGTGGTTTGCATCAGCGCAAGACAGTGGGCTGATCATGGCTACTGATGATGATGATGATGATGATGTTGCTTGTATAATATACATTACTGCCTTGCTGTCTCTATGTGCTGAGGAATATAGGCGAGTAAAAAAAGTGAAGTAAAGCTTGTTTGGAGACTGCTAAAAAGTGTCTTAAAGGTCAAGTCCACCTTAGAAAAATGTTGATTTAAATCAATAGAGAAAAATCAAAGTAGCATAACACTGAAAATTTCATCAAAATTGCCTCCACGCAAAGACTAGCACATACAAATCTTGCTGTTCCAATACAGGCATGAGTAGGCTGCACATTCAGACCCTTGGCTCGAGTGAAGGGTTTGCCCAGCAGAATATCATGCGACGTGATTGCACAAGATCCTGTTGAAAACAAAGTGACCAAGTGTGCACCAACCTACGAGGAGCTGCGACTCGCTTTGTTGCAGTATGATCGCAAACTAAATCTCAGACATTTGACATGTCAGATCTTTCCATTTTTCACATACAAGTCAAAAGTACATAAATACAAATACATAAATGAACAAAAGTAACAACCTTACATTTGCAAAGATTGGGCAATTATACAAACAAAATATATCATCATTTTATAAAACTTAACATTGTTAAAGCCATGGGTATTTGTCTGTATGTTAAAAAGGAAAGGGGTGAAATGAAAAGAGACCAGCTTAGGAGCTTGGCTTGTTGGACGCTGATCTCTCGAATACGTCCTAGATGATGTCATGGCCAATTTGCTGCGCTTCTGCAGCGCAGACAACAATCAAGCAAAAGAAGAGGCACCATGAGATACAGCGTGCAGAGCTGTTGCAATGTGTTTGCTGGCCTGCGATGCAATTGCACTGAGATGGATTGGAATATGTTGGAATTAGATTTTAATTCAATCGCATTGCACAGTGTGTGCCAAGCTTCATTGTCAGATCTGTAAATATAATTCATACATACTAAAAAAAAAAGAAACACGAGTGTGACTCCATCAGCTCTCTCATGTGCATATCATCCGTGTTATTCATATATCATGCTGTTTTGTAAAAATAGGGCAAAGCTTTGAAATGTCTCCTTTATTCTTCAGCTTTAATATGCTTGTTAGCTCTTTGTCTTTGTATTCAAATAAACTTCTTTTTCAAGGGGTGGACTTGATCTCTACATTTTGTGGGCAAAATTCATTCACTCCCACATGAACACTGTGCAGTACGTATATCGTTTTTCTATGGATACATGTATATATCATTTTTAAAAGAACAAGCCACAATATACTTATGAATTATATATATATTATACCAAATAGTTTTGACTGCAGGGCGAGTTAGCCCACAAGGAAAACAATATATATAGAGAAAGATTGAAGTTGTACCAAAATTTAACATTTTTGTGTTTTGTTTTGTAAATAACTACACACAAACAGAAAATGCCTTCTCGCCAATGTAATGGTATGATTATTCTAGAAATACTTTTTTTGTTTCTTTTCTACATTAAGATGCCAATGTTTGAAGTGTCAAAATTTGCCCGATGCATTTTCGAAGTATTGTTTTGATATTTTTTCCCGTCTTTATATTCATGCATCAGTGTGTAAAAAGGGCTGAAATTTCTCAAAATGCATTTTTAAATTCTGAGTATTATTATCGTTGTTATAAAGTACTTTGAGTCATTACTGTTTTTTTCTCTTACATTTTCTACCTGTGATACATGCTATATAAAAACCAACTATGATTATTATTATTATTAGAACTTCTTGTATATGTTGGGCTTTTTGTACTATAAATTTGTATTAAAAATATTTCACACTTGTTACACCTTTTCTATGTTTTGGGGGTCGAAACTGGGATAATTGAATGTTATTGATAATTATTTGAATTCAGGTGATTGATGTATTGGTTAAATTTCATAATACTAATCATCAGTTTTCACTTTTTTATAGAACAAGTAAAGTTATGGAATGGTGTTTGCAAATGATATCTTGCCCAAGGATCTGTACACAACTCACTTCAGGTGTTGAGCGGTTGTCGTTTGGGGAAGGGGGGGGGGGGGCGGAAGGTGCGGGATTGTACCTCGTAAAATTTATCTAATGGTGTACCAATTAAAGCGCCCCAAATGGCTTATCAAAGTTTGGGGGAGATGAAATGTCCATTTTGGACCGATGACCATTGCTTGTCAAATTTTCCACACAAATTTGCAGGCATATTTTGAATTTTTAACAGTATTGGAATGGTACTTAAGGAGTATCTCACTATCAATTGCAGATCAATTTTCTATAAAACTTGAAACCCCTCATTCACCTTGAATGATTTTAAATGCTGCATGAATAGTATGACAGCCTTTAATTGATAGGAAGAGTTGAAGCTAAATATTATTTCAGTTTTCTTTATGAGCTCATGGGTTCTTACAAAATCCAATGAACTTACCACTGAAAGTATTTTTATCAGTAGGAGTGGGCTATCCATGGGTCAAAAATCCTTTTTTTGTAATTTCAATATGGGAACAGTTTTTTTTTATTCCTTGTAATGTATCTCAACATGAAATGACAATATTTTTTGTCTCGGGTCCGAGAAAAAAGTGTGCCGGGCCAAAATCCAAAATGGCCGCCAATTACCACCCAAAATCACAGTTTTGGCCACAACTTCTTTATTTGGTGGTCTTTTTCTTTGGTTTTGGTGTCTATTCATATGTATTTGGGGGCAGGCAATTTGTTTTTCCTATAATTAGTACTTTTAAACCATTATTTGTAGAGTTAAAAGGTAATCATACCTAAATTTTTCAATTTTTATAGTCTTTTTTCAGCCAATAAGTAGATTTTATCGTCCTGGGGTTCTTGGATATTAGATGGTACGAGGTCAACAATAGCAAGCAGCTTCATAGAGCTATATCGCTTTTATTCCTCTACTATGGGTTTTACGGATATTTGTGAAATATATCTTAAATAAAAAAAATTGTTAATTATCCATAGGGGCTATACAGTATACAATGTACTGTACATACTGCACTGCATAAATGCATTGGCCACCATGACAAGGCATGTATAAACTATAGTGTTATACATGTAGAAATGAGCTCTTAGGTTTAGAATTAGATGCCTCAGAAATTGAAGATATATTTTGTCTCAGAAACTGAGGACATGTTTTGTCAAATATGCTAATTCAGGGGGCGGAGAAAGGTAATTAACCCCACATCATGGCATTTACACTGTAGATATTCTGGGCCCCGTGCATAAAAATTTACCATTATGTTAACTTAATGGTAACTTACATGGAATCCTTGGTTCTGATTGGCTGTTGATCAACGTTACCATGATTATATAGTTACCTGACCCCATAAACATAGGACAGTTAGACACCACACCAGGTAAAAAGCCTCAAAATGAAGAAGATATGGCTACACGTAGATATGTGATGTACGTATGTGATATTTTATGTGCAATTTACGTTGCTGGTTTCATCATGTACATCAGCTGACAAGCAATCAAATTCACAATTCAAAATCTAATTTTAAACCTTAAGAGCTTACAATGTATTTTCTATGACACTATAGTTTATAAACAGGCCTTGTCATTGTCATATGTCATGGTGGTCAATGGCAGTGTAGTATGTACAGTAACAGTACATTGTATACTGTATTGCCCCTATGGATAATTAACATTTTTTTTTTAATAAGATATATTTCACTAATATCCGTAAAACCCATTGTAGAGGAATAATTAGCAATATAGCTCTATGAAGCTGCTTGCTGTTGTTGACCTCGTACCATCTAATATCCAAGAACTCCAGGATGATAAAACCTACATTTGGCTGAAAAAAAGCTATAAAATTGGAAAATTTAGGTATAATTACCTTTTAACTCTACAAATAATGGTTTAAAAGTGCTAATTATAGGAAAAACAAATTGCCTGCCCCCTAAAACATATGAATAGACACCAAAACCAGAGAAAAAGACCACCAAATAAAGAAGTTGTGGCCAAAACTGTGATTTTGGGGGGTTTTGGCGGCCATTTTGGATTTTGGCCCGGCACACTGTTTTCTCAGACCAGAGACAAAAATTATTGTCATTTCATGTTGAGATAAGGTAAAAGGAACACAAAAAAACTGTTCCCACATTAAAACCAAAAATCACCCATTTATAGCCCACTCCTATCAGGGATTTAAATTGGACAAGGGCTTGAGGTGAATTTTTCCCCGAAATGATCAAGAGAGCCCAGGAAAATAAAAATATAGCCCAGAAAGTACCCATTCACTACAGTGGCGCACCTAGGATTTTTCACAGGGGGGGGGGCAAATTCGTCCTCCCAAAAATTTGACCCCCAAAAAAGGTCTTCCTTCAAGCTCATCGACCCCCTATGTGTGGGACCTTCATGAAATTTTGTCTTTGGTTTCTTGTTCTTGTGACAGTCTATAATGTTCTCAAATGGCCATGACTTGGTCAGTTTATGAAGTGGGGTAAGACTCAAGTAAAATGGGGGACGGCTGTACAAAAAAGGTTGGAATGAAATGGAATTAATGGCCCCGCAGTGTAATGTCTTCAATGTTGCAATTTACAGGGTAGTTTGTGGAGAGTACCCCCTGAAAATGATTTCCCTTGATGTGTATGCACTGTTTAATTAAGAAATATGTGCCAGATGATTCCAGGAGAAGGTATGGATTATTGCTGAGACAAAATAAGCACGTCATTCCAGTCTTGTTTTGGGTCTTTTTCACAGCAGTAATAATGCTTTGTCCAGAGCTGCCAAGTAGTACTGATTTTCAGTATTTAGTACTGAAAATAAGAATACTGATGGTTTCATGCAAAATACTGATTTCTAAAGTTTCCGTTTTATGTGTTGTCGTATGGTATTTCATTGAAAATACTGATGTCATCATCAAAATACTGATTTTCAGCTTTAAAAATACTGAAATTTTCTTTTTCAGGTTGGCAGCTCTGTTTGTCCCACTTGTGCTTGTTTATGTAAGCTATCTTCAGATTTTTTAAGTTCAAGCAAATGTTACTTCTACGCATTTTAACGGAGCATGCCGTGTTTAGTAGCAGAAAGCCAGAACTCTCAATTTGCTAGAAAAGTACATCCACTACATAGAAAGTGACATAAGATCTTGTTTCTTTAAAATCAACCTATTTTTTGTTTATGTTTTTGCATGTCAATTTCAGGAAGTCTCTTGAAAGTACTTGGTATTGCTTCTATCTCAAACCTGAAATATTCTCCACCGTATGTGTTTTTTTAACTCTGCATTTTTATATTGTGTGTATATATATACATATATATATATATATATATATATATATATATATATATATGTGTGTGTCATTCCCAGTATTTAGCAGGCTGACTGGTTCTAGCTTCAAAATTTTTTTAATTCAAAGCGTATACCACTGTGAACTGGTTTTCTTTCCTAAGAGGGAAGAAATGGGAAATACTATATATACAGTTTATTATAAAAAAATGATAATGTGCTTCAGAATAGATTATTTCAAAATTTATTACATAATTATTATTATGCTGATGATTGTGATTATGACTGATTTTGATGACTATTATGAGCTTTAGATGATTTTTCCGCAAAAGATTCCATCCAATTCTCATGTATTTTTTGTAATGTACGTTTCCATTCCATACAGTACATGTACATAATGCATTCTTCCAGTTACTATGAAAAGACAATTTATAAAGGGTTTCAGGGGGGGGGGGGCATATGATATTCATGTGGATAAACAAAAATTCAATTTACAAAGGGATGAATAATTCTGTTGATAGTCATATTCATATGAACATATGCCTCTGAAGTGAATTGATTTTTTTTGCAATGACCTGGTTCATACTACATTACCCTTGTAGGGTCATTCATACCTGCCAACTTAGTTCTGCCTAGTTCCGCAAAACCTAGCAAGCCATTGTATGGTCACGGTTCCCAGCTGTTCAAGAAAACAAACTTCCCTGATTTTTCTGTGATGAAGTTTACAAAATTCCCTGATAATTACTTAAACACGTTCCCAGTTTTGCATGTTTTTTTTTTTTTTCCCTGATGGGCTGGGAACCCTGGTTATGCATTAAGTCTCGAATTCACAAAGGTGGTTCTGAAAACCCACGGTTGAGTCCATGGTTTATGCAGATTTCATGTATAAATTACGCTTAATTTAGCGCGTATCGGGTGCGTGTATGAAAAATGTCCAATCCTGATGCGTTCTTTTGTCACAGTGCGCCAAATTGACGCCTGTTACCATGGTTAGATACGCTGTTTTATTCATGAGTGCACTGTTTGAAGAGTGGACTCATGAATAAAACAGTGGACCCATGAATAAAATAGCGTTGATAACCATGACAACAGGCATCAATTTGGCGCACTGTGACAAAAGCGCGCATCAGGATTGGACATTTTTCATACAGGCACCCGATACGCACTAAATTAAGCGTAATTTATACAGGAAATCTGCGTAAACCATGGACTCAACCGTGGGTTATCAAAACCACCTTTGTGAATTCGGGCTTAAGTGTTTAGAGACATTGTGCAGATGTTTACAGTAAGTGCCGTATGAGATTTGGTTGTTGGAAGTATTCATATGAAGTTGCAACTCAATAAGAAAATCGTGATATATGATTGAAAAAACAAAGACTTATTTAGTAAAATCAGATTGAATCTCCAAGGTGTTTTTTGTTCTTTTTTATGCCAGGCATACATGTAGATAAAAGCAATGATGATGATGGACATTGGTGATAATGATGGTGGTGATGATGATGGTGATGATGGTGATACTGATGACAATGGTCGTGATGATGATAAATGTTGAAGGCCGAGCGAAGACTCCCTATTGATGAATGTAGCACAAGAGATGAACAGAATATTAAAAAATGCATCTTTCTTTTTGCAAAAAATGAAAAGGCATCTCTTTTAATCCGAGGTGTACAAACATAAAATGATACATGTACGAGACAGAATGACTCAATTCCATAGCTCATATTAAAGTTTTATACATGTAGTGGTAACGATCACGAAACATGATCAGAAATCTCGACACTAATACAAAATCCATGTTAAAAATGATAACTGTACACACCTGTATGGATACACTAATTTTTACTACAAGAAAATGGCAAATACTGTATTGTATTATATAACATTTTATACATGTACAGTACATGAACATTTAATGGGTAATCTCACTTGATTTTTTTTCTGACTTTTTCTCAACATAATTTTGACGGTTGAAATAATGTTAGCCACAGGCTTTAGAGTAATTGATTAATTCATCTTATGGACAAGAACAAAGTTCTGCTCCAATTCAATTGATTAAACAAATTCATCTGAGACACAAATATACACACTGTTCACAGCGTACAGAGACTAATAAGCAGAAGTGACAAAGTACTAAAAACAAAAAAGACCCAATATAAAACAGAAGTAGCTACATCTGTTAACACCACCATAATATGTTTGGTATCACTCTGGAATATAAAACCTGTCTTTGGCATTTTCTCCTTTTTAGCTACCGGTACAAAAAGCGCCAAAATTACTCCAAACCATTTGAGGAAGGTATCACATAAAAGGGTGTAAATGTAGGCTGGCAAGTAAATACTTGAGAGAATATCCCAGGAGCAATGCCAGGTCAATGTTGAAAGCCATAGATTTAGTAGTCTAGTTTGGAAAGCAACTTTGTACAGTATTACATACACAGATACCTGAAGTAGTCTTACATGTACAGTATAGTACCAGGGGCTATTGTCACAAAGGACTTACAATTACAACTTTACCATCATCGTATTCATGGTAACAGGGCTCAGCGGCCAATCACAGACAAGGTTTCCATGGTAGTTGGATGGCATTAGTTGTAAGTTATTTCTAAAGTGTTTATGACACCGGCCCCAGGACTGGTAAAAACAAGGCATGAATTGGACAGATACATGTATGAAAGATCACGGTTATATTTCATGAGTGAAAGAAATGTGTTGACCCTACTACAAATACGGGTGGTTGAAAAAAACAGCTTGATACATTAACATTTTGCCATTTTTACCCTATCACTTAACATGTAGCTCAATGTAAAACTGACTAATAACCATTTTTCGCCATAAATGTATGCATGGAGCTATAAAACACATAGCTACATGATGTATGGGTGAAAACATAAACAAGCATCTAATATAAGAAAAGTCTCAAGACTGCTTTTTGACTTCTGCAACATTTTGACTGCTGTGAAATGGACTTAAAAATGCATTATAGTACTAGCAGAAAGCAAAATATCATCATTTGCAATTTAATATTCAACAGATGTTTAGATGTCCGCCCTGTAAATACATGTGACTTTATTTCCATTGTATGAAAAGACTTGATAATACAAATAATATCGTGTATATATATATTAATACATTTTCCTAAGAGCTATAAAACAATATGTTCATTCAAGCATCAATTAAGCATCATACACAGGATCGTATCAGTTCAAAATCAGTCTGTGATACAATGTATATTACACAATTCTCTATGTTACACATACTTAATGATATGAAATGTATTTCATCTCATCCCTTTGAATTACATGTATGTGGCTGAAACACATGCACATGTAGTACACATTTTCAAATTAAGAAATAGGTCAAAAATACATTATGTAATTCTCTTTCATACATAATCATAATTACAAACTTTATGCTACAAAATGTACTAAATCTCATCCCTCTGGTAGACATGTACATTATGACGCATCATTGTAGAGCACTTAGAGACTGCTAAGCAAGATTAATTACTATATTTTCAATATAATTATTTTCATTATCATAATTTTATAATGATGCATGATAATTAAAATTACATCTCATCCTGTTTGTTATTGGATTGAAATACATGGAGCAAGCAATACCAAATTAAGAATAAGACACTTTGACAATTAACTAGGCTAAATAATGTTGAGTAATACAAAAGGGATTCTCCACAATGCAAGGATGGTGAATGTGTGTGAAAGAGAGAAAATGAAAGAGGAAACAAAGGGGTGAGAGAGAGAGAGAGAGAGATAAAAGGAGTATAGAGGGAGGTGTGGGGTGAGGTACATGTAAAAAATCAAAGAACTGAAAAAAGACAAAGAGACACAAAGAGTAAAAGAGAGAGTTATGAAAGAATCAAATATGAGATGAAGTAACAAACTGAGAACAGCGTTGATTGAAAAAGTGAAATGAAGACGAGGAGGGAAAGAGAGAGGATAAGAAAAAGAACCAACTAAAGCACACACAATCCTCGATCATACATGCACATGCAGGGTCTTTATCTAAAATGACCAATATATCAATAAAAATCTCACTATCCTTTAATCTAGGTGGAATGTTGTGTGATTTTTTCTTAGCGAAACTGCATTTCGCTCGTGCAATGTTCTTTGATTCTCGTTGCAACAGTGACTGCATACAATATCCTATGTAAAATTCTAACCCATTTGAAAGCACATACCCAATTACATGGTATGCTTAATGTCAATCTCAGTGTCTAATGCTAATTAGTCTCCTC
The DNA here is from genome assembly GCF_018143015.1 of Lytechinus variegatus. NCBI lineage: Eukaryota > Metazoa > Echinodermata > Echinoidea > Temnopleuroida > Toxopneustidae > Lytechinus > Lytechinus variegatus. The sequence goes on along the minus strand of NC_054758.1, from coordinate 7,218,773 downwards.
AAGTATGCTCTAATATACAAATAATAAACACCATGGAGGACATTAATAGGAATTAAACCCCCGAGGTACCTTTAGAACAGTATTTAAATGCCCGAGGCATAGCCTAGGGTACTTGGGCTGTCGGACAACTGGTCGAATTGTCACCTGTGCATTGGAACTGTCGCATGGCTGCTACGATCATGGCTGCATACAAAATGGCTGTTCCGTAGATGAAGCAGATAATATAGAATCTCTGGTGATTTACAACATTTCTACGTAGTTTGCTGGGAAGAGTCCAGTCTTCCCCCGGCATACACCCTTCCACCACCCCTCATCAATCTGCAGAGGAATAGAGATAAAATGATAATATACAGTGAATAGGCATGAGTGCGATGGTGCGAAATTTCGCATGAGGTGAAAGAAAGATGCTCTATTCAACGAATAAGAATATTTGCTATTTGTGTTGTACAACGCCTCGGAATTTTAATAGCAAAAATATGAAAAAAAAAAAAGACTTTTTCTCGGAAGCTATGAAAAGGGAGGAAAAATATGGAAAACGAAAAGCAAAATCCTACAAGCGCACATGACCTCCTTGTAGGAAAAGAAAATTCAATTCCAAATCGTAATGATATCAAACTCGGCTGCAACTTGAACCTGATTTGGACATTACTCTGCCCAAAGGGCTTGTCGCAAAGTAAAATAATGATTGTATTTTTCCTAACATTAGGCTGAACTTCAAATTTTATGTCTTGATACTTTCATATATAATGCAATATGCGATTCATCAAAAATTTGTGTCGTGTTGGATCGCATAATGTGCACTGGTCTTAAGAATCTTATCCCCATTTTGAAATGTGGAATACCATTCTGACCCAAAAATTATACAGGTCTAGAAATGTACTTACCTTCTCTATTTGCGTAATTATTTCATTGGGGTCAAAGGTCAATTCATCTTCATCAGCTGTTAAGAAAGACAATGGATAACAAAAAATTATTATTGAAAGGTCAACAAGAAAGACTGAGCTGTCAACGTAAAACTCACAATTCAGACAGATTTTACAAGTAATAAAATTATCTATTCTGTAAAACAGCCAAAATATGCCTATCATTTACTTAGACATCAATCATGCATATTTAAAGCATGATGCTTAGCAAGCCATATTACATAAGGAAGAAGGCTATATGTAAAAATTAATGAATTAAAAACCAAATATTAGTCAGTATATTACTCACTCCCTTTTGTCAAAGTAAGGAATAATTCTTCAATATGGCTGGTTTACTCAATATAGGTTTCAATTGTACAAAACCATTGATCATGGAGATTTCTTAAAGTACTTATCACACTTTCTTTAATACACCCTTTGCCAAAAGTGTGCATCTTTTCAAAGTGTTTGCGATGAAAACAAATAATTATGTATACAAATATCTGCATAGTCCATGGTTTTGTACCAATGAACAATTATTGTAATCTCTTTTGAGAATGCGGACCTTCAAAACTCAATTTTGGTCAGCATGCCACTTGTTCCCTTTTGTTTAAAACAAGGAAGAACTCTATATTTAAGCTATGTGGGGAAGTTACAAATTGATGCAGAGGATCGAGACCAGGGGCCCGGAACGCAAAACTTAGCAATGATTATAGAACATTTTTCCACAAATGATCTATGGACTACACTGTACAATCAATCGTGAAAATCAAGCGTATGATCAATCGCTAACCTTTGTGTTACGGGACACTGGTCACTTCCTTCGTATGGTGACGTTAAAGGACGGTCCCAGACATAAATAATCTTGTTTGACTGATACACAGCTGTAAAAACTAAATCAAAAACACACACACAACTGCATTTAGACTAAGTGAACATAATTATATTAAACCATTCCGTACTAGTTTCTATCATTCCCATAGGTTTAACACAGGCACCACCAGGTTCCCCCCGGCAACGGATTAACTTACTAGCTTGGTAGTCATAGAGAGCCTTGGCTCTGAGTCCATCTTGTCCCTCCGGTACAGATTCATAGGTAGTATCTTCAACAGGTTCACCCTGCGGTGGAAGGTCCTCGTAGGTGGAGTCATCGGCAACAGGGGCGTGGTCTGTGGGTGAGAGAAGGAACACTTTGTGAGATAGACTAATGATGATGATGATGATGATGATGGTGATGATGGTGCTGATAATGATGATGATGATAATGATGGTGGTGATGATGATGATGGCTGTGATGATGGTGGTGATGATGGTGATGGCGATAAGGGTGGTAATGCTGACGACGATGATGATGTGATGATGTTGATGTTGATGATGATAATGATGTTGATGATGACGATGATGATAATGATGATGGTGGTGATGATGATGATGATGATGGCTGTGATGATGATGGTGGTGATGATGATGATGGCTGTGATGATGGTGGTGATGATGGTGATGATGGCTGTGATGATGATGGTGGTGATAATGATGATGATGATAATGATGATGGTGGTGATGATGATGATGATGATGGTGATGATGATGATGGTGGTGATGATGATGATGGTGTGATGATGATGATGATGATGGCTGTGATGATGGTGGTGATGATGGTGATGGCGATAACAGGCCTACCAACCTGTAAACATACAAAATAGGAGTGATTCATTTACAAAATAGGAGTCACAGCATATTTCCCATAGATGACTGTACATAATATATGGACAAAAAAAAGGAGAATTTTCTTTCCCTATGATATAATGGATATCAAAAATTTCCAAAAAAGGAGTAACTCCTTTTAAAAAGGAGTAACTCCTTTTAAAAGGAGTAGTTGGCAGGCCTGCGATAAGGGTGATAATGATGATGATGATAATGATGATGGTGGTGATGATGATGATGATGATGATGGTGGTGATGATGATGGTGGTGGTGATGATGATGATGATGATGGCTGATGATGTGGTGGTGATGATGATGATGTTGATGATGATGATGACGATGATGATAATTATGATGAACATGATAGTGATGTTGATGTAGATGATAATAAATGTTCCCTAGATTGGAGCACTCACCAACTTCTTCGTAAGTCTGTTGACCCATATCATCTGGAGGTTGATCGTACGTCGCCGTTGCATCCGCATCCGCGTACGTGTCCTCTGGCTCGTTGAAATTCGCCCCCACGTCTCCCGCGTCCTCATAGACGTTCGGTTCGTCGGGTGTGGCAGGGAGCGGTTGGGCCTGTCGCCCTGGTAACGTTGGAAGCTGCCTGGGTGGGGGAAGCTGTGGGGGTTGTTCTTGTTCTGCCTGCGTCTCCCATTCATCCTCTGCTGGAGGTGCTTCATGACGCGGTGATGTGGCTGGTTCCGGCTCAGGCTCATCTGGAAGCGCTCTGTGCTGCTCTGCTAATGCTCTCTGTCTCTCCTTTATATCAAACAATCAATCAAGTCATCAGTAAATCTACTTTATTAATTCCCATATGTTTTATCATCCAGTCTTAATCTTACTTGTGCACCCCATTTTGCCATTGAAAGCGATCTGCAAATAGTAGTGCGCAGCGCAATGCTTGAATACACACGTAATATGGCCTCATATTTCGTTGTTGAAATCAGCAATGGGCATGCGAGTGACAATGAAAACATTGAAAACAACAAAAGCTAAACACCCAACAGGTAATACAGGCTTGTATTACATATTGATATATATAAATTATATATTTATAGGTAAACACAGGTTTGACTCGCAAACAATCAACCAATCAGATTACAGAATTCATGAGAAATATGGCCCACTATACAGAGATAAAGAGCAACATGACCAAATCAG